>NW_022111373.1:10427710-10438837 GCF_000313985.2 Echinops telfairi
TGTCATTGCTAAAGATGTTTTCCCATTCTGTGGCCTCTCTTATTACTCTCTTGGCAAATTCTTTCAATGTACATAAGTGTTTTATCTTTAGTATATCCCACTGATCAATTTGCACCTCCTCTGTGTTTGTGGCCGTCCCGATTTCTGATAGCCTATGTAATCCCTGTGCCAACATTCTCAGGTTTGTCCCAATTCCCTCATTGATGACCCTAATAGTTGTGGGTTTTACCTCAAGGTCTGTGATCCACCTTGAGTTTATTCTTGGGTATGGAGTGAGATAAGGGTATTGCTTCATTTTTCTATTGCTATGTGTCCATTTTTTCCAGCACCACAAATTGAAGAGGGAATACATTTCCTATTTGATATTTTGGGGGCCCTTATCAAAGATCAGTTGTCTGTATGCTGATGGTTTTATTTCTGGGTTTTCAACTCTTTTCCACTGGTCTGAATATCTATCATTATACCAATACCACGCTGTTTTGACCACTGTGGCTGTAGAGTAGGTGCTAAAGTCAGGTAAAGCAAGCCCTCCGACTTCCTTCTTGAGGAGTTACCTGCTAATTCTTGGTTTCTTCCCTCTCCATATGATGTTGGTAAGCTGTTTTTCCAACTCTTTGAAGAAAGATGTTGAAATTTGGATCGGGATAGCATTGAACTTATATAGTACCTTAAGTAGAATTGACATCTTTACAATATTGAGTCTACTGATCCACAAGGATGGGATGTCCTTCCACTTGTTGAGGTCACCTTTGGTTTCTTTTAATAGTATTTTGTAGTTTTCCTCGTACAGATCTTTTGTTTTTTTAGTCAGGTATATCCATAGATATTTCAATTTGTGTTTGGCTATTGTGAATGGTACCCCCTTTTTGATCCCCTCTTCTGTGGCCTTGTCTGATGTGTACAGTAGTGCAATAGACTTCTGTTTGTTGATCTTGTAACCTGCTACTCTGCCATATTCCTCTATTGTTTCCAGTACTCCTCTTGTGGAACTTTTAGGATTTTCCCTATATAAAATCATATCATCTGTGAATAGCGATAGTTTCACTTCTTCCTTTCCCAGACGAATACCTTTAATTTCCTTTCTTTGCCTTATATTGTTAGCTAGGACCTCCAGTACAATGTTAAATATGAGTGGGGACAAGGGACATCCTTGTCTAGTCCCCTTTTCCAGAAGAATTGATCTTGTCTTTGCTCCACTGACTACCACATTGGCTGTTGGTTTTTCATATATAGCTTTATTATATTGAGGAATTTTCCTTCCGCTCCTATCTTCTTGAGTGTCTTAAACAGGAATTGGTGTTGGAAGACGTTGGATGCTTTTTCCGCATCTACCAATATTATCATGTGATTCTTATACTTTTTCATTTCAATGTGACGAATAGTACTAATGGTCTTTCATATGTTGAACCATCCCTGCATCCCTGGTATGAATCCCACTTGGTCATGGTGAATTATTTGTTTTATGTATTTTTGTATTCTGTTGGCTAGTATTTTGTTAAGGATTTTTGCATCGATATTCATTAGGGAAATGGTCTGTAGTTCTCAGTGGGATCCTTGCCCGGTTTAGGTATCAGAGTTATCCTAGCTTCAAAGAAGGAAATTGGGAGTTTGCCATCTTTTTCTACGTTCTGGAAGAGTTTGTGTAGGATTGTTGTCAGTTCTTCCCTGAATGTTTAATAGAATTCTCCTGTAAACCCATCTGGTCCAGGTGATTTTTTGGGTTAGTAATCCCTTGATAACCTTATTTGATATGGGTCTGTTGAGGTTCTTGACAGCCATTAGGGAAATAGTAGGGAGGGATTGTTTTTACAAGAATTTATCCATGTCTTCCAAGTTTTTAATTCATTGGCGTACAGTCCTTCATATTACTGTGTAATTATCCTTTTGATTTCACTATGGTCTGTTGTAATATTCCCTCTTTGATCCCTCATCCTTGCTATTGAAATGTGTTCCTTCCTTTCCTTGGTCAAATTCACGAGATGTTTGTCGATTCGATTTATCCTCTCAAAGAACCAATTTTTAGAAGCATTGATATTTTCCATAGTTTTCTTATTTTCTCTCTTTTGAATCTCAGATCTAATGTTTATTTTTTTTCTTTTGCTATTAGTTGGATTGTCTTGTTGACGCAGTTCTAGTTGCTGTAAATTTTGTGCCAGTGTATCAATCATAAGCCTGTCCTTCTTCTTTATGTGTGCATGTAATGCTATGAGACTTCCTCTGATGACTGCCTTTGCTGTGTCCCATAAGTTTTGGTATGTCGCGTTTTCATTCTCATTGGTTTCTAGAAATTTAGTAATTTCATCTCTGATCGGAGCCAGTATGCACTTCTTTTGCAAAAGAGAATTATTCATTCTCCAATTGTTTACCCTTGATTTCTTTATCTTCCTTTTGTTTATTTCCAATCTTATGGCACAGTGGTCAGAGAGAGAGGTCTGTATGATATCAATGTGCTTAAATTTATATAGGTTTGACTTATGTCCTAGCATGTGGTCTATTTTCATATATGTGCCATGTAGGCTTGAAAAGAATGTGAATTTATTTTGTATTTGGGTGGAGAACTATGTAGATATCTATCAGATCAAATTGTCTAATTGTAGTGTTTAGATCGTTAGCCTCCTTGTTGAGTTGCTTTCCAAGTGATCTATGTTTCTCAGAGAGCGGTGTATTGAAGTCACCTACTATAATTGTTGAAGCTGTGATTTATTTTTTCATCTTTTGGAGTGTTTGATTTACATATTATGCTGAATGCTTGTTCAGAGAGTAAACGTTTAGAATGCTTAGTGGATCTTTGTGTACTGTTCCCTTAAGCATTATATAATGTCCATCCTTATCTCTTTTCATGGTTTGCACTTTGAGGTCAATTTTTTCTGAGATTAGGATTGCAATGCCTGCTTTTTTTGAATTGCTGTTTGCTTGGTATATTTTTCTCCAGCCTTTGAATCTCAGCCTATTTTTGTCTGTAATCTCGAGATGTCTCTCCAGTAGGCAGCAGGTGGAGGGGTTGTGTTTTCTAAGCCAGTTTATTAGTCTCTGTCTCTTAAGGCCTGAGTTCAATCCATTGATATTCAGGGTTATTACATCTATCTGTGGACTCTGTAATGCCATTTTATCCCTCTTATGTTGGGTGTTTTCCTACCTCCATTTCTTTTCCGTGGGTTGTGCATATGTGTGTTCGTGGTTCATTCTTGCCTTCTTTCCATCGTTGAGCCAGTGTTATCTTGGGGACTGTTTTCCCTTTGGTGGTCTCTGGGTAGAGTTGTTCTGTGTGGGGGTCTCTTGTATGTGCTTGGTGAGTGTTGTTCTTCTGCCCATACTGGGTCGGTGAGAATCTTTTGTAGTGCTGGGTTCCTTTTAGCATATTCGTTGAGACTTTCCTTGTCCGGGAAGACTCTCATTTCTCCATCAATTTTGAGAGAGAATTTGGCTGGATAGAGTATTCGTGAGTTTGTGTTATTTTCCTGCAATTTTTGGAATATGCTGAGCCACTGTCTCCTCTTCTTCATAGTATCTGCTGATAGGTCTGAGCATATTCTTATCTGCTTGCCATTATATGTGGTTGCGAGTTTTTCCCTAGCTGCTCTCATAATTTTCTCCTTTTACTCATAGTTGGATAGTTTAACAACTATATAGGTCTTGGTGACTCCTTCTTAGGATTCAGTCTAGCTGGCGTTCTTTCGGCCTCCTGGATAGATGCCTGGTTTTAGTTCATTAAGCTAGGGAAGTTTTCTTCCAATCATTCCATCACTATTTTGGATGTTGGTTTCCTCGATGTGTAATCCTCATGCAAGCTGATAATTCTGATGTTCCTTCTCATAGTGTCAGACATAGCTCTGAGGTTTTCTTCAGCTTCTCTGATGGACTTGTTAGTCTTTTTCTCACATTTATTCATTTCTGCTTGTAAATCCTCTATGTCACTGGTGTGGTTCTCTGCCTTCTCCATTTTCTGGGCGAAATCCATGAGTTTGATATTAGTTTTTGTTATCTCGCCCCTTAACTCCTGTATTTCCCTTTGGTGCATGGCCTTTATTTCCTCTATCATTTCATCCTTTTCTGTAATGCTTGTCTTATGTCCTGTATGGCTCCAAGCAGCATTCTGCAGATTCCTTTCTGTGGGAGGTCAACCTATGACTTTTCTATGACTGCCGTTAGGTCCAGGTCGTCCTCTGGCATTGGATTTTGTTTTTCTTTTCTTGTTGAAACTGTGGAAGCAGCTTGCTGGTTTTCGGTGCATTTATTGGAAGTGTCTCAGAGCCCTGGGCTCTCTCTTTGGGAGGTTGGTGTTGGTGTTTCAGCAGGCTGCCAACTGCCTTGAGGTGTTGTGTTTCACCTTTGTCCTGCTGGGGTTTCCCTCATGCCTTGGCCTATGGTTTGTGCTCCAGCCACCTTCAGGTCTCCTTAGGGGCTGTTTGCAGCTGTGCACGCTGAGGTGTGATAGAAAGTTTTGACTCCAGTGAAGGGGAGTGTATTTAGGGGATGGGTTGGGGACTCGCTGATCTGTTTCTGGCTAGGGGCACTTCCCACAGGTAAGTAGGTAGGAGGGGGGCTGCCACTGGTGTGCTGATCCACTGCTAGGAGCACAGAGGGTGGGGCAGAGTGGGCAGGGAGGAAGGAGAATGCAGTAGGCAAGCCGTAAAGGCTTGGGTCCGTATGCCACAGCTGCAGAAGCTTCTGCCAGACTTGTGTCCACTGCCTGGCAGGACTGAAGTGGTGTGACAGGATGGGGATCTCTGCGTCCTTGCGTGTGTGTGTGTGTGTGTGTGTGTGTGTGCATGTGTGTATGGGGAGGAACGGGAGGGGACTGGCTGGTAGATCTGTGAGGAGTGCAGAGATGGGGCTGGCACCTCTGGGCTGAGACCTCTGAGTGTGGGGGGGTATTCTGGTTGGCGTGTTGTGGGAGCACATAGGCTGGGCAGTAGCCTCTGCTGTATTCCTTGGTGGGCTGTGGTGCCGGGCACGGGGAGGAGGGGGGAAGGTCTGGCCAGCTCATCTGTGAGGGGCACCCAGATGGGGCATGAATCTGGGGTGGGGTAGGCCGGCTGCAGCACCCGCACAGATCCCAGGGACCCTGAGGCAGGGTGGGAGCACTGCCTGGCAATTCCACGTGGAGTACCAAGACAGGGCGCAGCCTCTGCTGTACACCTGGTTGCCCTGTGGCACTGATCCAGGCAGAGTGGGTGCCCTGAGCTCCACACAAGAGACCACGGTGTTCGCAGGGAGTGCTGGCAATGGGGTGGGAGTCTGCTTCTGGTTCAGAGAAGTGCTCTGAGTGATCTTGGGATTCGACTGACCGATATGATACCCTACTTGGGCCCCAAATCTCCCTACTCACCAGTCTCCATGGAGCTCCGGATGTGAGCTACCTATCTGGCAGCCATCTTCCCCTGACTCTCAACATGCAAATAATTTATTCTAAATCCACACACTCCAATTCTCATTGATTCAGCTCATCAAAAGGAATGAACAATTGATACACACACTATACTACATGTGACTCTCAAAGCGGTTACATTTCGCAACAAGGGCCAGACACAATATATTACCAATTGCTTAATTCCATTTATGTATAATTCTAGAAAAGGAAATTAACCTATTGTGAATGAAAGTAGATCATTGGTGGTTTTCTCGGAGTTTACAAAGGTCATGAGCCCCCTTTGTCAATAATTAATGTGCTCCTTATATTGATTGTGGTTAAATTTCATGAATGTACATATGAACTGAACTTATCAGCATGTATGCTGTACATTTGTGCAGTTTACTTCATGTCAATTACATGTATGACATATATATCCCAAATACATTTTTAAAGTCCTATATATCGATAATAAAACAACAAATAAGTGGTCAGGGAAATTGAAAGATCAAAAATTTCAAAAACAAATCATGCTAAATTGGTGTGTTCAAAGAGCTATCTGTCATCATTAATTTTCACATTAATGGAGATTAAACCTACAATTAAATAGAGCGTCACATTCACTAGAATGGCTAACATTTTTTAAAAAGTTGGGCAAAACAAAATGTCATTAAGAATGTGGAGCAGCTAAATCTTTCTTGTACATTGCTAGAGGGAAGTGTAAAATTATTTGGAAAATCATTAGGCAATTTCCTATAAATTTAGACCTACACCTACTCGATGACCCCGAATTTTCACTCTGGCTTATGATCCCAAGGCAAATGAAAACATATGTTCTTGCAAACACTTTTACAAGAATATGTATTAGCAGCTTTAGTCAAAAGTCCTTCAGCAGGAGATTTGACAATGAAAGAGCAATGATTCGTTTTAAGATATAAGTTACTGATGTGCGTAACAATAAGAATGAGTCTCTAAAGATTGTGCCAAGAGAAGGAAACTTAACACAAAATAGCACATACTGTAAACACTGCATGGTTTCATTTATATTAAGTCTAATGGCTGGCAAAACTCATCCCTGGCTATTGAAATCCAAGCACTTATTTTCATAGGGCTGGGCACTGTCTGTACAATACTTCAAGAAAACTTTTTAGAGTAATGGAAATATTCAATATAGTAACTATACTATACTACACTAATGGTGTATATGAGTATATATGTCAAATCATTAAATTGAACACTTAAACATATATGATTTACTTTATACAGTTGTCTATTATTATCCTTGAAGGATTGATTGCAGGATCATCTGCAAATATCAAAATCTATAGATGATTAAAACTTTTACAGTTATGTATAACCTGCATACATCCTCCTGAAAGTTTAAAATCATCTCTAGATTACTTATAGTACCAGTCTGGTCACCTTTCCAGTGAACCTATCAGTGCATTTGTTAGGTCACATAAAGAACTCTCCTCCATAACACCTAATACTCCACACTTGTTCTTGATTTTTGATGAAATGAAGGAAAGAAAATTCTCAATTTCCATATCTAGCATTATAGTTCAGGGTGATACAAATGTGTCTTTTTACAAAGGTTAGCCAGAAGGCTTTGTAAACCACTTGAGGCAATTTTGCAGGAAAAAGAAGATTCTGAAAAGATTTAGAACTTTGCAAATCATTAGAAAGATGTCTGATCATTTTTTGTCAAGAAATGAAGATATATACTGCATATTTTATATTCTACATGCTTTTGTTTAGCAAAGTAAAATTGAAGATGTTTTCTATAGGGCCTTCTTGGAACACAAAAATCATTGCTATGATGATAAACTTTCAACAGAGAGTAATGATTTAATCTAAAGCTTTAATTCAGGAATGTAATAATTTTGAAAATTTTAGATAACTACAATAAATGATCTTAATAGAGTATCATCAAGTAATGAGAATATCCAGTTAAGTAAATATTTTCAAAAGTAATGATGTTAATAGAAACTTATATGTACAATTAAATATGTGCTAAACATTTTACTAAGTATTTTAATTGCATGTATTCACTTAATCTTCAAGACAGTCCCAGGAGATCTATAATGAGAAAAGATGGAGGATATGAACCTAGGTCATTCTGACTCCAAAGTTTATACTCTTAGTCATTATGTTCATTTCCTCCTCATTCATTCATTCATCCATTTATTCATTTTATCAACAAAAATATCTGGAGTGCTCACTAAGTACTAAAGGTGGTAGAGTGTTTGGAAGCAAAGTTGAATAAACAGTTATTTAAAAGTTCAGAGTTGAGCAGGAACCAGATATGTAAAAATAACCAGTAACAGAAACCTCTTAATTTGAATTTGATTCTAATTTATTGATAAAACGTATCCTCATTATATAATTAGTATACATAAAATGTATGAAATAGGTAATTTTTATATGGGATATATAAAATGATATATACCACACATGTAATTTTTTCTAGTTTATTAAAAATTATAATTCATTTATAAAGAAATTAGAGGATAAATATATTAATTTATATAAAAGCTAGGATGTGACAGTATATGATTATAAACTAATAGTATGAAATTTTGCATAGTAAAAATTACCTTAAAACGGTGTTATGTGGGATAATCAGATATCACTGATGAGTAAATACAAATTTTCTTCAAAGATCTCATTCTCCACTGTAGAAAGCATATACTCAATTTGACAAATTTTCACACCATGGGAGATTCTTGGGAATTGTTCATGAAGGACCAACTTTTTTTTTTTAAATCATTTTACTGGGGGCTCATATAACTCTTATCATAATCTATACATACTTCCATTGTGTCAAGCACATTTGTACATTTGTTGCCATCATCGTTCTCAAAACTTTCACTTTCTACTTGAGCCCTTGGTATCAGCTTCTCATTTTCCCCCTCCTTGCCTACACCACCTCCTTCATGAACCCTTGATAATTTATAAATTATTATTATTTTGTCATGTCTTACACTGTTCAATGTCTCTCTTCACCCACTTTTCTGTTGTCTGTCCCCTAGGGAGGGGGTTATATGTAGATCCTTGTAATCGGTTCCCCCTTTCTACCCCACCTTCCCTTCACCCTCCCGGTATTGCCACTCTCAATACTGGTCCTGAAAGGTTCAACTATCCTGGATTCCCTGTATTTCCAATTCAAATCTATACCAGTGTACCTCCTCTGGTCTAGCCAGATTTATAAGGTAGAATTCGGATCATGATAGTAGGGGGAGGAAGCATTAAAAAACTAGAGGAAAGTTGTATTTTTCATTGTTGCTACACTGCACCCTGACTGGCTCATCTCCTCCCCGTGATTCTTCTGTAAGGGGATGTCCAGTTGCCTACAGATGGGCTTTGGGTCCCCACTGTACACTCCCTTTAATTCACAATGATATGATTTTTTGTTCTTTGATGCCTGATGCCTGATCTCTTTGACACCTCATGATCACACAGGCTGGTGTGCTTCTTCCCTGTGGGCTTTGTTGCTTCTGCGCTAAATGGCCACTTGTTTAACTTCAAGCCTTTAAAACCCCAGACGCTATACCTTTTGATAGGTGGGCACCATCAGCTCTCTTCACCACATTTGCTTATGCACCTACTTCATCTTCAGCGATCGTGTCGGAAAGGTGAGCATCATGGAATGCCAGTTTAAAACAACAAAGTGTTCTTGCATTGAGGGAGTACTTAAGTGGGAAGGACTAACATTTTTATATGTCTTTTCTCTTAATCACTCCAGGCTAATTTTTCAAAGTATTTATATTCTAAGTAAATTACTTATTCTTTATCTTACTTTTCTACCTATCTCAGTCTTAAACAACATGATTTTTATTTCTTCTTCTTTTTTAATCATTTTATTAGCGGCTCATACAACTCATCATAATCCATACATACATCAATTATGTAAAGCACATTTGTACACTCATTGCCCTCATAATTCTCAAAACATTTGCTCTCCACTTAAGCCCCTGGCATCAGATCCTCATTTTTCCCCTCCCTCCTTGCTCCCTCCTCCCTCATGAACCCTTGAAAATTTATAAATTATTATTTTGTCATATCTTGCCCTGTACGACATCTCCCTTCACCCATTTTTCTGTTGTCCGTCCCCCAGGGAGGAGGTCACATGTAGATCCTAGTAATCAGTTCCCCCTTTCCAACCCACTCTCCCTCTAAACTCCCAGTATCGCCACTCATACAACTGGTCCTAAAGGGATCATCTGCCCTGGATTCCCTGTGTTTCCAGTTCCTATCTGTACCAGTGTACATCCTCTGGTCTAGCCAGACTTGCAAGGTAGAATTCAGATCATGATAGTCAGGGGGTGGGGTGGGTAGGGGTGGGGAAGCATTTAGGAGCTAGAGGAAAGTGGTATTTTTTATCGTTGCTACATCTCACCCTGTCTGGCTCGTCTCCTCCCCGAGACCCCTCTGCAAGGGCATCTCAAGTGGCCTACAAATGGGCTGTGGGTCTCCACTCCGCAGTCCCCCCCTCATTCACAATGATAAGATTCTTTTGTTCTGATGATGCCTTATACCTGATCAATTCAACACCTCATGATTGCACAGACTGGTGTGCGTCTTCCATGTGGACTTTGTTGCTACTGAACTAGATGGCCACTTGTTTGCCTTCAAGCCTTTAAGACCCCAGATGCTATAGCTCTCGATAGCCAGACACAATCAGCCTTCTTCACCACACTTACTTATGCACACATTCGTTTTCAGCGTTTATGTGGGGAAGGTGATCACACAATGATGGTTTTTCTTTGGTGTCTGCTACCTGGTCCCTTTAACACCCATGATCCCACAGGCTTGTGTGCTTCTTCTCTGTGGACTTTGTTGCTTCCGAACTAAATGGCCGCTTGTTTGCCTTCAAGCCTTTAAGACCCCAGATGCTATATCTTTTGATAGCCGGGCACCATCAGCTTTCTTCACCACATTTGTTTATGCACACGTCTGTCTTCAGCGATCATGTCGGGAAGGTGGTTATCATTAAGTGACCATTTAGCTGAGAAAGGTGCTCTTGTATTAAGAGAATGCGCATGAGGAGGCCCTATGTCCACCTGCCACCCTGCTACTAAGCCTATAAATATATACACCTAGGTCCATTTCCCCCATAATCTTAAATATATTTACATATGTACATGTCTGCATTTAGGCTTCTATGTATGCCCTTTACCTCCTACTCCTTTCCTCTATTTCCTTATGCTTTCCTCCTGTCCCACTACCATGTTCAGCCTTCATTCTGGTTTCAGTAATTCCTCTCAATTACCTTGCCCTTGGTCACTCCCTACCAATCATCCCATCCCCTCCCTGCCATTGGTTTTGACCCATTCGCTGTTCCCTTGTCCCTGGGTTGGCCAACACCTCCTCCCTTCACCTACCTCCCACACTCTCATGCAACAAAGCCCACGTGGAAGTATCACACCAACATGTTTGATCATGAAGGGCCAAAGGGACTAGGTTTCAAGCACCAAATGCAGGGCGGTGGGGATCATATCATCGTGAATGAGGGTAGTGTGTAATGTGGACCCAATGCCCATCTGTAGACAACTGGACATACCTTGAAGAGGAGTAGTGGGGAGGAGATGAGTCACTCAGGATTCACTGTAGCAATAATGAAACTCACAACCTTCCTCCAGTTCTTATACGCTTCCTCCCCCCGAACTATCATGATCCCAATTCTACCTTGCAAACCTGGTTAGACCAGAGGATGCACAGCGGTACAGATGGGAACTGGAAACACAGGGAATCTAGGACAGATGAACCCCTCAGGA
>NW_022111373.1:10440442-10452618 GCF_000313985.2 Echinops telfairi
TCCACTGGTTCCCTACTCCAAGCCAGCATGTTGCATCCACATCTTGGAGCACTGGGTTGAAGTTTGGTCCCTCTTTCTCTGTGGAGATAAAAACTATACCCTCCCCTTGCGTGTGTTAGAGCCCTGTGTCCCCGCTACCCATTTATTTATTTATTTATTTATTTATTTTCCTTTCCCCACCTCCTTTTTAGTTGTCTACCATGTGTATGCCTGTATTTGGTGTGGTCCCTGCCATATTACCTGGTCCTCACCCCAGGAATGTTTACTTACAGTAGCTTTTTCCCTATGCCCCCTTTGCATTTTTTTAAGTTTATCTCAGTGGAATCATATTGTATTTGTCCATTTGTGCTTGACTTACTTTGCTTAGCATGCTTTCCTCCAGTTCTTCCCATGCAGCGATGTGCTTCATATGTTCATCACTGCTTTTTAGCGATGCGTAATACTCCATTGTATGTATGTACCACCGTTTTTTAATCCAGTCATCAGTTGATGGAAATTTGGGTTGCTTCCAACTCCCTGCAATTGTGAACTGTGTCGCAATGAACTTTGGAGCACAGATATCTGGCCTTGGTTTGTTTCTTGCCTCTTTTTGTTATATGCCCTGTAGGGGGATTGCTGGGTTGTATGGTAGCTCAATTTCCATCTGTTTTAGATGTCGCCGGATCGATTTCCATAGTGGTTGTACATACTTACAGGTTCACCAGCAATGGATGAGAGTCCCTGTCTCCCCATAGCCCCTCCAACACTTGCTGCTTTCTGATTTTTTGAATTGGGATACATTTGAGGGTGTTAGGTTGTTTTAACTTGCATTTATCTTATACTAAAGATCGGGAACATTTTCTCATATATTTGTTGGCCATTTGGATTTCTGCCCCTGTGAAACTTCTGTTCAGGTCCTTTGCCCACCTCCTCGGTGGGCAATTAGTTTTTTTCTTTTTGGAAGCTAGCAGAGTATTGTAGATTTTAGTAATAAGGCCTTTGTCTGACATGTCATTGCTAAAGATGTTTTCCCACTCCGTGAACTCTCTTATTACTCTCGGTGAATTATTTCCATGTACACAGGTGTTTTATCTCCAGTATTTTCCATTTGTCAATTTGTGCCTCCTCTGTGTTGTGTCCTTCCCTATTTTTGATAGCCTATGTATTCCCTGTGCTAAATTTTCAAGTTGGTCCCAATTCCCTCATTGATAGCCCTAATAGTTTGGGGTTTAACTTCAAGGTCTGTGATCCACCTCGAGTTTGTTCTTGTG
Source organism: Echinops telfairi (assembly GCF_000313985.2). Lineage (NCBI taxonomy): Eukaryota > Metazoa > Chordata > Mammalia > Afrosoricida > Tenrecidae > Echinops > Echinops telfairi. The sequence goes on from NW_022111373.1 coordinate 10,441,693, forward strand.
CATGGAGTGAGATAAGGGTCTTGCTTCATTAAATACAGGCTCCTTTCTACTCTAGGACCAAAGGCAAAAGTGCTATGAGAGAAATATTCTTAAATTTCTGAGGAGCCATTTCATCTAGCTGAGACGTTCAAAGGAGCTCACTCCTTCAATGCCACTGAGGTCTTAATAAAAGCTCTTTTAAGTCCAGCAGCACCCATGACTTTGTTAGGTGACATGGAGTTGATTTCCACCCATAGAGACCGACCTTAGGTACATTAGAATAAAACGCGCCTGTCCTGCACCAGCCTCAGAATGGTTCTTGTGCTTGAGTACATTTTAGCTGCCACTGTGTCAATCCACATCATTGAGGGTCTTCCTCTCTTCCATTGTCCTTCTGCTTAACTGAGCATGATGTCCTTCGACAAGGCCTGATCCTCCTGAGAACAAGTCCAAAGTATGTAAGAAGAAGTCTCTCCATCCTTCCTTCTAAGGAGAGTTCTGGTCATACTTCTTCCAAGACAGATTTGTTTGTCGTTTGGTAGTCCATCACACTTTCAATATTCTTTGTCAACTCCAAAAAAATCTGATCAGAGGTCAAATAGATTATAGAAAAAAAAGGCCTTTTACAACTGTTATGTGATAAACAAATTTCAATCGTTAAATAAATGAAAAGTCAAGAAAGCTTGTTTCATAAGAAAAAGTATGAGTAAAACTTTGAAGATATCAATTACAGGAAGTGCAAAAAGATAAAGCAGAATAAAAAATCACTTGCATTCCATATTTTAAATGACAGTAAGTCTAACATGCTCCTCACCGACTGGTTAATTTTCCATTTACTTTTCAAAAATAAAGACATTTGTGTAAAGATTGTTCCATTACTGCCATACAGAATTGTGCTAAACTCACCCCAATCCAATAAACACTCCCACCAGACTGATCAGGAAACCTTTCAGGAAATTCAAGTGCAGATGAGAGATGAGGACAGGACATTCATGTCTGAAAGAAGGCAATTATACCTCTGTTGGTAGGAAAATGGGGAGGAGCAACCCTCCCACAAGGAAAAACGCTTACCAATACTTATGTGGAATCCAAGGAGAGACTAGACTTGGTGCCAAGTTCCTATTTGGACACTTTTGACCCAGTTTCTATGCAGCCCTTGGTGAATTAATCCACCCCCTATAGACAACAGAGGCTTTCGACTGTTATTTTAAAGCACGCAACATCCCTTGCGTGCCACACTAGAATAACTTGATGTGGGTATCTCACTACCAGGCTGTACCTCAAATTCACCTGTAGTCATTCGACAGACAGAAGGCTGAGACTCCCGAGTGTGAGCAGAAGCACATGATTCCTAGTCCAAGGGCACAGACTGGTGGACATTGGACATTGGCTCAAATCTCTTGCCTTGAGGCCAGACTGAATGGTAGCCAAGGACCACCATATACTTACTATTTGATGCCCCCTTTGCTTCATTATGACATGTATCAATCTGGTAGGTGTGGCTCTGGTGCTGTGAATGAGTATTATTGGAAGATTTACGCTATCACCAACCCCTGTTGTTTGTGTAAATAATGTCCAGTCACTTACAAATTTAATCTGTACAAGTCAACAATTCATGCATTGCTGCCTATACGCATATCATTTCCTTGTCTCAACAGTGTTTTAAATTCCATACCATTGATTAAACTAATGGTCCAATCAATGTATAATGGTTAAGCAATTCAAAATCACCAGCCAGCTCTGTAAAGAAAAGATAAAGCTTTCTACCCCTATGAAGACTGCCAGGCTCTGGGACTCACAGGGGCAATTCTACCCTGCCTTATATAGTCACTCTGACTCAGCATGGACTTGATGGCAGTGGAAGTAATGTCCCAGAGGGATGATTGATAATGTTCTCTAAAATAAAATGACATTGAAATCTCCAAGGGGAACTAGAGACATATATGCATAGATTTTGAGTTTGTACTTAAGTCTAGCCCCAATCTAAGAACATGGACCAAGTATATGTTTTTCTGGATATGAGATTCAGGATAAGTAAAAAACATTAAAAATAAAACTAAAAAAAACCTAGCAATAATAACAAAGTAAAACAGATAAAAACCTCAACTAAAAGGAAAGCAGAAAAGATTAAAAACCAGAAGAAATTTAAATGGATAACAAAGGAGATCAAATGATAGGGTGGTAAATTTTAACCTGAGTGCATCTACAGCACCCCACTTCCCAACACATTCTGCATTTTGGTAAGGCTGTAATATACATCGTCCATGGTCCAAGAGTAAGACTGTGATGCACATCTGGTCCATGGTCCGAGAGTAAGGCTGTGATGGACATCCGGTCCATGGTCAGATAGTAAGGCTTAGATATAGATCCGGTTGATGGTCAGATAGTAAGGTTGTGATGCACATCCGGTCCATGGTCAGAGGGGATACACCAGGGGCTCAATTCATATGTATTTTCCCTTCACTTTTTTTTCTTAAAGAAGAAATGATGATTAGTTCAAATTGAGATATATTGAGATTTCTAGGGCAACTACGTTGGGAGCCCTGGTAGCACAGTGGTTACGCATTGGACTGCTAACTGCAAGGTCAGCAATTCAAAACACCAGTTGCTCTTCAGGAGAAAGATGAGGTTTTCTACTCCTCTAAAAAATTAGAAACCTTGAAGGTAAACAAGCAGCCATCTAGCTCAGAAGCAACAAAGCCCACATGGAAGGAGCACACCGATCAGGTGTGTAAAATAGCTGTGCTAACAAACAGTGCATTGCAAAGTGGCTTAATGCAGACATAGTTTGGTTAAAATTTAACGCCTTATAATTGTACCACTTTTACCCATGGTAAGGAACCCTGGTGGTGTGGTGATTGCACCCTGGGCTGTGATCCACAGGCTCAGCCACTCAAAACCGCCAGCAGCTCTGGGAGAAAGACGAGGCTTTCTGCTGCCATAATCAGTCAGTTTCAGAAACCTGCAGAGGGTCGCTGTTAGCATTGATTAACGGCAATACGTTTGGTTTTATGACCCATTTTAAAATTTGTTCTTGTTTTTAATATTTTCTGCTTTCTTTTCATTCAAGGTTTTTCTGTTTCATTTTGTCATTGTTGTTGGGGTTTTTGAATATGGAATCTAGGAGAGATAAATCTATATTGACAATAATTGGATCAACGGTCTCTTAGCAGAATTTTGGGGAAAATGGGAAGTTAATAACAATGAGTACAAAAAAGAGAAAAATGTTCTAAAATTAATTGTAGTGATGATTGTACAACTCTTTCTAGTACAATTGAATTGTATGATATGTGACGTATGAGTCAATACGATTTTTTAAAAAGATATTTGAGTGGGCAAACAAGAATCTAAATTTTCTACTTCCTGAATTGCAAAACATTTTAAGAGGTCAGGACACTGCACTCATCCTTCCTTTCTTCTCTTAACCGTGAAAGGACTCTTTATAGAACTCCAGCCCATAGGACTGGCTCTATACGGAGATAACCTGCACTACTCCTTTTGTATTTCTTTCAGGAAAAAAAATCACTGAACAAAGTAGAATGGAACAAGATTTCACATTTAAAACAAAAAACATAATCATTTGCAGCTTAACTGGGTTAATTAAAGTAGGTCATATTGTATGATTTAATTTTCATAATAATCACTGCTACATTAAAAATTCAATTTATGGCTTTTAAAACTGAAAGAAAAATCAATATTCATTTAAACTCTAGGAAAGAGAGACTGTTTCTGGATAAGTTCAATGTCTAAGGAAAGGACTCTCAAACCTATTTCAATGGAAAGATCAGCCATTGAGACTTAAAGTAAATCAAAAGCTAACCAGCCATGACTGTTTCATTAGCTTCAAGTGAAAGGCAATCTCTGGAAATTGTGTGCTTATGATAAATACAATTTACATGGCTTGTTTTTATTTCCCTGCCAAGTGTTGTCTGTAACAAAAAGAACAACTACTAGTATCTTTTTTCTGAATCTAATAAGAGACTAAGAGTAAGGTGACCAGATTTTAACATTGGTAAAGCGGGACACCATTGGCCGGGTGGGAGGAGGGCATGTTCTTGATTAAAAATTTGGTCTATATGGAGCAACAAAAATTTTCATAGAATGCAAAAATAGTATTGTAATATATATTCTTTAATTTCAACATAAGTACAATTTACAAATATAATACATTAAAAATTATGTATAGTATGATTTTATTCTTTGGCATAGTTCTCATTTGAGTGAATTTTTTTTAGTAGATTGCTGTCGTTGTTTAAAAGGTCATCAAAATTTTCACAAGAATTTGTTAAATTATATTTCACACATAAAATGGCTTTCAAAGTCTCAACACTTAATTGTGAATTTTCTGATGTCACACTTTATTTACCATAGAAAAAACGTGTTCAGTCACAGCATTAGTTTCTGGTAAGGACAGCACGTATTCCACAATTTTTAGTGCTTTATTGTATGGAACATGGTTTGTTTCAAAATGATGAAATATTTCTAACCATTTGTTCTCTATTGTGATTTTTGGTGATGCTCAAGATTTAACTTTTTCCTTATCAATTTTTTAAATAATACCTCATTAAAAAGATCATTTTCAGAACTATTACTATATGGGAAATTTTGAGTAATATGATCGAATGATTTTTGCACATCATTCCAGTACTGTCTGCTAAATTTAAGACAATTTATGTATTTATGAAATAAATAAATTACTTACATAAATTATCTGAATAGCTGATTTGTTGACATCATTTGTTTAACTAGCACTAACAAGCAGTATGATGTGTATCATCTGAGAAACAGTTACAAAATGTTTTCGTCGCTGCCAATGCCAAAAAATGCCATTGTTCATTAAGTCCAAACAATGGTGGTCGAATTCTAACAACTGATCAACAATGCGAACTTTGATAAGCAGTTCTTGATAATCAGTTCTCAACAATTATTTATTTTTAAAGTTTAACATTATAAAATTAACAAAAATAATATAAAACTCATATCCTGGTGAAATAGCCACATGGCAGCCAAAAACCGTATATTCCCTTCTCGTTCTCCCACCATTCCCTAGCTTGTCGTGCGTTCTTTCCCAAAATCGAGACTTTTTTAAAACGTCGTGAGACACGGAACAAATTGTTAAAACTCCGGACTGTCCTGACAAAAGCGGGACGTCTGGTCACCTTACTAAGAGACATTTCTGATTCTATCAGGAAAAAAAATCCTTTATATTTATAGGGTACCTACTATGTGTCAGACTTGCACAGAACATGGAAGGAAATTGCATGCATGGAAGACTTCTCTACAGAACAAAAAATGACAGCAAAGATTGTAACTCAAAGAATACACTTCCACTATGACTCGCAATTCTGAAGTTTATTTCAGAATTGCATCAATTTCATATACATATCTAAAATCTTCTAACTTTTTATAGTGAAAATAAAATAGACTAGTATGCTATTCTCAATGTGGAATGATAGTGATTTTTGTGGATCTTATATATGTATAAAGAATTATTTCCACTATTTATTAGAAACTCACATTTATGATCTTTAACGTTATAACAAGCTATGCATATCCTTTATGTAATAAAGGTTGTTATGTATTTATCTGTTACTTGTAATGAAGTCCAAAGACTCAAATCAAGCAAAGAGTTATTTGATTTAGTTTTGATTTTTAGTAGATTACTAATCGCTAGTTCAATCTTGGAATTCCTCCATACCAGAGTGACAACATTTTTTTATAAAGGGCCAGATAGTAAATATTTCAGGTATTATGGGCCATCCCATTACTGTTGCCACTACTCCTGCCAATTGTCACAGAGAGAAAGCAGTCACAGACAATACATGCACAAACTCATTGGCTTATGTTCCGAAAACGTCACTGACATAAATTGAAGTGGTCTGGATCTGGTCTGTGGGTCATGGTTTGTCAACTTCTGCACAGACTTTTCTCTTTCATTTTCAATTATAAGGGCTCTTTCCCTTTTTGTCCTTAAGTAATTCACTTTTTATTCATACTTATCTTTTTTTACAAATGAGAAGCAAACTAAAAAACAATTGATATTGTTATCCTAAAGCATTTTTTCTTCAGACCTTAACAATTATGAACTTTAAGCTTAACTTATTTACTGAAAATTCACTATCACAGTATTTATTAAATTATTTGCATTTTTAGATAATGACATATTTCATTAAGTTTTTACATTTAGTTTATGGGTGTATTAGTCTAGGTACTTTAGAGAAACAAATCCACAGCAACTCATGTATAAGAGAGTTTTATGTAAAGAAAGTGTGCATCACGAAAACATCCCAACCCAATGCTGCCCAAGCCCACAAGTCCAACATTAACCCATTAACCCAACACCAGTTCACAGTCCTCCTCCTCACAAAACAGAGGCAATGATGCCGACTGCAGGAGGAAAGCTGAGTCAGTGGATGAATAAGCATCTCAGCACTAGCAGGGGTCTGTCTCCATACGGCTGCTCCAGCACCCAGAGCTGCATCGCGATAGGTCCATGTGGCTTCTCCTTGGGGATGTCTTGTAGGAAGTCAATCTTGCAGGCTGAAGCAGGGAACTGCTAAGGCAGCTGAACCCTGGTGCGACCATCACAAAGCAAGAGACCCAAAAACTAGAAAGGTGAGGCTCACTACCCATTTATCCCTCCACCTTTCAATTAGACCCACATGTGATTATCGGCCAGGTTGGCACAATTAACTAACTCAATAGGAAAATTGTAACTTTTAACCAAATATAACATCAGAGCTAGGTAGTATATCATTCATGCAACTTTGGAATATATGACCCAGGATAGGTCAACTGTTAAAGGACACCTGGTAGTTGCTTGGTCATTCGCCTAGGTGCTGCATGGAATCTGCTCTCTGCTAGAAATCTCCAAAGGAGGTAAGCGTGTGGGCCTTTGCTGTATAAAATTGATTTGACTTGTTTGCGAACCAAAAGACTGGGCTTCGCTCTGCTCTATGGAGTAGCACTGCAGGAGAAAGACCTGGCAATCAGTGAAGATAACAAAATAAACAAACTTACAGCTGTCAGGTCAATTCTGACTCGTAGTATGTCTACAGGACAGACTAGAACCACCCTGTGGGTTTCTGAGACTGTAACTGTTTATGGGAATAGAAAGCCTCATCTTTCTCCCTTGGAGTAGCTGGTGGGTTTGAACTGCTGATCTTGTGCTTTGCAGCACAACATGTACCTCACTATGCCAGTAGGAATCCCCCATAAATATTAAAGTCAAGAAAATTCTATGGGGAAGTTCTACTCTGCCACATGAGTATGTCAGACTTGATTGGATATATGTTGGGTTATACACTGGCTGGCCACATGCCCCACTTGTAGGAAAGAGACCATATGCATCATTGGCTGGCTTGTGATTTGTCAACACAAAAAAAGTAGTAATCTTGAAGCACCAGAGGGTTTTTTTTGCAAACCATTACCAGAAAGTCGACTAGCTTATAGAATGTGGTTTTTCGTACTGTATCATGCTATTCTAAAGCTGACCATATTTCTGTTTGCTTCCATTATATTCATGGATTAAGATGTAGTTCCACTGTGAAAACCCTATGAATAGAACTAGAACATAGTCTGATATAGTGCCAGAAAATGAGCCACTCAGGATAGAAGAGCCTCAAAATATGATTAGGGAAGAGCTATCTCTTCAAAAAGGAATTGGCCTTTCTGAAATGGATGAAACAAAACTTCTAGATCTTCATTTAGTAAAGAGGCCTAATTGAAATTAAAGAGTAGCACCAACAAATATCCATTAAAATTGGAATGTGCAATGTATGAAGTATGAACCTAAGAAGAGTAGATGTCATTAAAATTAAAACAAAATGCATTAAGATCAAATCCTAGGTACTAGTAAGATGAAATGAATTGATATTAACCATTCTGATTTAGACGGAATACAGTTTAGTAGGTAGAGAATGACAAGTTCAAGGGGATTGACATCACATTCATCATCAAAAAGCACAATTCAATGTCTAATTTTAAATACAGTGCTGCCTGAGCTAAGATACCATCTTTACATCTTCAAAGAATACCAATTTAAAAATCTATTATTCAAATAGTTATCCAACTATTATTCAATCCCTAAAGCCAAGGTCAAAGCCATTGAGGAATTCTATTAACTTCTTCAGACTAAAATTGATAAAACATGCAATCAAAATACATTATATTTACTTGTAATTAGAATACAAAAATAAAGATCAGTAATTAGAAAATATAGCCTTTGTGATCATAGAAATGAAGCTAGAAATCATATGACATAATTTTGTTAAATTAGTGACTTTTTCATTTAAAATACCGTTTGATTTTCAACAACAAACAATTATTATGCATGTGGGCCTCGCCAGATGGAAAACATAGCAATCAAGTTGACTATATCTCAGGGAAGAGGCAATGGAGAAGAAGCTCAATATCATCAGTCACAACAAGTTCATGTGCTGACTGTGGGACAGACCGCCAACTTCTCATATGCTAGGTGAAAGCAAAGCTAAAGAAAATGAAAGCAAGTCTACCGGGAACAAAATAAGAGCATGAATATCTCCCATGTGAATTGATGCATTGGGACTAGGGTGCTGGTGAAAAATATTGAAGGTACCATGGACCTTTGTAAAGAAATTTTCAACAGATACTGGACCAACTGACTGGAAGGTATCATGTCTGTTGAATATATGTAATAAAAAATGGTGTAGCAGTACATCAAAAAGGATAGGATGGGGTTTTTGTATTGTTTTCTCAAAAATGAGGAGGTCATGTAAGAACTTACTGATGAAGATAAAAAAATGACAGCCTTCAATATGGATTACAACTCAAGATAAAGAAAACAAGAGTTCTGGGAACTGGGTAAATAGACATTATGATATATGGATAAAATTTTGAAGCTTCAAAGCTTTCATTTTGTTTGTTTCACAGTTATTAAGAAGTCAAACAACATATTGCATTGAGAAAATTCACTGCACAAGACATCTTTAAATTATTAAAGAGCAGAGAAGAAAATTTGAAGAAGATCTTCTGACTCTATTTATTACCTTTTCAATCTTCTCATATGCATATGAAAGCTGGACAATGAGTAAGGAATTAATACATTTGAATTAAGGTGCTGGGGGAGGATAGTGAACATACCATGATCAAACAGAAGAAACGGTCTGTGTTGGAAGATACATAGTCAGAATACTCCTTAAAATGAGGATGGAGAGATTTTTGTCCCACATACTTTATACATGTTATCAGGAAAGACTGGTCCCTGTAAAAGGACATGCTGCTTGTTAAAGGAGAGGGTCAAGGAAAAAGAGTAAGATGCTAATAGAGATTGACACCATGGCTGCAGCAATGGGCCAACACACAATAGCAACTGGGAGGATGGCATAGGACATGCAGTGTTTTGTTTTGTTGGACGTAGAGTTACTATGAGTTGCAGGCAACTCAGTGGCACCAACAAATAACAAGTAACATTAGTCATTTCTCAGTGGTCTCCCTACAGCCTTGAACTGCTTTGAACATTACTTTATTTCTCTTGTTTAGGATGAGAAGTCAATATTTTTGTTTTTGTTTTATTTTTCCTTGTAACATTGTCAACATGTCAATAATACCCAAAGCTATCTATGGATATAATGAAGTTATAATTATGAATTTCAATATTTTATTTTAGTTACTATTTCATTTTAGGGTTCGCAAGTTGAGGTGTTTTTTTCCAAAACTGTGTTATTGGAAGTTAATACAGATATCATATCATTTCATAGTTCAAACATCAAGTGCTATTGTAAAATTGCTACCACAATCAGTTTTAAGCACTCTTTTCCTTCCTGAACTCCTTGACATTAGCTCCCTTTTACACCTACCTCCAGCACTGCACCCCACAGAAACCCTAATTCTACTTTCTTTCCCTATAGTTTAACGAATCCTGGGCTATGTATACTGAAAAACAGGGAAAAAACATGCTACCCAAAATTCAAAAGGGTCACCCCCAGTGGCAAAACACATCTGAGATAAACGCCGATATGAACAAACAGGAAACAAAAAAATACAGAAAATATTGAAAACCAGATCAGACCTAACATGCATCAGAGATGGGGTCACCTGACAAGGTTTTAACCAATCAAGTCAGGTGTATCTTTTTGATCTTCTATAGTCACCTCTCCAAAGCACTCTTGTTTGGTAACCAGCTTCTTCTGATTTCTATATTCTGGACCGAGGGAAATCACCAGAGATTTATTTCTTATACATATTCCAGAAATGCATCTTGGGCTTCCACTATCAACCATTAGCCTTCTGCTAGCCAGATTCTCACAATTTAGGTCCTGATACTATTCCCTCTTTTGGCTTCAGATTTTTTGATTCATAATCCTTCGGTGAGTGATTCTGGTGTGCCTCTTCCAGGGGGATTTAGTTGACATCTCACTTAGATGGCTGCTTGTATGAAAACAAGCCTTTCAAACTCCAGACATAATTCTATCTCATAGCTGGGCACCATCTAATTTCTGCACCACACCTTTCTATAGCACCCTTATCTTCTGTGTTCCCTTCCCGAGGGCAAATATCAAGTAGGACCCTAAGAATTAATTGTTCTTAAATTGTAGTTTGGATTAAGTGCAAGCTCAAAACCCATTCCTGGATCTATGTTCTTTGGGTTGTTGTTTTTTTAATCTGCTTTTGGCTCCCTTTCCAAACCTCCTTGTTAATTTATGGTAGGGAGCCTTATTAATCATCTCCCTGGGGCATAAAATCTTCCATTAATATTATCTTGGACTAGCCCCTGGTACTAATTTTTTAAAGCCCTCTTGAGAGAGGGATATGGGGCTGAGGTAGTTAGTTTATTGTGCCAACCTGGCTGATAAACACATGTGGGATTAGTTGAAGGGCGGAGGGATAAATGGCTCAGTGAGCCTCGCCTTTCTAGTTCTCAGGTCTCTTGCTCGCTGATGGTCGGACCAGGGTGCAGCTGCCTTAGCT
>NW_022111373.1:10455542-10457092 GCF_000313985.2 Echinops telfairi
GATAAATGAGGGTTCACTGTACTTTGCAAGGTGTCTGTCTACCCACCAACAGTTCAACAATCAGTCCAGCTGTCTTCCACTTCCTCAGACACCATGACTTTCCAGTTGTAAGTCCTCAAGTTGCCAAGTATGCCTGAGGTAGGATCCGGTTCACTCAGTGAATTTTCCACATGGGATCTCCCTGATGCAGCCTCTGGAACTGTCATGTGCCCTGAGAATCCAAGATTCAATGCCCCATCATTCCATGGTACCCAGCTTGCATCCCCAGAATGTGCCCAGAAGCCCAGGTCAATGTGACCAATTTAGGGCATAGCATCTAAGGGTCCCCCAAAGCATTTTCAGTCATTATTCCCTACCTGGAGGCTGGTTCTCTCACTTACCCTCTACCAACAGCCATGCATTTGTGCTTCCCAGACATATTGACTCCCTTTTCTCTGTAAGTTTGAGTTTTTACTGAGTTTTTTCTTCATGTATGATGCTCTTGACGTTGTCCCACAGTTCATCAGGGCTTATGTCATTTGTATTCAATGCACCGAATTTGTTCTTAAGAAGTTCTCTAAATTCAGGCAGCATCTACTCAATGTCATATTTTGGCTCTTGTGGATGTATTTTCATTTTCTTCACCTTCAATATGAACTTTCACCTGGCCTTCCATGAGTAATTGATGGTCTATTCCAGTTAGCTGCTGATATTGAGCTTCGCCTACCATTTGACTGATAGTTTATCATACTGTAGTGGCTTGTGTGTTGCTCTGATGCCCCAAGCTTTGTCATTTGTACTTCAGATACCTGCAGGATCACTCCAAGTACACAGGTTCAGCAGAGCTTCCAGACTAAGAAGAGTCTATAAATAGGCTGTTCACTTCAGAATTAACGACTTTAAAACCTTATGGATAGCATCAAAACATTAAGAAAACTACTGGTAATTATAATTATAAGTTGGTATTATTATTCAGTATAACAATTCAGTATTATTAAGTATAATCGTTCAGAATTATTCAGATAACAACTCTGTTAATAATACTGAAAACCCAATGAAAAGAAGCAGAACGTTATCAGACATAAGGCCTCAGGATCAGCCTTAGGTCAAAAGGCACTCAAACTTTGGCTGAGGAAGAGCTGCCTCTCAAAGAGAGTCAAACCAAAGTATGTGGGTGCAGTAAAGCCGTGCGAGGAAAGCCCTTGGAACCTCCTTTTTCTTTAGTTACACCTCCATTCTAGGGTGGCTCAAATGAGAAGAAACAGCTGCAAATATCAATTAATAATTTAAATTTGGAATGTGAGAATTATAAATAGAGGAAAATTAGAAGTCATCAGAAATAAAATGAACACATAAAGATAGATGTACAGTACTGATATCCTAGGCCTCAGGGAGCTGGAATGGACTGCACTTGTCCATTTGGAATCAGAAAATCCCACCACAAATGACAGACTGCAAAGAATGACCATGGCATTCATCATCAAAAAACGTATTTTAACATATCTTGAAGTACAGTGCTGACTTTGATAGGATAATATCTATCATCATACAAAGAAACTCAGTCAGTACAG
>NW_022111373.1:10457835-10459581 GCF_000313985.2 Echinops telfairi
GTTTTGTTCATGTCTCTACAGAAAAGCTAGAAAGGGTTCAGACCTCAACCTCAAGGGCAACATACCAGCACAAAGCAGCAAACTAACAGAAAGGTCTGCAGAGGCAGCTCCAGTCCCAGCTACCAGGTACCAGCTACATCGGCCCCCTGCCAGAATAATGCACTACACAGGACAGCACTGAACATGCAGCTCAGGGAGAGTGGTGAGTCTGCCCAGACCACATGGGAGCAAACAGAGAGAGAACTGCATCCTGGCTCATTAAGCCTTGAGGATGATATTCCTGCTCAGAGAAGCCTATGCACATCCCACTAAACACGACACCCCTTCACTGACCCACAGTGCTACAAGGACAACACTGGAGACACATTGCAAGAATTGTGCCTAGTCTGATCCCCACCACTGAAGCGAAACACAAAGGGAGCACAACAGAGCAGCAAGGGGAGCAAAGCAGCTAAGTCCTAGTAGAATCCCCAAAATAGACTTCAGAATTGGTGGGCAGGGCTTGGCACTTCACCAGATCTGATCGTAAAACATTCATAAGGGTCAGCAGACAGACCTGGAAATATTTATAGGCGCCTTTCTATTTTTTTCTTTTTCTCATGCTTATTCATATAAGATTGGTAGGATAACCAAATTTGAGGAGAAAATAACAGGGCCGATGGCTCCTAGGGTAGGGAGGTAAGGGGTGGAGGTGGAAATTTGGGAGAGGAGGAGGTGGGAAAAAGGGAGGGAGGAGCCAACAAACCCAGGGACAGGGGGAAAATAAGAGCTCTAAAATCGATGGCAAAGAAAAATCGATGCCTGGTGGGATTAATTAGATCAAGTGCAATGTAGCCAAGAGAAAGTACCGAGAGTCAAATGAAGGTCAAACATGACAGTGGTCTAGGAGGGAAGAAGAAAGAAAAAGAGGAAAGAAGCAGGTAGCAAAAGACATTTATAGAGGTACAAATGAACATATGTAAATATACTCATAGGGATATAGGTCTATGAACATATATTTAAATGTTAAGTATTAAAGTAGCAGACAGCATTGTGTTTCTACTCAAGTACTCCCTCAATTCAAGAACACTTTGCCTGGCATTCGGTGCTGCTCACCTTCTCAAATAATTTCTGAAGACAAAATGGGTGCAAATACAAATGTGGTGAAGAAAGCTGATGTTGCCAGGCTACTACAAGATAGAGTGTCTGGGGTCTTAAAGGTTTGAAGTTAAACAAGCAGCCCGCTAGGAGAGAAGCAACAAGCCCACATGGAATAAGCACACCAGCCTGTGTGATCATGTGGGGTCAACAGGATCTGGTATCAGGCATCAGAAGACCCCAAACAAACAAATATATTAATGCAAATGATGTGGCTAGGGATGGAGACCCAAAGCCCATCTGTAGACAATTGGACATTCCCTCACAGAAGGGTCACAGGAAGGAACAAGTCAGCCAGGGTGCAGCATAGCACCAATGGAACACACAATAGTTCTCTAGTTCTTTAATGCTTCCTCTCCCCCACTATAATGACCCCTGTTCTACCTTACAAATACAGCTAGATCGATCATGTACACTGGTACAAATAAGAGCTCTTGACACACAGAATTCAGGACAGATAAGCCCCTCAGGAACAGTAATGGGAGTAGCTATGCCATGAGGAGGGGCACGTGGGGAGAGAAGGGGAACTGCCTACAATGATTGATGTATAACCATCATCATTCTCAAAACATTTTCTTTCTACTTGAGCCCTTGGTATCAGCTCCCCAT
>NW_022111373.1:10461086-10502003 GCF_000313985.2 Echinops telfairi
GTGATGGGGTCAGATTAGGCACAATTCCCCCACTGTGTTTCCAGTGTTGTCTCCTTTAGGACTATGGGTCAGTGAGGGATGTTGTGTCTCATAGTGGGGCCATCCATGTGGTCCTCTCTGTGCATTGGCTGCTCTGAACAGGGATATTGTCCTCAAGGCTTGGTGGGCCAGGGTGTGTTCCACTCTCTCTTCCTCCCCCTTCATTTGCTCCTGTGTGCTCTGATCAGACATATCCCTCTCCCTGAGCTGTAGCTTCAGTGCTGTCCTCTGAAGTAAATTTTTCTGGGGGAGGGGCGGCTGTCCACAAACCATGATATTTTCAATCACTTTATCTGCTTGTGAAAGACACATTTAGTAAGGAAGACTGAAGAAGAATTGGTTCGTTTAGATTTTGGTGCTTGTGAAGAATATTGAAAGTACCATGAACTGCCAAACAAACAAAGAAATTTGTCTTTGAATAAATATAGCCTGAGTGCTCTGCACCCAACGCCCCCTCCACCTCCCCACCCCACTTTTGAGGTAAGGGTGGTGAGATTTTGTCTTAAATACTTTGGCATGTTATCAAGAGAGACCAGTTCTTAGAGAAGGACAGTGTGGTTGGTACAGTAGAGAGGCAGTGAAAAAGAGGAAGACTTTCTATGAGATGGATTGACATAGTGGGTGAAACATAAAATCAATTGTGCAGATGGTGTGGGATGGGGCAGGGTTTCATTCTGTTGTACATAGGGTAGCTATGAGTGGGTACCAGCTCAATGGCACCTAACAGCAACATGGACTGCCAAAATGACAAATAAATCTGTCTTAGAAGAATAGCCTGGGTGCTCCTCAGAAACAAAGATGGTGAGATTTAGTTTTACGTACTTCGGACATGTATCAGGAGAAACCGTTCTCAGGAGAAGGACATCATGCTTGGTAAAGTGGAGGGACAGCAAAAAAGAGGAAGACCCTGGACAAGTTGGATGGACATAATGGTGGTAGTGATGGGCTCGAACATAACAACAATTGTCCAGAGGGTGCAGGACCAGGTGGGTTTTCTTCTACTGTACAAAGGGTCACTGTGAGTCACCTAACAACAATGACAACATGAGTTGGAATCCACTGGACAGCAGTAGGGTTTCTGTGAAGTAAGTGCACCCTGAAATGTGTCATCTTTTAGATGAAATACCTTCTAAAGGTTATAATAAAAAGAAATTTAGAAAATAATAAAAATGACAATAAAAAGTTACTGTATTTTCACTATGAACTTTACTCTTACTTCAATAGTTCAATTATGTTTGATTACATGCTCTTAAGTGATACCTTTTTCCTCAGATAAAGCCTACTTTGAAGGAAAATTTTATGGTCTTAAAGGAAATGCTTTTACTTACGTACTTATTTAGATAAGCTTGTTTTTGTTTTGAAATATTTTTCTGATACATTTGAGCAATCATATGAATTGAGCTTATAGGAGAGTCATATTATTTAAAAGCTCATCATGAATTATGGTGCTGTCTGCAATAAAATTGAACTATGTTCCAGATAATGTCTCATTTCCGAAACACTATTGATAAGCAAAAAACCAAAATTTCATAGAAAGATAACGAGTCTAGGGGAATCGCTCTACAATCACTAAAACATGAGAAACATTCCCCTGGAATGTAACTATTTCTTTCAGCCTGAGTCTAGGAACCTAGTTTCCTTTTCTTTTTAACTAGGCAGAGTTGATACTGGGCAATGGTTAATTCTTTTGGAATTTCACGTGAAGATGAAATGCACAGAGCGCCTCTTTTCCCACATCATTTTATGGAAATTCTTATTCATATATGTGCTTTCTGGGTAAATTGGGGAGAGATTGTAACATCAACTCGTATTACAAAGATGAAATAATCTCTTTTTAGATGTGGACTCGCTTTGCATTATTTTCCTAAATCACAACCAGTATTTCTTATGTATCTTTGAATTTCATTTTTACATGAACTTTTTGAAACCCCCTCATAGCTACCTTTATATATTTATCTATTTATCAATAATCTGGTAATTAACATTGTAGGGCATTGGTAAAAATCAGTATTTTACAAGAGAAGAATTCATGTTTCAATCATTTTATTTAGAGAATAGAGAACAATCTCAGGACTTTGAAGGTCTACAATAGACCTATTGTTTCTGTTGTTAGATACTTTGGACTTGGCTCTGACTCTTAGCCTCCTTATCTACAACAGAAGGAAACGTCTCACAGTCTTGCACCTTCCTTAGTATCACTGTGATGTTTGAGCCCATTGCTGCAGCCATTATGTCCGTCCATCTTGTCAAAGGTCTTTCCTTTATTTTGCCGCCCTTCTAGTTTATGAGTACGATGTGCTGCTTATACTACCTATCTTTAGCTGCCTGTGCTTCAGACGTGCTTAGAGTTGGTGATTTCTACCTTCCTTACAGGCCATGTGTTTGTTGTTTGTAGATACACTCATCTAGACTGGAAGACAATCCCTCTTTTCCTATTTGGACCACTTTTGTTTTATTGAGCCCTGAAGGCCTGTCTGTATTGAGAACAACCCAGAGTTAAGAATAAATCTTTTTATGTTACCATTCTTATGTGATTTCTTTGCTTTTAGTCTTATCCTTTGAATAAATTTGTTATGGCAAAAACAACAACTGTTACAAATAGCACTCTGTTTCATTTGAAGGATTTTCTTGCATGCTATTTAAGGACTAACTTTGTGGAATGTTTGTAACTTGTTATCTTATCTGGAGGTGTCCAAAGTGTACCCAATGTACCAAATCTGAATGCAAAATAGGAAAATAAAATTTAAAGTTTTGGTGATTGGTAAATATAGGTATTTCCCAAATTGAGTAATTATGTTGGAATTAGCAGTTAAAATGTGATCTAGAATAATTCTCACTACTTTGATGCTCTTAAATCTGCTATCAGCTGTCCATGCCTGAAGCAGCCTTAGGGTCGGGCAATGTCTACCCATACACAGCATAGGAACCTAGCTAATAGTGCCTTTATTTAAAATTTAAAGTCCATTTTATTTTTATTCAGTACACTGGATTATTCTCAGTATGCTCAGGAGGATTACATGAACAGAAAATTGTAAGAGAGCTGAGATTTTGAGAACCAAATGCATTCCCCATGGGTCTCCTATAGTGAATTTTATTTAAAAAGAATAAAAGCTTAAAGGCAGTTCTTTCTGTAGGGAAGAAAACAGGGTATATTGACAGGTTGAGAATCTACTCAAGTTAGAACACCAGAGATAATGCCACCTAATGTTTAATTATTTTCCTGTGAAGTATGTGAAGAATACACACACACACACACACACACGGATTTCTAAGCACTGCGAGTTGTCATCACTCCCAGGAAACAGTTCAGCACCCTCACAAATGCAATGCTTTTCTTTGAGCTATCCAGATAATTTATTGCTGTTAAACAACGATAAATTTTGAGACTACTCTGTATGCTCTATTTATGGTGATTTCAATATATGGTGAGTAGCAGAGTCTAGATTTTTCAAGTAGATTACAGAGATTTTGGATATAGAATCACAGAATATGCAGACTCATTGAAAAGAAACATGATGTCATATTATTTTCTTTTTTAAAAAATCTGGTTTATACTAAACTAAAGTAGCCAAAATGTAATTGGCCCTAAAATTATGAGTTTAGGTAACTTTAAAAAATATTTAAATACAAGTGTGCATATATATATATATATTTATTTTATTGAGGGCTCTTACAGCTTTTATCACAGTCTATACATATGTCCATTGTGTCAAACATATCTGTACATATGTTGTCATCCTCTTTTTCAAAACATTTTCTTTCTACTTGAGCCCCTGACAGCAGCAGCTCATTTTTCCTCTCCCCCCCCCATTTCCCCCATGTCTCCTTGATAATTATAAATTATTCTCTTTTTTTCATGTCTTACACTGACTATTGTCTCCTTACACTCACTTTTCTGCTGTCCGACCCCCTGGAAGAGAGGGCATACGTCGATCATTGTGATTGGTTCCCCCTTACCACCTCCTTTTACCCCCCTAACCCACTGTCCTTACCCTCCTTGCTGCTCCACTTATTGGTCCTGAGGGGTTTATCTTTTCTTGATTTCCTGTGTTGCGAGCATTTCTGTGTACTAGTATACATGTTCTGGTCTAGCCAGATTTGTAAGATAGAATTGGGGTCATGCTATTGTGGGGGAAGGAAGCATTAAAGAAATAGAGGAAAGGCTGTCTGTTTCATCAGTGCTACACTGCACCCTGACTAGCTCGTCTCTTCCTTGTGGCCCTTCTGACAGGGGGTGTCCAATTGACTACAGGTGGGCTTGGGTCTCCACTCTGCCCTCCCCCTCATTCCCATTGATATGATTTTTGTTTGTTTTGTTTTGGGTTTTTGAAGCCTGATACCTGATCCCATCAACACCTCATGATCATACATGCTGGTGTGCTTCTTACATGTGGAATTTGTTGCTTCTCAGCTAGATGGCCACTTGTTTATCTTCAAGCCTTTAAGATCCCAGATGCTATATCTTTTGATAGCCTGGCACCATAAGTTTTCTTCACCACATTTGCTTATGCACCCATTTTGTCTTCAGTGATCGTGTCAGGTGAACATCATAGAGTGTCATGTTAGTAGAACAAATTTTTCCTGCATTGAGGGAGTACTTGAGTGGAGACCCAATATCCATCTGCTGCCATAATACTTTATAAATAAATATATGTACATAGAACTATTCCCGTGTCATTATAGATAAATGTATTTACATATATACATTCCTGTATTTAGACCTCTATAAATATGATTTTAGGTAACTTTGATAAATTAAGAGAAACAGAATAATCAGAAATAGCATTAAGATTAAGGATTAAGATTAAGGATTTCAGCATTTCATCATAGACAAATTCAAGGAAGCTTTTAAGTTGTAGACACTTGAAAACCCCCTGAAAACAAATGTATCAATCTCCATGTAAATGCCTCACTCAGTTTATGCCCCTTTTAAAGAACTACTCTTTTTCATTTGTATGAATGTTATGCTTGATGACATGATGACAAAAATAAAAACAAGTATTCAATAATAGATATCATTATTTATATTGCATAACACAATGTGAGGAAATAACATAAGAAAAATCATACAAAATTTGAATGTAAAATGGCCTTGCACAATCCAATAGCTCTGCTGATCATATAATAATCAATGGCATTTGAAGAGCAGTCTGTGGTTCAGGACAGGTGGAAGAAAATATTGGCCTCCTCCACCCTAAAATCAAGATAGCTAAGGAAATCGGCCATAGTATTCAACTGGTCATTAAAAGAACATCGGCTGCCATCAAATTGATCTCAATTTGTAGTGACTCTGGAGGACAAGGTAGAAGAACTACCCCCAGGGGAGTATTGGCAAGAATATAGAAAGTACCACGGACAGCCAAAAGAATGAACCAATCTGTCTTGGGAGAAGTATGACCAGAGTGTTGCGCAGAGGCAAGGATGGTGAGGCTCGGCCTTACAGACTATAAACATACTGTCGGGAGAAGCTAGTGCCTGAAGAGGCATCTCATGTTTGACCAAGGCGAAGGGCGGTGAAAAAGAGGAATTGATACAGGGCTGCGTCAATGGACTCAAGCATAACAAGTGTAAGGATGGCTCAGGACCAGACCGTGTCTCATTCTGTTGTGCAGAAGGTGGCTGGGAATCAGAACCGACTCCCTGTTACCTCCCAACAACACTATTTATCACCATCAAGCCCATTTGGGTTCATGGAGATTCCATGTGTCACAGAAAAGTAAAGCTGTTATATTAGCTGTAATCTTTATCTAAGCTGTTTGCCTGGCTTTCGGCTGTGGGACCTTTGGATGGGTCAAACTGCCAACTCTCAAGTTAATGATTGAGTGCAAAACATTGGTGTCATTATTTTATTATAGGTTATGCAAATGTTCAGTGTGTCCACATATCCCCAACCCAGTGCTCATTCAATAAACCTTACCAAGATTTTGTCTTCTTTAGTTCCTCAAGCCATAACAGATAAGTTATCAAATATACTAGGTCCATTTCTCTAAACATCATGTTTCTTTCACCACCTTGTCCATAATCACCTTTGAAGGAAAACTGGTGCACTAAACTGAGTTCATTACGACTATCAGTCCCAAATTTTAAGAAAAGTAAGCTCCAATAAGAATTATTGTTATCCAGACGTGTGTTTCTATTACTATTCAGGGGATTGACTAATACCACTTGTATTAGTCAGGGTACTTTGGAGAAACAAATCCACAGCAACTCATGTATAAGAGAGAGTTTTATGCAAAGAAAATGTGCATCACGAAAACATCCCAACCCAATGCTGCCCAAGCCCACAAGTCCAACATTAACCCATACCCAACATCAGTCCACAAAGTCCTTCACCTCACAAAACAGAGGCAATAATGCCGACTGCAGGAGGAAAGCTGAGTCAGTGAATGTGTAAACATCTCAGCACTGGCAGGGGTCTCCACACGGCTGCTCCAGCACCCAGGGCTGCATCGGGATAGATCCATGCGGCTTCTCCTTGGGGATGTCTTGTAGGAAATCCATCTTGCAAGCTGAAGCAGGGAACTGCTAAGGCAGCTGCACCCGATGCAACCATCACAAAACAAGAGACCCGAGAACTAGAAAGGCGAGGCTTCACCACCCATTTATCCCTCCGCCTTTCAACCAGTACCACATGTGATTATCGGCCAGGCTGGCACAATTAACTAACTCACCACTGCAAAGTGTTCACATGGAATAAGAACATATCCTAATTTAACTAGAAATCCATGAAATGAAGTAAAATTTGTTTATAAAACCTGCCAGTTAGACTCATTCTCCCAATCCATGACACTAAGCTGCAAAGTGTGTCTATTACCTCTGGAGCAGACTAGTAATCACAAACAAATCCCCTCAGGGGTAGGGGAATGAACCCAGGTAGACACAAGGGATGTTTCCCCTCCCAGTGCTGTTTGCCAGGGTCTGTAGCTCACAGGTGGTTCACAATTTTGTGGTAAAGAATAGTGTGTTAGGTTGAATTCTCTACAGAAGCAAAACCAGTGATATATTTAGATAGGTAGATAGATAAGCATATGTTTACGTAGAGGTAGAGTTAGATGTAGAGGTAGAGGTATACGTAGACACAAAAAAATCTATCTCAAATAGCAATAGTTACAAATATATTTATAAAGAGATATATGGAGATAGACAGATAGAAAGCATCAGCAAGGCAGGCTTGTGAGTGGAGAGACAATGAATTCAAGAGTGGCAGATCAGATGGCTTGGCTGCTACTGATTCCTGGGATAATCAGGCAATAGAACAGTATTGACTCCAATCCAGGGAGCCAGAGGTTGATGAACCAGAGGCAGGATCCAGACTCGTCAAAAAGCAAGCAAGCTTTTCCACACCATCTACTTATCTAGGGAATAGGTCACATACCCAAGCAAACTGCCCTTCAATTGCATTGGGGCTATGAGTTAAGTATGGGAATTGCATTCCATCCGAGTCTTACAACGGATTGGGCTCTTCACTGCAGATCCCATTATGGAGTTGATTATATTGTGCTATGTCATATCATGGGAGATTCCTAAGCCTTACCTTCCAAACCATTGAGAATCTGAATAGCACATAAAGGGAGCCCTGGAGGCACAGTGGCAAAAATCTTGACCTGTCAAGGTAATGGCTGGGGTTCAAACCTACCAGCCACTCTGTGGGAGATAAATGTGGCAGCCGGGATCAGTAAAGTTTTACAGCTTGGTGAACAGGACATTGGGGCAGTTGTACTCTTTGCTACAGGACTGCTGTGAGTCTGAACGGGCCTGATGATAGCACATTATTGCCGCCAGGAGAGGAGCTTTGTTTCATAATCTTTTCTGATCATTTGAGATCAAATAAATCAATGCCGATTTTATTAAAAATGAATCAAATACTGGTAACTTGTGGTCTGGCAACCTATTTTGGGTATGCCTGTTAGTTCATGTGTTCTCTGTATGTCTGCTGTTTATATTGAGTATATATGAGCGTGCTCATATGCATTTGGGTAATTTTCATAGCATTAAAGATCATCAAAGGAAAAACTCAATGACTTTATATTTTAAAAATCCTATTTCAGATAGGAACAAGATTTGCAAACCATAATTGGGATGAGAGTTACATTTAAGAATGCTCACATATTTAAAACCAATAATCACAAACTCCATTATTCTAAAAGATAAATACTGACAATATAATAAATTACAGATAGTACGTTGGCTAGGCTTCCTTGATTATTCATATCAAAGTGAAGATAAGATATTTTATTATAGAGCCATAGGATTTAAGTAGGAGGGATATGTTAAAATTTCCACTGTAAAACCAAAACGGTAAGAAATTATCATGTGCAGAGAAGGCTATTGTGTTTAGGGAACATCTCTATAAGCTTTCTTTTTTTTAGCAAAATCTCCTATTAACGTATTTATCAACCATGCTATGGAAAAAAATCAAATTGCTATAATAGTTAACACAGTTGTAGAAACAGGAGTATTTTTAATTGGATTACTCCTATCTCTGTTAAGCTTCCTTCATCGTAATTAAAAAGTACTGTATTCACCCGGAGCATAAAGCATTCAAGCAGAAATAGCAAGAGATATGAGAGAAAAGAGAACGAATTGCTGTGTGACTCAATAAATTGTGTGACATGTTTATTTACTTTCCATTTTGTGTAAAGTGCTTCAAAGATTGCTAAAAATAGTCTCAAGATGAGTAGCTCTCTTCAGCAAATGTCTCTTTAACAGCAGATAGATGTATTTTCTACAACAGCAGATAGATGTATTTTCTTCCAAAGATGGTAACAGACAATACCAACCCTCAGAATTTTTAGAGAAGTGCCACACTGTTGCTAAAATATTACCAGAAAACATCCACTCTCAGTTGGGAGCCCTGGTGGCCTCCTGGCAATGCGTGGGTCGGCTCCTCCCGTGGTCAGCCGTTGGAAACCACTGAGAAGACGAGGCTTTCTGCTCCAGTGAAGAATGATAATCTCGGGAGCCCGCGGGGGCAGCTCTACCCTGTCCTGTAGGGTGGCTATGTGTCGGAATGCACTCAGTGGCAAGCAATGAGTTTGCTTTTGGAGTTTGCGTTCAGTGTTACTAAGTCACAAGGGGAAGCCAAGCAAAACCTTCAGGCAGGATCAAATTGCTGATAAGGTTTTCTTTTCTTCACTCATTTTAAATAATTTTGCTCCTTCATTGCTTCAATAAAGCAAACATTACTGACCACCCAATGTCCTAAAGAATATGATAATCAGTGCTAAGATAAGGAAAAACAGTATTTGAATTAGGAGTCTTCATTTAGACAGACACTTTCTACAATGTTAGAAAATTGCAATCAATTTAGATCTGGGTAAGAGATGTCCTTATCGTGGACATACTGCTTTACAGGACCCCATTCTGTCCCTTAAAAGCACTATGAGATAGGCATCAGGTTGTTACTGCAAGATCTGCAGTTTAAACCCATCAGTCGTTCCAACCCATCAGAGAAAAAGTATTGACCAGTTCGGAAACTCTATGTAATGTTATAATGAGATGGAATTGACTCAGTGGCAGTGGGTGTGGTTTTATGTTTAACCTGTCCCTTTTCTAAGTAGGAGCCCTGGGGATGTAGTGGCTACGAGTTGGGCTACAATCTGCTTGGTGGGCAGTTCGAAACCTCCAGCAACTGAGTGAGAAAGACTGGGCTTTCTACTCCCATGAACAGTTATAGTCTTGGAACCTTACAGAGGGTCACTATGAGTCAGCGTTGAGTCAATGACACTGAGTTTGGTTTGATATTCTGACTAAACCCTAAGAATTATGAGTCAAGAGGGTGAGGAACAAGCTCACTGGGGGACTATTTGCCTCCCCATTTCCAAAGCAGGTTCTTGTTACTCTAGACCCTTAGCCCATATATAAGGCATATGCCAGTCCCTTCCCTAGGTCAACCTTTTCAAATGTAGGTAGCATCCCCATCCTGTTCAATCAGTGTTGTTGGAGTAATCAAGAAGAAGGAGTTGGGTGAGTAAATAAAGCTTCACATGTGGGCTGGGGTGTACATCTGAGGGAGGGAACGGCAGGGTAGTGGGCCAGGACTCAGCCCTCCTTCTGTGGTTATTTCAGCACCTTGGCTTATGATAGTCTTTCCATGTGTTAGTCCATTGTTCTTTCGGCAAATTATATTTTACTCTTCCAGTCTGGATCAAATGTCTCTTCTTTCAGTTTGCCGTTGATTTGTGGTCAAACTCTTGGCTGCCAAACTGAAGGCTGGTGTTAAAACTCACATGCTGCTGCAGGGGAGATGTGTGACAGTCTCCTTCAGGAAAGAGCTGCCACCTTTGGGGACCCTACGGGGTAGTTCTACTCTGCCCGACAGGGTTGGCGGCTTGGAATCAAGGCTAGGTCAGTGAGTCCAACTATTGCACTGACCATATGACATTGCTGTTTGTTTTTCCTGTCCTCCATGGCATGCTAATATGGCTTACTTTATTCATTTTCCATATCCCGTCTGACTTCTTCAGGCATGGATTAAATTTTATTTCTAATTTAAGTATTTATTCCGCAAAAGCCTTTCCCAAACACTGAGATAATGTAACTTCATTTCACTGATTCACCACCAAGTTTTCTTCATTCCTTTGCGTAGCACTTTCCATGATTTATAGAGAATTATTTATTTTTTATCTTTTTTATCAGTCTCTCTTATTCCATGAAAGCAGGAACTGTTGCCAGCTTGTTTAATCACTGTGTGTCCAGTATCTACCATGGTTTCTAGTGTATGAATGGGATGCAATAGTTGCTAAGGGAAACAGGATTTTTGATAGATTTACTGACTTATAACTTTATGAAGCATGCAGAAAAGTTTATCAATATAAATTAGAGTAATGTTTTACTTGTAAAATTATTCTGACAAGATGGGCTATAAATATGTAAACAAAAAATCACAATAGTTTAAGATTTTCCAAAAGACTTGTCTGTGGGATAGTAAAAGACATTTGCTATTTTCAAGCTGGGCTGATTCTTATCCTTGTATTTGAATATGATGAACTTATTAATATGTCAAACTTCATCTATTATCTTCACGCTTCACCTCATAATTTAAAGGTGACTTCCATTTATCTGTGAGGTATCTTTCAAAGCACATCTATAAATATCCTTTGCTCCTATTTGAAATGAGTGAATTGAGGTGTGAAAGAATGTTGCAATTCTTTGCAATTTTGTGAAAATGGTAGTCCAGTTTTCTGAGAAGAGGAAAAATCTACTGTTTGTATGCTTGCTTTTCACAGTGTGATTTTTGGGGGGCAGGGTCTAAACTAAACAACAAAATAGCTCATATCAATTATGTTGTGATGTGAAGTCAATCAACTTTAGTGTTTTAACAATATAGTTAACTTTTTTCATGTACAAGTAAACAAAACTAGGTATTCAAAATTATAAGTCGATCGATGGCCTGCTCATTTAACAGATAACAGACATTATTAAAATTCTTCATTTACTCTCAGTCTCATGGCCCGGGAGGGGGGGAGGGAGGGCTGCGGGTAAAAAAAAAATTCTTCATTTACTTTAATTTTCTGTTAAAAGGAATAAAATATGCTTAAAAACCCAGGTAGGCCCAAGATTACATTTGATTGTGATAAATCATTATTTACAAGACCAATGAAGATATGCTTGAATATAAAATGGAAATTCATTGCAAACATTATTATCTTTACAATTCAATCTCTTGGAGTAAGAGTGCTATCAAAATATCATGTTAGTGTTGTTGTTGTTGTTGTTGTTCATTGCCATTGAGTCAGCTCCAACCCTTAGCGACCTTATGCACAACAGAACAAAACACTGTATGTTTCTGCACCATCCCCACAATTGTTCCTATGGCTGAGACCATTGATGCTGCCACTGTGTCAATCCATCTCATTGAAGGCCGTCGTGTTCATTGCCCCTCTACTTTACCAAGCATGATATCCTTTCCCAGGGATTGATCTCTTCTGACATGTCCAAAATATGTAAGATGAAGTTCTGTCATCCTTGCCTCTAAGGTACACTCTGGTCTTACTTCATCCAATACAGATTGGTTTGTCCTTTCAGCAGTCCATGGTACTTTCAATATCCTTCTCCAGCACCACGATTCAAAGGTATTGATTCTTCTTCGGTCTGCCTTATTCAGTGTTCAACTTTCACTTGCATATGATGCAATGGAGAATTCCATGGCTTGGGTCAGGCACATCTCAGTGCTCAAAGTAACATCCTTGCTCTTCAGTTTTCCAAAGAAGTCTTGTGCATCAGATATATCTAATACAATACATCTTTTGATCTCTTGGCTACTGCTTCCATGAGCAATGATCGTGGATGCAAGTAAAACAAAATCCTTGATGACTTCAACTTTTTATCCATTCGTCCACTTGTGAGGATTTGGGTCTTCTTTATACTGAGTTTTAATCCATTCTGAAGGATGAAATCCTTGATCTTCATCAATAAGTGCTTCATGTCCTCCTCACTTTCAGCCAGCAAGTTTGTGTCATCTGCATATTGCAGGTCGTTAATAAGTTTTCCTACAATCCTGATATAGCATTCTTCTTCATATAAGCCAGCTTTTCTGATGATTTGCTCAGCATAAAGATTGAATAAGTATGATGACAGGTTATAACACTGGTGGCCCCTTGTCTGATTTTAAACCATGCAGTACTCCCTTGTTATTCTCTGTCTGTTTGGCCTCTGGATCCATGTACAAGTTCTTCATGGGCAAAATGAAGTTTTCTGGAATTCCCATTCTTCTCAAAGTTATCTACAGTTCGTTATGGTCCACAGAGTTGGATGCCTTTGCATAGTCAATGAAACAGAAATAGTTCTCTTTCTGGTATTCTCTACTTTCTGCCAAGATGCATTTGACATCAGCCATATGTCCCTTGTTCCACATCCTCTTATGAAGCTGGCTTGATCTTTCATCAGTTCCTTGTCAATATACTGCAACCATTGATGGATGATTGTAAGCAACATTTTACTTGTATGTCATAACATGATATTGTTCTATAATTTGAGCAATCTATGGTTACCTTTGTTTGGAACGGGCACAGAGATGGATCTGCTCCAGTCAGTTGGCTAAGCTGCTTTCTTCCACATTTCCTTATATAGATGAATGAGTGCTCCCAGTGCTTCTTCAGCTCTCTAAAACATTTGGTGGGCATTCCATCAATTTCTGGAGCCTTGTTTTGGCCTAATGCATTTAATGCAGTCTGAAGACCTTCAATAGCATTTGTTCTTGCTCATATGCTATCTCCTGAAATAGTAGACTGTCAACCAGTCGTTTTTGATACAGTGACTCTATATCAAAATAATCTTCTTTTGATGCTTTCTGAGTCATTCAACATTTTGCCTGTAAAATCTTTCTCCTTTTGTTTATAATGACAGAATTAAACTATTAAAAAGACATTCATTTGGGGTTTTTGATCTTTCTGCTTTGAAGTGGCTTCTCATTTTGTGGCAAACTTCCTTGTGATTTTTCAACTTGCTATGATTCAAAAAGGAGCCCTCATGGCACAGTGAGTTACACATTGGGCTACTAACAGCAAGGTTAGTAGTTCAAAACCACCACCAAAATCTAAAATCTCAGAAACCAGCTGTACTCAATCCTAAAGGGGCTTTATGAGTTGGGATCAACTTAATAGCATTGCGTTTGGATATGAATGCAAAATTTCAGGGCATTTAAAAAAAAGTCACTGCCATTGAATTGATGCCTACGCATAGTGACCCTCTAGGATGGGATCAAACTGCTCTTGTGTGTTTCTAAGACTGAAACTGTTAAGGGAGGGCTGTGTGTGCAGAGAGCCCTCCCTTCAGGGCATTAGTAGATAGAAAAGGACTCCCAAAGACATAGGGCATTGGGCTGCTAATCACAAGGTCAGCAGTTTAATTCCACCAGTCACTTCACAGGAGAAAGATGAGGCTTTCACCTCCCATAAGGATTCGTAGTGTGGTTTTGATGAGCAAAAGGAGCAATTCTATTCTGTCTTATAAGGTGGCTAGAAAACAGTTAATTTGTTTTTTATTTCTTTTACTTTTTAAAGAGACCTATTAAATATATAAGGCTACTAATTCTTGGTATTCTTATTTTCTCTCTGACAGAAGAAAAATCAATGGCTCTTGCAACCTCAGACCACAAATAATGGCTATTTTGGTATTCTGGGAACAACATGGTGGGGAAGGGTGGAAAGAGACTCCATCTGACTAAACAACTTTATATAATGTAAAAACCTAATGTTATGGCTCTATGATCTGGAGGAAAGCTTATTAGCAAACCACCCCTAGAATTGTTTTGAGAATGATGAGGGCAATGAATGTACAAATGTGCTTTACATGATTGATGTATATATGGATTGTGATAAGAGTTGTATGAGCCCCTAATAAAATGATATTTTTAAAAACCCAGTTGGATTACAAAAAAAAGTTTGCTTGTTTAAAACAAGGAGGACTTGAAGCTCTTGCTGATATATTAATGGCTGCAATATTTTTATGAATTGTAACTCAGTGTAAAGAAAACCAAACTCCACTTAACTGGACTAATAGATAATATGTTGATAAATGAAGAAAAATTTGAAGTGATCAAAATTTCCCCTTGCTTGGATCCACAGCTAATGCTCATGGAAGCAGGAGTTAAAAAATGATATGTTGCATCAGGAAAATCTTCTTACAAGACCTCTTGAAATGGTTGCGGGGCAAGGATGTCACTGTGAGAAATTAAACAAACCTGGCCCAAGCCATAGCATTTTAGATGGCATATGAAAGTTGGCATTGAGTAAGGATGATTGAAAAAAGTCCTGTACATTTGAATTATGATGCTAGTGAAGAGGATTGACAGTATCGAGGACTCTCAGACTAACAATTATTACCTTGGAAGCAGCATTCTTTGGAAGAGTCTCCCAATATGCTCCTTGGAAGCAAGGATAGTGAGAGTTCCTCTTACATAAGTTGCACATGTTATCAAGGGAAATTAGTCCCCAGAGGAAAATACCATGCTTTGTAAAGTGAAAGGGAACTGAAAAAGAGAAAGACCCTGATGAGATAGACTGGCAATGAGTTCAAACATAAAAATGTTGAGGATGACACGGGATTGGGCATAGTTTCCTCCTGTTGTGCATAAGGTAGCTATGAGTTGGAACTAACTGGATGGCACCAAACAGCAACAGCAACATTATCAAAGGGTGTAAGTGAGGTAGATGGTGAGATTCATACACTGTCACACTATTGTTTACTGTTAAGTCCTATTTGTTAACAGAGGGACACACCTGTTCCCAAATTGGTGTAGTGAGAGAAAGTATGTGCTCTTTGAGTCATAGGACTATAGGACTCACAGCCAAGAGATTTAGACATCATATTTAATTCATTGTTCATTGTAGTAGTTGGATACTTTCATGTCAACTCGAATTTGTTGGGAAGTGTAGGGGGGGATACAGCCTGTCAATCAGGTCATAGTCTAATCATGCCTTATTGGGGAAGTGGCCTTATATAAGAGAGAAACTAGGAATTTCCTTCTCTCTGCCCCTTCGCCTTCCTGCTAGCTGGGACTCGGTGTCTGCTTCTAAGGTCAGCCCAATGTGGACTGCCTGAACCTGAGAGTTGTCGACACCCGGCTATGTTTCTGCTGACTTTGGATCCATGAGATTCTGCACCCATAGTTCTGTGATCTCTCTACTTCCCATTTCACTTTTTTGCATCATTACCTGCAGCGAAGAGGACCCTGGCTTAAATTGGATTAACGGACTTGAGTTGGACTAGGTTGGGATGCCTTCTTGATATAAGATTACTTCTTGATATAAATCTTTTTTTATACTTATATGCCGGTGATTTTGCTTCTGCAGACAACTCAGTGTAACATATACATATTTTACCGAAAGGTAGAGGGAGAAGTATCTTTCTAAGTGTAATGTTTATAATTTTGTAAAATATACTCATTTACAATAAGAAGGGAAAGTCATGTGGCAGGAGAAGAGGTTAAAACTTCCTACAAATATTTAAACATCAAATGAGAAAATTAAGATTAAGCAAGATAGCAACTGAATCCCTATTAACCCTTGGATGAATGTTATCCTATCTAGAAGCCATCATAAATATAAAAATAATGTGTAAACCATCATACATAACTATCATCTATAGACCTTCATAAATGTTATACTTGTATGTATGCTGCTGATTTATTATTTTTATAATGAGATTCAATGGATGGAGATAGTAAGTACCATTTTCATGACTCTCCATGATTCATGATATATAGTAGAATTTTTAATATCAAAGTCAGTTCACAGAACAGTTAAATTTATAAGATTAGATTTAGTCTGCCAAAAGGAATTAGCAAAAAGCACCTCGTAATACAAATAGGGGAAATAGGTGAGGTTTAAATTAACTGGAGAATGCTTGAATTAAATCAGTGCACCTCTCTTGTGAAACTAATGAGTTTACACCGTAAGTGTTCTTTGATTCAATCCAAAATTGCTTAAGCATCTAGCTGGGCAATAATTTTGTTTGAAATTGTTTGGGCTTTTTGTGTGTCGACTGGCCATGGCTTGCTTTTTTATTTGTTTTAAATGAATAAGAATGACCTTGCTAGATAGACCAGAGGTTAATATTCTATTTAAAAGTTACTTTTTAACAATAAATTCCATCTTTCCTCTGGAAACAAACTGCATTCAGCATATAATGCTTACTCTCTCTAACTTCACTTAAGACAAAACAAAAAAAGAAACACCTCCCTGTCATCAAGTCAATTTATGGTCCACAGGACCGAGCAGAGCTGTCCCTGTGCGTTTCAGGGGTTGTAACTTGTAGGGGTATAGGAAGCTTCATCTTTCTCATCTAAGACAGTTCAATGGAAGATTTCATTCTTGTGGCTATGCTGAGTCCCTGACTGATATAAACGGTAAGGCCTTTGGCTCCTTACTGAAAGATTGGAGGTCAAACTCCATCCAGAACCTAGCTCCAAAGACCTTCTTACAAAAGGCCATGCAAACCCTGTGGAGCACAGTGCTACTCTCACAAACATGGAGTTGCAATGAGGAGGCGTTAGCATCAACTCATTTGGATAGTGTGGCCACATTCCTTCTGCCTCCATCTTTTTAACCACCAAATTTTATTGTTTAGGTCGTACCTTCAGCGTCTGAAAAGCACAGTGATGTGTTTACTGTTCACACCTCTCTTTCTGCATTCTATGGTCATGAGGTATTTCAAATTACATTCCCGGATGCAAAGTCTAACTTTGACTAGTCTTGTCAAAACACCCTCCAATAAAAAATTGTGATCTTCCCAAGAGGATTAAGGGCAAGTCTGTGAAAATGCAGGCAAATTTCAGCATACTGTAAAGAAAAGTGTTAAAATATTAATAGATCGATGTATGAGAAAGTATGGTGACCCTCATTAGCATTTTCAAGAAGATTCCTAGTGGCCATTTTGTCTGAGATATAAACGAGTAACCCTTGTGTAACCCTTGATGATTGTGCAAAGTAACTGATAAAATCCATTCCATCCTAAAATAGTAATGTTTGGATCTGTTGTTAGTTGGAGAGGAAAAGCCTTTCTCTAGTTTTCACACAAGTCTGGTTTTTCAGATAAGCCATCGGATAACAAATACATAGCCTGTCAGAATATATAGTTGGGCTAGAGGGTATAACAGAATGTATCTTTAGTAAAGTTCTATACTGCAAATGTTATCAGCAGTGTAGTCTTCATTCTAGATATTCAATCTTGAACATAAGTAATGTGACACAACACCAACCCACCAGGAACATAATGGAGCTAGACAAAATTATTGCATTTATCGCGCATTTCTTGAATGTTTTCTGTCTTTCAGCCTGGTGTGTAAGAACTGCTAATCATCACAGTTGGCAGCCCAGTACATAACGCACTATGCTACAAGGACTCAGTGAGTTATTGAAAGAAAAAGACTTCTACTCAGTTACCAATAATGTTGTAGCTCATCAATTGTAATTCAATGTAGAAAGACTTTAATGAAACAAGTTTGTGGATTGTATTCATATATATCTAAGAAATATTACTTTTAAACTGCTTATAACTATATTTATCTCATGTTATCCTATGATTAAAATGGAAAATAAGCATTAAGAAGACTTCTGGATGCTCTGGTAAGAGAAGATAACCATGGTGGGGGTCGGGAGGTAGTGATGACACCACCAGTTACCATACTGGGTGACACTAACCCTAGTGATAACACGGGCTTTACCGCCACAACTTCTACTACCTTTCCACCACCTGTAAGGATCTGCTCGTAGCAGACTCTCATTAAGCAAATAGATTGAAAAATCAATGTTCTTGTCCTTTTCTTGTTACCAGAGAGAGAGAGCATGGTTAAGTTGATTATGGCAAATGTAGTTAGGGTAAAGTGTAATACCTTATCATCTGATCCTTCCTAAAGTTGTTTCTATTTTTAATATTTTCAGTTTTTTCTTGTTTCAGGTTTTCCTATTATTTTGTCTAGTCATTTGTGTTAGTCTGGGTACTTTAGAGAAACAAATCCAAAGAAACTAATAAGTATAAGATAGAGTTTTATATAAAGGTTAAGTGCACATCAAAAAAACATCCCAACCCAGTGCTGCCCAAGCCCACAAGTCCAACATTAGCCCATATGTCTGACACCAATCCACAAAGTCCTCCTCCATCTCCCAAAACACACGCAATGACTCTGACTGCAGGAGGAAAGCCGAATCAGTGAATGTATAAGCATCTCAGTACTGGCAGGGGTCTCCACATGACTGCGCCAGCACCCAGGGCTGCATCAGGGTAGGGCCATGTGGCTTCTCCTTGGGGATGACTTGCAGGAAGTGAGCCTTGCAAACTGAAGCAGGGAACTGGTTAAGAAAACACGAGACCTGAGAACTAGAAAGGCGAGGCTCACGGAGCCATTCATCTCTCTGCCCTTCAATTGACCCCGCATGTGTTTATTGGCCAGGTTGCCACGACAGACATTAACTATCTCTTCATTGTTGTTGGGTTTGTTTGTTTTTTTTGTTTGCTTGCTTTCTGTCTGTGTTTTGTATGATTTTTGTCTATATGAAATCCAGGATAGGTAGATCTATATAGACAGTAACTGGATTGATCATTTACTAGGGGCATGGCCGGGGTGGATGGGGTGGGGGGCGCAGCAGCTGGTGAGGAGCTAACAACAATGAGTACAAGAAGACCATATCCTGAAATTGATTGTGGTGATTATTGCACAAATATTCTTAATGTGATAGGATGATTAAGAAGTGTGATTTGTGAAGTATATGCCAATAAAACTATTCTTAAAAACAGAAGGGAAATGCAGACTATAACAAATTTCTCGTGGAGTTGAAATTGAGGCTAGATTAACACCCTTACCAAAAACGTTGCTCTGAGACAATCTTTAAACATCAAAATAAAATCCCCTGAAATCTTTTTTGAATTAAACAATAGTTTAGCTTAATTAGTCAAATGTGTCTGCTTTGAGTATTTATATTATTAAAGAATTATCTATGTGGGATCAAATTGACATTAGAATCTCACAGGATTGATAAAAAGTTTAGAGCAGTGAGTTTACATTAATAGTGGTGGAATAAGTAGGAAAGAAGGGTGAGAATCATTACACATCTTAAAGATTATAATCAATGTCACTGAACTATACATATACAATTATTGAAATAGTGTGTGCATTACTGGGTATGTTTTCATCCCCAAATAAATAAAGATTTAAAAACTGAAGGGAAAAAATCCAAAGTTCAAATTAAGGCAGTTAAATTCCATCAGAATTTGCACATAAGTAAGCTTCTCTTCCTAGTCTTTTGCCCAACGCTGAAAAATGTCAGTAGCTTTTCTTTATTCCTCCCAACTACCCTACCTCAAGTTGAACAAGTAGAGAACAAGTCTCTTGCTTAAAGAGCATCAAAGCTCTTACATATGAGAAATGCAACTTTAGCATCCCCCGAGTTTCACCAGAAGCAGAGCACTGGTGGTGAAATTCTTCATAGTCTGAGAAATAAACTCTCCCAAAGAAATGCAATTTTGACTGGTAAATCGGTTTTATCGGGCAACTCAGTGTCTTGGTATAGGACTTCTGAAGAAAGTTCTCTATAGCTGCATGATGTTGCTGATTGGCTTTCGGATAGAATTTGCCTGTGTTTACTCATCGATCTGTTAGGAGCTGGCACTGATTTCAGAGAAGTCATGTGTAAGGCTAGTGTTTGAGGGACAAGGTTTGATTGGAGTTTGCTTTGAGCTCTGGTAAATGAATGCCTTAAATAGCAAATGTAATCACCGGGGTTGGTTCACTTCAGAGTCAGTGACTATGTGTATCACTCAGAAATCAGCACACACCATGTTTTCAACCAGCAGAGGAGTCAAAAAGTTTCTATGTGCCAAGCGAAAAAGAAATCTCTCTCCAGCCCTGCTACTTGAGAACAGTCGTTTTTCCTTTGGCTTCCATTTATTTTGATGGCTTGAATGTATGGTCTGGTCCAAAGATTCTTAATCAAGGGAAGTGATTTCCTTTTGGTGGAGGGAGGTGGAGAAAAGAGCCATTTCTCCTATCACTAGAATATATTGATTTGGCCCCAGAAAGCTGAGGAATAAAACAAATGGGCCATGTCATTGATGCTTTCCAAAACATTTGCATAGGCTGACAGGGTTATTCTTCACTAGAGAATGTTCTAAGTGCAGTATGACTTAAGACCACAGGAAACCAATAACTGCACTGGTAATGCAAGCTTCATTCAGAATGCAGGTAATTCCTTTGATAAAATGGCCTAATATTTTGAATTTCCTCAATAATTTGCCTTTTTGGGAGAATTTGAATTCTTACAGGACATTGATCTTTAGACAGACATAGGCCATCCTCGGTATATCTTTTACTTGTACTTAATGAGGCACTAGGGGTTCTTGTGCCATTGTAGGTTATGTGCTGTGCAACTAGTGCCAACTGTGAACCCACCAGCCACTCCTTGGGAGAAAGACAAGGCTCTCTGTTCCTGTAAAGATTTATAGTCTGTGAAGCCCACAGGGGCAGTTTTTCTCTGTCCCATGAGTTGGGATCGACTTAATGGCAGTGAGTTTGTTGGTTTCTAACAGTTATTGGTTTTTAACAGTTATTAGGAGCCTGTAGAAGAACGACAAGGCTGTATCTTCCAGTAATGATGGATAGCCTCTAAAACCTTGCATAAGTTCCTCATGAGTCAGAATTCACTTGATAGCAATAGGCTTATTTTTGTTTTAAAGTAGTCATTTAGCCCCTGCTGGCACTGTCAGCTAAGCGTTAGAGTTTCAGAAACCCTATATGGGTTCACTGAGTCAGGGTTGATCCCATGGCAGTGGATTTTGATTAAGGTAGGTATTAGTGAAGACTGTCAGAACATCCTCTAATAAGAATATCCATTGAGAGACACTGTAGCCTATTGATCACAGCAAAAACTTGGTAGTTATGTAGAGCTGGGTTCAAATACTGGCTTCATGCGTGTATCAATATAAGTGACAGGAATCATCTAAATGATCTAGAACAAGTAATAAAGAGCCCTAGGGACGCTATGTGTTGGGCCTTGGATTGCTAACCACAAAATTAGTAGTAAGAATCCACCAGCCTTCTGCCAAGGAAGAAGGTTGAGGCTGTAAAGATGGAACCCCGAGGAGCAGTCTATACTATGTCCCACAGGCTGTCTATATGAGCTGGAACTGACTCAGTGGCACTGGGTTTTAAGAAGTAAAGGAAATTTGTTTATTGGTACAGCTGAAAATGTTCAGGGAACTACGTGCAAACAGAGATGTGTACAGGGCTCATATATCTTCTAGGCATGGCTCTACTCTCCTCCATGCTATGACTGTTGAAAAAAAGTCTACAGCTCCCTATTCTCGCTGGTTACATTTCAGCCAGGAAGACCACGGACTAACAGTTTAGAGCTTGAAAAACAGATCCTTGTGAAAGTGGGGGCTATCCATGGAATTGTGGGGTTAGACTTAGACTATGAGCTACAAGGTTAACTGTTCACACCCACCAGCTGTACCTAAGGAGAAAGAAGAGGTTATCTGTTGTCCTAAAGATTGACAGCCTCCAAAATCCTGTATACTATCTAGCATAGCTGTGAGTCAAAATGTATTCAATAGTAAGGGCTGGGTTATTATTGGAGGTAAGATAAATTGGTCCTTGATTTGATAAATAGCATTTCCCCTCATATAATTATTTAATAACTGATTTGTATAAATGAGCCCATCAAGATACCATATACATCCATTGTAAAATGAAGATCAGACGATTAACTGCCTTCTGGGGTGCCTGGATAGCACAGTTAAGCACTTGACTGCTAAGCTGAAGGTTAGTGATATTAACCCACTCAGAAGCACCTTACAAGGCAGGCCTGGCAATCTGCTTTCTAAAGATCAGTCCTGAAAATCTTAAGAAGCACACCTCTACTTTGCAGACTGAGGGTCACCATGAGTTGGAATTGACTGGATGGCAACTCACAACCACAAGATGTTCCAGAGTTCAATGAAATGTTTGAAAAAATACTGAAGCTTCTGTCTAAATGCAAAACATAGTAAGCGAGGAATAGAACTGCTAACAAAGAATCCAGAGAGAGCTCTCAAAAACTCACCGCCATGGAGTCAGTTCTGATTCACAGTGACCCTGTAGGACAAGGGAGAACTGTCCCATGTGAATTTCCAGAACTGTGCCTCTTTATGGGAGAAGAAAGCCTCATCTCTCTCCCATGCAATGGCTTGTGGTTTCAAATTGCTGACTTTGTGGTTAGCAACCCAATGCATAACTGTTATGCCACCAGGACTCCAGACAGAGTGAGGAGAAAGAATAAAGGGGCTTTGCTTCTAGGTATTTCTCCACTACAAAACTGCATTCAAAATGTGTGTAACTAAGTGCAAGGAATAGCTTACACTTGACAAAGAAAATTACACACTTATGAAAGACATAGTGTGCTTAGCACTGAATAAGAAAAAGACAACTAGTCATATTCTTGCTACATGAAAAATGCATCATTTGCTTTACTTCTTCCATCTCTACAGGAAAAGAGAAAGTCAAGGACAAAAACATAGTTTCATGCATATGCATCACTTAGATATAAAAGTTGGTGAGGTTTTCCTATAGCTGGATAGAAGGAAATAAAGGTGAGAAGAGGAAAAACAAGATATATATAATATTCCAAGTGGATTGGGGTGGTTTCTAAGTCTCCCTGGAAATATGTTGTTGTTGTTGGGTGTTGTCCAGTCAGCTCAGACACAGAGCAACCCTATGTGGACAGAAGGAACCCTTGCCTGGCCCAGCATAGTCCTCACAATTGTTACGAGTGATTACATTGTTTGCAGCCACTTTGTTGCTCAATTTGTCTAGGATCTTCCTCTATTTTGCTGATCCTCTACTTTACCAAACATGATGTCCTTCTAGAGGGACTGGTCTCTCCTAAGTTGTCCAAATTACATGAAATGAGATCTTGAGATTTTCACTTTCAAGGAACATTCTGGATATATTCTTCAAGGAAAGAAATTATTGTTTTCTTTATGGTCCATGGTTTTGTAATATGCTTTTCCAATATTATAATTCAAATGCATCAATTTTTCTATGGTCTTCATTCTTAATTGTCCAGCTTTCACATGTCATGACTTGGGTCAGGTGCACCTAAATGCTCAAAGTGATATATTTTGTCTTTACCACTTTCAGTGGTTCTGGTACATCATATTTGCCTAGTGAAATACATAATTTGTTTACTTGCATGTCACTTCCATGAACATTGATTGTGGATCCAAGTGAAATAAAATCATTTGCAATTTCAATTCTTGTCTCCGTTTTCATCGTTTTCTTTTGTCTCAGTTTTGAATATTTTTGTTTTCTTTAACATGAGTAGTAATCCATAATGAAGTATTTGATTTCATCAGGAATTGCTTCAATGTCAGCGAGGAAGTGTGTGTCTTCTTCACTTTCAGCAAGTACATCTGGATATTGTAGGTAGTCAATGGGTCTTCCTGCAGTCCTGATGCTCCATTCTTCTTCATGTTGTCCAGCTTCTCGAATGATTTGTTCAGCATACTGATTGAATAAGTATGGACAGATCAGAATCTTAACACGTACTTTTTCTGATTTTAAAGAAGCAAGATGCTTGTTTAATTCAAACAAATGCTTCTTGGTCAATGCACAGGTTCTGCAGCAGTATGATGAAGTGTTCTGGAATTCCCATTCTTCTAAGTGATATCTATAGTTTGCTATGATCCACCCTGTTCAATACTTTTGCATTGTCAAGAAAGCACAAGTAAGCATCTTCCTTGTATTCCCTGCTTTCTGCTCAGGTTCCTCAGATACTCACAATGATGCCCCTCATTCCATGTCCTTCCCTCTATCCTGCTTTAAATTTTGGGAGCTCTCCATTGATGTACTGAAGCAACCATTGTTGCCTTATCTTCAGCAAGAATGTACTTGCATGTGACATTAATGATATTGTTTAATAATTTCTACATTGTGCTGGGTCACTTTCAGATAGGCACAAATGAATCTCTCCAAGTCAGTTGGCTAGGTAGCTGACTTCCAAAGTTGATAGCACAAAATAATGAGTGCTTCTAGTGCTGAATTCCTTTGTTAAAACACTTCACTTGTGTGTTAGACTGGGTTGACTAGAGAAACAAATTCACAGACACTCGGATATTCTCATCAGTACCTAGAGCCTTGTTTTTCCCTAACGCATTCAGTACAGCCTGGTTTTCTTCCATCACACCATTAGTTCTCAATTGTATGATATCTCCTGAAATGATTGAATGTCAACAATGATTTTTGGTACAATTATACTGTGAATTCTTTCCATCTTCTTTTGGTGCTTCCTGAATCACTCAATATTTTGCCCATAGAATCTTTCAATATTGAAAGTTCTAACAAAACTATATTTCCCACTAAGGAGTACGGCTGAACTCTCTAGTCATATGGTCATATGAAAAGAGTCTGAAGAAGCTCTGGTGATGTAGTGCTTCTGTGTGGGGCTGTGATCTGAAAGGTCAGCAGTTCAAAATCACTAGGTACTTAGAGAAAGAAAGATGGGCTTTCTACTCCTGTAATGAGTTACATTCTTGGAAACTCACAGCAGTTCCACCCTTTCCGATAGCACGATAGGAATGCTGTGAGTTGGCATTGACTTGGTGGCAATTTGGGAGTTTGGGAATTTTGGCAAAAAGCCTTCAAGGACTTTGATAGTCCCAATGAGCCTTCATGATCTGTTCACAAGGTGACATGCATTTGGATGATGTTAAAAGTGGCTGCAAATAGTACCAATGCAAACTGGTTACTTTGGTAGAATCCAAATATAAACAATGCAAGGCTTTGAAACTTGAAAGTTGCTGTGCTATCATGCCTGATAGCCTATTTAAAAGTCAACTGCTAGTTTTTTGCACGGCATTTATATAGACTGCCTCCATCATGGAAGCACATCTGATAATGCTGAAACCTGGAATGCTTTTCATGTATAAGATAGTGTCAAATACACATTTGAAGGCAAAAGAATATTTCAGCAGCACTATTTGACAACACGGAAATGGTATATTCTAGAACAAAGACTTGCATACTGTGGGTGGCCAGCCTAATTGAGGCCATGTAGCTAACTGAATGTGGGATTGCAAAAAAATTAAAAAAAAATGGCAGCAAGGATTCTGAGTGTGCAACCACCAAAAACTGATTCCAGACTAAACACATTGTGAATTTAAAGTTTCTGGCAACACTTGCCTGTGCTACAGATTTTTCAGGTGCAAAGGGTTTGCAAGTGGAAAAAAGTTTAAGAAGCCTTAAATCTAGCATATGAAATAGGGGGAGTTTATTACATGTACATGCAGTTGGCTTCACTGGCTATAAATCCAATCAGAGAGCCCTCCAGGGAGTTTCACATCCCCATGGCTATAAGGTCTGCACCCTAAGAATTTTCCCAGTAAAGACAAGCCTCCTCTTGAAGATGTACTAAGGATTAATGATGTTAAATTTTACCAGAAACCTGTCCCATTGGAAAACAAGGATGGTTAAAGAATTTCCCTCACCCTTTGTATGGAGAAAAGCATCTTATAAAATCACTTTACCTTATGACTTAGGTAAGTCACGGTTGTCTCCTTCATTACCTAGGACATGGCCAGATACAGGCTCTCCAATCCCCATTTGAGATTCATAAACTAGTATCTGAAAGTCTGCCCCCAGTGATGAAGTGCCTGAATCGATGGTTCTCTTGAAATTTGAAAATCTGTCGCAATACCCAGTGGAAAGTAAGCTCCCAGTTGGAAAATGCAAAGGTAAATCTGCACAAGGGGTAAATGCAGTTATTTAGAGTTATGGAGAAAATGTGTTGTGCCCTTAGGAAATGTTTGGCTGCTTCTTTAGAAATTGGCATTTTCCATTTTTGTCTCAGAATAACATATTTGTGGGGGGGGCGGCGGGATGTAATACATAAGACATACCATTCCATATTTAAATCACTTAAAATTGAATGTAAAATTGCTACCACAATCAGTTTCCAACCATTCTTTTTCTACATGGACTCCTTGACATCATCTCCTTTTTACCCCATTAATTTTCATCTTTATGGAATGTCACTCAATAACACATGTATTTTTGCCAACAGAGACATTTGAATTCATCAGTACAGTGTCACAATCTAGTATGGAATAACTTGAAAATGATAATCACCAAAACCAGAGTCTTTAAATTATGAATAAACCAAATGAGCCCCGAATGATTATATGATTAAGAGAATATGCACAAAACTCCCCAGCATAGTAAACCATAGAATTGTATGATTGAAAATAACCTATACCAGTCCATTTTAGCTCACTAACACCTATGATACCAAAACCTGGAGAATATGTATGAGTATAATGGTGCAAGGACAAGCTTTGATCAGTCTGAGTTTATTGATATAGGCCCACTAAGATCAGATTCTTCATTCATTATCTAGACAGGTTTATCTAGAAGAGGTTCTAATAGTTGATTTGGGTTGGTTTACTGAAGCACGGATTGCAAGAAGGTCTACAGTAAGTCAAGTTGAAGTACCAGACCTATTGTGGTATACCATAGAAGAAGGCATTCAAAGACTTAGGGAAATATGTACATTACTGTGGATTTATCAGGATAAATTCACAAAGGCAGTGTCCTGAGGACAACCTTTTATCAAAGTTAATGAAACTAGTTTGGCAGGGAACCCAAGAATCTCTGTACACTCCTGTGATTTTGATTTTATGTCACTAGCCTTGACAGTGTGAATTAAGTGAATTAAGACACTTGCCTGCAATGGGGCTTATTGGTCTTCAAGGTTATAGGGGCCACTTTGGAGCACATAATTGACAGAGAATGCAATATTGCATTCCTGGAGGATTTCAAAGAGTGCCGATATCAAGTCCATGATAGAGAGGATGAAGTCCATGCACTAATGGGAAATACAAGAGCTAATGGGTGAGGTAACAGAAGCAAAACACAAGATCACAGCTCTCACGAATAGACTAGAAGAGAGGCAGAGAATTGTGCCAGAGATCCCAAGGATAATCAGCAACTTCAACAATTGGGAAAAACAGTCAAACAAGACAATCAAAGAGGTGGAAGAAAACCTGAGATCAATGACTGATACTATGAATAGGAACAATATTTGAATAATTGGTCTACCAGAATAAGACACATCAAAGAC
Source organism: Echinops telfairi (assembly GCF_000313985.2). Lineage (NCBI taxonomy): Eukaryota > Metazoa > Chordata > Mammalia > Afrosoricida > Tenrecidae > Echinops > Echinops telfairi. The sequence goes on from NW_022111373.1 coordinate 10,488,716, forward strand.
GTCAACAGCTAAATTAGCAAGGGAATTTCTGGAAACAAACTTGCCCACCTTAATGAACAAAAATCCGACATCTGTACAGAAATCAGAAAAGGCACCAACTAGATTAAACCCCTGGAAGAAGTCATCAAGGCCTATAATCATCAAATTATTCAACTTTGAGGAAAAAGAAAATTTTAAGAGCAGTAATAAGAAAAAAGGTGGTCACATACAATGGTGCTCAGGTAAGAATGTTTTCAGACTTGTCCACAGAAACTATGTAAAGGAAGAGAGGGTGGAGTAACATCTTCCGAAAGGTGAAAGAATAAAAAACAACACGCCTGCCCAAGAATCCTCTACCCCGCCAAACTATCTATTAAGATAGACGGTGTGGTAAGTCTTCCAGGACAAGGAAAAACTCAAAGAATACACTGTAAAACACCCAACCCTGTGAAAAATTCTTGTTGATTCGCTATGATCAGAAGACCAACATCCACCAAGCACAAGCCAGAGACCAACATGTGTTAGTCAGGGCTGCTAACTAGAGAAACAAATTCATAGATACTAATATGTGTATAAGAAAGAGCTTTATATAAAAAAAGTAATTGTATATTAAGAAAACACCCCAGGCTAGTGCAGATCATGTCCATAAGTCTGATATTTGCCCCTCGGGCTGATAGCAATCTATAAATTCCTCTTTAGACTCACACAATACATGCAATGATGTTGAATGCAGGAAGATCACAGGCCAGTGGGTGAAAAAGTCTTGTGGTGGCAGTGGAAGCATCTCAGCACTGGTGTGGGTCTCCACATGTCTCTTCCAGCTCCAAGGCTTTGGCTGCCATAAGCCTGTCTCCGTGTGGCTTGTCAAAAAGAATGTCAAGCAGAGTGTAGAATGTATCTCGCCTCTAGTCAACTATTTATCTCCTAAGCCCCTCCAAATGAGGTCACACTATATAGTCCAACTTCATCCAGAACCCAACACTCTGATAACAATTACCAAGATAACATGGCCTCAGAGGGAAAAGAAGGCCAGAATGAAGCCTTCCATGCAAACACAGCACAATGATATGAAGGGAGATAGGGAAACATCCAACACAAATTGTATGAGATGACAGCCATGAATCCACAGATTGAGTTAATAAGTCTGAATGTTCATGGCCTCAATCCATCCGCTAAAAGACAAAGTCTATCAGACTGGATCAGTAAACATAAAACATGAATCTGTTGCCTGCAAGAGACACATCTTAAGCTCACAGACAAAATAGCTAAGTGGAATGCTGGTAGAAAATGTGCCTGGAAAACAGAAATTTTTCAAAGACAGGGTTGCAATCCTAATCACTGAAAAATTTGACCTCAAGGTGGAAAGCATAACAAAACACAAACAGGGGCATTATATAATGCTCAAAGGATCAGTAAACCAGGAACCAGCAAGCATAACAAATACATACATGCCTAACAAGAGGCCTGCAAAATTTGTCAAACTATTCAAAAGATGAAAAAAGAAATCCCAGAGTCATCAGACATAGTAAGTGAGTTTAATACACTTCTATCAGAAAAAGACAGACTACTGGGAAAGAAACTCAGCAAGGAGGCTATAGAGCTTAACACTAAAATTAAGCAACTGGACCTGATAGACATTTATAGAGCTTTCCATCCAAATACCAAAAAAAACAAAAACAAAAAATACATAATTTTTTCAAGTGTGCATGGCTCATTTTCGAAAATAGACCACATGCTTGGGCATAAGTCAAGTCTGAGAAAAAACAAGCACATAAAGATTACTCAGACACCTTCTTTCTCGGATCACCATGCCATAAAGCTGGAGATCAATAAAAGAATGACCATAAAAACAACGAAAAATAATTGGAGGATGAATAATGATCATCTGCCACTTGAATGGATAATGGCCCAGATTAGAAAGGAGCTTGGAAAGTTTCTAGAAACTAATGAGAATGAGAATACAAAATTTCAAAACCTATGGGATACTGAAAAAGCAGTTATCGGCGGTAGGTTGATAGCAATAAGTGCATCTATAAAAAAGGAAGAGGGATTTAGGACTGATATGGTATTACGAAACCTCCATCAACAGGTTTCAACAGAGTCAATAGAACAACCCCTCCAATAGCAAAAGAAAAGAAATAATAAAAATCAGGGCAGAGTTAAACGAATGGGAAGACAAGAGAACAATGAAAAAATATCTCTACAGCAAAAAGCTGGTTCTTTGAAAGGTTCAACAGAATTGGTAGAGCGCTGGCAAGCCTAACAAGGAATGGAAGGAGCAAGCATCAATAGCCAAGATGAGGGATGGAACAGGGAAAATCACAACAGACCACAATAAGATTAAAAGGATAATCACAAAGTTCTGTGAAATTCTGTATTCTAATGAATTCAACAACGTGGAAGACAAGTCCAAATACCTGGAAAAACAATCCCTCCCTAGATTGTCCCAGATAGACATCAAGAATTTCAACAGACCCATAAGCAAAGATGAAATAGATATGGTTAAGACACTACCAATGAAAAAACTCCTAGGCCAATCAGCTTCACAGAAGGCTTCTACAAACGATTCAGGGAAGAGCTGACACTAATCCTCCACAAATTATTCCAGAGCATAGAAAAGGACGGAAAACCCCCAAACTCATTTTTTGAAGCCAGTATAACTTTGATACCCAAACCAGGCAAGGATCTCACAGGAATAGAGAACTGCAGACTGATATCTCTTATGAACATAGATGCAAAAATCCTTAACAAAATATTGGCCAATAGAATACAAAAGTATATAAAACATAACGTCTACCATGATCAGGTAGGATTCATCCAAGGGATGCAGGAATGGTTAAACATCTGAAAATCTATCAATGTTATACACCACATTGAGAAGAAATATATAATAATCACATGATGATATCTGATATTGATAGATGCAGAAAAAGCATTCGACAACAGCCAACACCCATTCCTAGTTCATACACTTGAGAAGATAGGAATGGAAGGAAAATTGCTCAAGTTAATACAAGCTAACTACGAAAATACAACAGACAACATCATAGTCAAAGAAGAAAAGACAAGAATAACCCCACTGATAAAAGGGACCATACAAGGATGCCCCTTGGCCCCACTTCTATTCAACATCATACTAGCTAACAACATAAGTAAGCAGAAGGATATTAAAGATATCCACCTGAGAGAGGAGGAGATGAAACTGTCATTATTCACAGATGATATGATTCCATACATTGAAAACCCCCAAAGCTCCATAACAGGAGCACTGGCAGCAATAGAGGAATATGGAAGACTGGCAGGATACTAAATCAACAAATAGAAGTGCATTAGTTTTCTATATGCATTGGACAAGACCATGGAAGAGAGGAGATCAAGAAGGCAGTACCCTTTCACAATAGCAAGAACAACTAGAGATATCTAGGGATATATTCAACCCAAAAAACAAAAGAATTATACAAGGAAAGCTACAGAACCCTACTACAGGAAACCAAAAGCAACCTCCACAAATGGAAGAATGTCCCATCCTTGTGGATTGGGAGACTCAATATAGTAAAGATGTCAATCTTACTCAACACACTATGTAAATGTAATGCTATTTCAATTCAAATACTAAAAACCATCTTCTAAGAATTGAAAAAGCTGACTACCAATTTTATATGACGAGGGAAGAAGCCCAGAATGAGCAAAAAACTCCTCAAGAAGAACAAAGCTGGGAGGCTCACTTTACCTGACTTTAACATCTACTACACAGCCACAGTGGTCAAAACAGCATGGTTCTGGCATAATGACAGATACTCAGACAACTGATCTTCAAGAAGGGTCGTAAAAGCATCAAGTGGGAGGCAGATGCCCTCTTTAACATGTGGTGCTGGAAGCAATGGATATCCACCTGTAGAAAACTGAAACAAGGTCTGTCCTCACCCCATGCACAAGAACAAACTCAAGGTGGATCACAGATCTTGAAGTAAAACCCAAAACTATCAGGACCATCAAAAAAAAAAAAAAAGAATCAGGACAAACCTAAGTACCTTGACTCAGGAAATACATAGGGAAGCATACACAGAGATGAACTTGAAATCAACAAGTGAGATATACTAAGAATAAAACACCCAGGGTGCACCAAAAAACTACACCAAGAGGTTAGCAAGGGAACTCACAAACTAGGAGAGGATTTTTAGCAATGACACAACAGACAAAGGTCTCAATACTAAAATCTACAATACCCTCCTAGCTTACAGAAAGTGGAAAACATTGAATCCCCCCGAGGAAGTGGGAAAAAGACCAGAGCAGAATTTTCACAAGGGAGGAGACCTTAATGGCCAATAAACATATGAGAAAATGTTCCCAATCATTAACTATCAGAGAAACGCAAATTAAAACAACCATGAGATACCACCTAACACCCTTGAGGATAACCCAAATCAGAAAATCAGAGAGGAACAAATGTTGGAGGGGATATGGTGAGATAGGAACTCTCCTCCACTGCTGGTCATCTTGTAGATACATGCAGCCTCTGTGGAAAACGATCTTGCAATATTTAAAGCAAATGGAAATTGAGCTACCTTATGACCCAGCTATCCTTCTACTTGGCATAAACCCAGATAGACGATGGACAAGAGGATTAGTAAAATCTGGCACATGCACACAATGGAGTACTACACATCACTAAAAAGCACTGATGATCACATGGAACACATCATTTCATGGGAAAAGTTGGAGGAAATTATGCTAACAGCAGTTAGCCAATCAGAAAAAGACAAGTACAACATGAGTCCCCTGAGTTAAGTATAATCAGCATAGTAGGTATAGAGGACAAGTCCGTTATCTCCCGCTATACAAGTTGAGATATAGGCAGTCAAGTGTATGACGGACTAAATCCAAAGAGGTACATGTTATTTCAAAACAAAGAAGGGGAAAGGAGAGAAGGGGAAGGGAGAAAAGGGAGCCAGGGGGAAGGAGCCAGGGGGAAAGATGATGGCATTGGGGAGCAGGGCACTAACTCACCCAGGGGGAGAGTATTGTTTATGTCTCCACAGTATTGGGAGTGTGCATGCAGACCCCACCATGATGCACCAATCCTGAGGGTAATGCAACCTCATGGAAAAATGTGTGAAAAGATTGGGCTACAGGATTGACCCTCTACAGAATAAAACTGACCTCCTCCCTAGAAGTATGTGCTACAGATAACAACACTAAACCCATAGGTTGGGGAAAAGGGCTGGCATGCCATGTCCACATGGAAATAAATCAAAAAGGAAAAAGAGCAAGGGATGGTATAGACTGCATATGGGCACACCAAGCCTGGAGGATGATGTCCCAGCAGGAGCTACTAAGGCACAGAGAGGACTGTAGGGCCAACAACAGCTCAACACATGTCCCATCACTGGAGCATACCAAGACAGAGGACACTACTGGGGACACACGACTGGGAGTTAATCCAGTCTGAACTCCCTGCAGTGGGGCAAACCAAGAAGGGAGCATAATTGATCAGCAAAGTCAAGCCACAAAGCTCCTGAAGAGTCCCCAAAATAGATTTCATGCTAGGAGGGGTAGCTCCCGGGGATTCCCCCAAGACCAGGGGGAAGACTGTCATAAAGGTCAGTGGACAGACCTGGAATTATATATGGTCTTGTTTTGTTTTGTTTATTGTTTTTTTCTTTCAATCATTTGTTTGGTCTCTGTTATTGTTTGGTTTCCTACTTATATAAGATAGACATGGGAAGCAAGTTCGAGGAGAAAACAATGGGATTGATGGTCCTGGCGGGCCTTGGGAAAGGGGAGAGGTGGGAGGAAGGGAGCACTGAGCAAACAATGCCCCAAATAGGGAACAACTAGGGAATTAAAATCAACAACATGGAGGACTTAGAGATCCTGGGGATGTAGGAGCAACAGCAATCTAGCTGAAAAGGATTATTAAGAAGCAGAAACAGGGTGAGCATGATGGTGGGGCAGGAGGAAGGTAAAAGGAAACAGAAATTATCTAGGAAGCAAAGATATAAACAGAGGTAAAGGCATAGGTGTGTACATATGTAAAAACATTTATTCATAAAAATAGAGGTATTGACTCATGCACATATATTTATATGGTAATTAACTAAGTTTGTGGACAGATTTCAGGCCTCTGCTAATGCCCTCCCTCAATGCAAAAACTGTTTGTTCTAACAACCTGGCATTCTGTGTTGCTCACCCTCCCAACTCAATTGCTGAAGGAATAATAGGTGCATAAACAAAAGTGGTGAAGAAAGCGGATGGTGCTCAGCTATAAAAATATATAGTATCTGGGTCTTAAAAGCCTGAAGTTAAACAAGTGGCCATCTAGCAGAGAAGCAACAAGCCCACATGGAAGAAGCACACCATCCTGTGCAATCATGAGGTGTCACCGGGACCAGGTTACAGGAATCAGAAGACCACAAACAAACAAACAAACAAACAAGTAAACAAAAAAAACCCATATTGTTGATAACGAGGGTGGTCAGAGCAGAGATCCAAAGCCCAACTGTAGACAATAGGACACCCTTCACAGAGGATATGGGGAAGGGATGAGTCAATCAGAATGCAGTAAAGTACCGATGAAGCACACAGTAGTCCTCTGGTTCCTTGGAGCTTTATCACCCCCCACTATCATGACTCCACTCCTGCCTTTCACTGTGGGCTAATATCTAAGAGCTCATGACACACGGAATCCAGGAACAGGAATGGGAGTAGTGATACCAGGAGGGTCAGAGAAAGGTGGAGACAGCAACTGTGGGGGAAAGGAGACAGTGGTGAGTGTAAGATATGAAAATAAAAATAACATAATTTATCAAGGGGCCATGAGGTTGGTGGTGGGAGGGAGAGAAAGAGGAACTGACACCAAGGGCTCAATAGAAAGTAAATGTCTAGAAAATAATGATGGCAACATATGTACAAATGTGCTTGCTACCATTGGTGTATGGGTTGTTATGAGAGATATAAGTGCCCTCAATAAAGTGATTTTTAAAATAAAAAGTAAAGTGTAATATCAGTTATTGTATCTGCCCTCTCCCACAACTAGAAAGGCTTCTTCAGATTTTGGAGGCAACATATCCCTTATTTGAGTACACTACTTCAGGCTATATATCAGGTGACTTGAACAGCTGCCAGCTTTGCATGGGGCCCAGAACAAGTGTCCCATGCAAGTCACTCTACCATTTGGGCATTAAGATCCAATTGAGTCCATGGTACTTGAGGTGTCAGTGACAGATAGGAGGCAGTCTGGAATTTGGCAGGCCCCTATTGGCTAATCATAGTGCAGACTGTTAGGATTTTGTAGAAGGCTCTACCATCTACTATAGGCAACTACTCCCCTTTAAAACAGCTTTTGGCCTGTTATTATTCTGCCTTACCATAACCAGGGAGTCACCCTGTGGCCTGTGATTCCCATCATGAATTGGGTGTTGTCTGACCCACAGAGTCATAAAATTGGACACAAACAGCAGCACTTCATCCTTAAATGGAAGTGAGATATATGAGATTGGATTAGAACAGGTACAGCAAGCTGTGGCCCAAATGCCTACGCTTTCTATTCCTGTCATAGTACCATCTTTCTCCCAGTCTTCCCCTTTGTTCTAATAGAGTTCCTTTTGATCAGTTGATTGAGGAACAGAAAAACTGTTTGATTTACTGATGATTCTGCTTGATATGCAGGTGCCCCTTGAAAGTGGGCAGCAACGGCCCCACGGCCTCTTTCTTGACCCTCCCTAAAGGACACCAGTGAAGGGAAGTCTTCCCAATGGGCAGAACTTCATTCTGTGGAAACCAGTCATCCTCTCTCCCTAGCATGCCTGTCTTTGCTCAATTACATATATGAACAAAGTGGACATGGTAGCAGGAATGGAAGTTATGCGTGGCTCAGCAACATGGACTTCCCCTTGCTAAGGCTGAGGTAAAACTGCCACAGCTGAATGTCCAAACTGCCAGCTACAGAGACCAACACTGAGCCCAAGATATAAGACCTCAGTGGGATCAGTCAGCAATCTGGTGGTAAGTTGTTTACATAAGACAGCTTCCTTCAAGGAGATGATAGCATTTTGTTTTTACTGGAATAGACACAATGTGAATATGGATTTCCTTTATCTGCAATATGCTTCTGCCAAAATTACTATTGGTGGACTTATATAATATCTCATCCACCAACTTGGTATCCTGCACAGCATCGCCTCAGGTCAAGGGATTCATTTCACAGCAAATAAAGTGCAGAAATGGTCCCATTCTCATGGAATCCATTGATCTCACAATGTTCGCCATTGTCCTGAAGCAGCTGATTTGATAGAATGGTGGCATGGAGTTCTAAAGTCAAAATTACAGCACCAGCTAGGTAGCAACACCTTGCAAGATTGGGCAATATTTTCCAGGAGGACACATGCTCTAAACCAGCCCAATACATGATGTTGTTTCTCCATAGCCAAGATTCATGGGCCGAGGAACCAAGGGGCAGAAATGGGAGTGGCAACACTCACTATTACTCCTAGTGACCCATTAGCAGCATTTTTGCTTCCTGTCCTGGCAATTCTATGTTCTTCGGATCTGGAGGCCCTACTAACAAAGTAGGGGATACTCCCACCTGGAAACACAGCACTGATTCTATAGAAATGGTAGTTATGAAGGAGCACTCCCCCACCCCCTTCATTCCCTTTGTCCCTTATTCTTAAGGAGCAATTCGCACCTCTCTTGCATGCCTGGCACTCCCTTTGAGGTATTCCCCTGGAGGGCTCAGGATACTCAAGATCAGTACATTGCTCATTTGTTTGATGTGTACGTGAAACAAGAGCCTTGCATGCATCAGAACTATAAAACCTATTGATGAATAAACTCTGGGCTCCTCTCCCCTTCTAGCTTCTCTCAAGCATGGAGTTGAGTCCCCTGCTCTGTGCATCCTGTCTTCTTTGTCTTCTTTAATTGCACACTGTCACTCCACAGATCGGTCAAGTGTGGCGCTGGACCCCACCCCTCCTATGAAACCAGCCTGAAATTCTGGCAGTTACCTGTTGATGTACCACTGCAATCGTTTTTTAATTATTATTATTTGTACTCCTTCTGGAAACCTAGTATTCAAGTGAATCATTAACAGAATCAGTTATATATTAAAATATTGAGATAAATAGAATACATTTAATTTTCAAATTGCCTTATGAGGCAATTGTTTCTAGTTTCCACCTTCTGATTTATTTTTTTGTCACTTGCTTTTTAGGAAAAAAATAATTTCTATATATCAGTTTTGTATTTATTCCTTATTCCTCTTCTAATGGTAGGTTTGTTGTTGCTGGGTGCCATCGGGCCGGTTTTGACTCATAGCGATCCTATGCACACCAGAATGTAATCCGATCTGGCTCTGTGCCACCCTCACAGCTGTTATTGCAATCCATTGTTGCAGCCATTGTGTCATTCCACCGCTTTGAGCTTCTTCCTCGATTTCGCTGCCATTTTACTTTAGCGAGTATAATGTCTTTTTACAGGGACTGGTCTTTCTTGATAATATATCCAAAGTACATGAGTTGAAGTTGTGCCATCCTGGCTTCTAAAAAAGATTCTGGCTGTGCTTCATCCAAGACAGATTTATTTGTTCTTTTGGCAGTCCGTGGTACCTTCAATATACTTCGCCAGCACCGTAACTCATAAGCATTGATTCTTCTTTGGTCTTCTTTATTCAATGTCCAACTTTCACATGCATATGAGGCAATTAAAAATATCATGGCTTGGATCAGGCACACCTTAATTCTCAGAGTCTCCCTTGTTGCTGCTTCCAGGACCATTAATTGTGGTTTCCAGAAAAGTGAAATGTTTGACAACATCATTATCTTGTGGTATCTATTGGTGCATTTGTGAGGATTTGGGTTTTCTTTACATTTAACTGCAATTCAAATTGAAGCCTGTAGTTCTTGATCTTCATTTGAAAGTGCTCAAGTCTCCCTTACCTTTAGCAAACAGAGCTGTGTTGTCTACATAGAGCAGGTTGTTATTTAACCTCACTCCAATTCTCATGCCACATTTTTCTTCACACAGTCCAGATTCCCAGGTTCTATTCTAAACACGCATATTAAATAAGTATGGTACATGGAGAGAAAACTGAAACAATTTCCTTAATTTTAAACCACTCAGTATTCCCTTGTTCTATATGCTATCACAGGTAGCGTTGAACTTCAGGATAGACCTTGAAATGTTCTTGCTGATAATAAAAACGTAATGGTTTATCTCAACTTTGTCATTCCCACCATAATAAATCATATAATTGTCTCATCCAAAATGGCCCAAACCTGTCCATTTCTGCTCGCAAATGCCCAGGATATCAAACTTACCATGTTCCATTTCATTTTTGATGACCTTCAATTTTCCCAGATTCATGTTGTATACATCCCTGGTTCTCATGTCTAGATGTTTGTACTTGCTTCTCCTTATTTTGAGTCTTGAGACTGTCATTATGATGGACTCTGTCGAGGAGCTAGCTGTTCCTCAGTCACACTTTGAGTGCCTTTAGACCTAAGGGATTCATCTCTTGGCACTATAATTGACAGCGTTCCACTGATACTCATAAGATGTTCAGTGGCTGTTTCATCAGACATGGACAGCGTACTACTTCTTTATAATCTATTCTTCATGTGGAAGCTGTACTGCAGCCAACACCCCAGGCAACCCTGCTGTTAGACTAGAAGTTATTTCAAATACTGAAGACAGCTTCTCATATCACAGCCATGCAAGCCATAGAAGTCTGACTTACTGACAGACAAGTGGTGGACGATGGTAGGTTATTAATGTATAAATGCATAGAGTAAAAATCTTCTTTAGGTAGTTTGATGACCTTTGTATATACAACCATGTAACCATCACCAAGCAAATATAGAATTTACCATTACCACAAAAACCCTCTTCTGCCTTCAAAGTGATGTGTGATCTCATTGTGGTGTGAATTTCAATTTTCCAAGTGATTATTGTGTTAATCATCTTTTCATGTGTTCATTAACCAGAGACTTGTATTCTTAGGTGAAGTCTCTGGTCAGATATTTTGCTTATTTGTAAATTAGGCTATTTGTCTTGTTATTGAGCTGCGAGTGATCTTTATATAGTCGAGAAAAGGTATTTTATAAAAAAATTTTTTTCAAGGCAAGCACTTCAGATATTTTGAAGGAGCCTCTACAAGTGGTTTGCGCTCCCATTTTTCTCTAACTGAATACATTATTATTTCAAAAGCTACAGAAAATGTTTCTAATAAACATAGCTTCATAGGAGAAACTAAAATATTTAAGCAACTGAGCCCTTAAATCGCTTTGGTGAAAATATAGTTATGGTTTTTGTTGAATTAAACAATATAAAACTCTTTGCTGAGGAGAAAACCTACACGCCTAATATCCAAAGCATTCTTTCTGACCCATGAAAACCTGCATAAGACACAGCAAGGCACGAACTCGGAATAATCATGTGCAGCATCACTAGAAAATTTCTATTTCGATAACAGTCTTATCCATAGCAAGCTATATTTCTGCTTTCCAGACTCATTTTTATAATTGAAGCTCTACAAAATTAAGAACATTTAAAACGCTCCACGATACTCTCTGGCTGGATATGTAGGCACCTTCCAAGTATAAAGTCGTTAGCATTCAAACATGTTTCCCATTCAACAAGAGCTTCTGAATAAATGGATGTCTAAACTGAAAAAGAAGAATCTATCAGTTGCATCTCATTATTAAAGAACTGCATTTTGGCAAATGCTTTGCCAGGTCCTTTGTTTTAATTAAAAATGTGGCTTGTAATTTCTGGTAGACAGAATCTGCTGGATTGTTTGCAAAGCTTTCATCATGTCCCCAGTGTCGTTGGAGACCAGCTGAATCTCATTTCCCTTCATTTGGCATGGTACATTTGGAGCATCATGTACTGGCTTTGGCTATATGAGTAGTAGCAGAATGATCTTAGAATTGTTCCAACCATTCCTCTCAGCTCTAATTCACTTTCATTAGTCTTTGATTCTGTTGACAAGACCCAGCTGTGAGTTTGATTATTAATGCTTTTATAAAACCTCGGTGCTTATGACACCGTCAGAGCAAGAGAGAAATCGGATCTAGTATCTTGACTAAATGGATTATAATTAAAGTGATTTAAAATCATCTAATAATAGTGTGATGCCACTTTTAGGCAAATCAAGAGATGACATTATTGCCCCAGCATATAAAAAGGAAATATCTTTGTAGATGCTAACATCTGGGTTTAAGCTCATGAGCTATTAGGAGCTGCACGATTTAAGAGTTACTCTTATGGAAACTAGTACTAGGAAGAGAACATGGATCCCCTTTGTTTGGCATTGAGCACACAGTATGAAATATATGCGGTGAATCCTATCATTCAAGAAATTTGAAGCTGCTAGACATGTGACAAGATCATATTCATAGCTACCTGAAGCTCCCAGGAGAATTACTAATACACTTTTTTTTTTAAGCTTTAGTGGATAAAATTTCATGCTTAAACTATGTGTGGGGCACTATGATGGTTTTGTAATGTGCATTTGGCTAGACTGAACTAAATTCATCAGAATTCTCTTTCTTACTTATTTTGAATTAGAATGGGGCACAAAAGACATTTATGCAATTTATGAATATATTTCTTATATATTTTGAATTAGAATGGGGCACAAAAGATATTTATGCAGGATGCTCATGTTGGTGATCTTCCTTTCCTGAGTGCTTATCTACAGACTACAAGTTCCAGTATCTGAAAGGCAGATATAGATTTAATGTGACATTATATGTTTAGTTCTGTATTAGTGTATCTCACTCCCCAGAATTTATATCCTTCGCCTCTGTCAGGGTGTCCGATTAAATAGAGAATGAAGTGCCAGGAGGTCATCTGTGGAATTTAAATACCTGAGAAGGAAAGCCACGTACTCAAGAAGGGCTGGGTTTGGTGTCATTTCTTTCATAATAACAAAACTTCTTTTAGATTGTTCTGATTGCAGCCAAAAAAACTTTTACAAACATTCAGAAAATTCCTTGAACATTTTAAAGAGAAATATATGAATCTAAATTTATGAGATACCTTAAAATACTCCTTGTCAATAGATTTTAAAATAGTGAAAATGTAAAAGATGTGATTAATTTAGCTTCTTATTATACAAAAGGTGCTATATACATAGAATTGACAGCAAAAACAATTTTAATATTCATCATATACAAATCTTGCTTGTACTTCAATATACAAGAAGTCAAATGACCTGAATAAAAATGGACAAAGTCTCACATATCCTATATGCCTATAAAGAGATAAATCACTAGAAATCAGAGCAATATAAATTCAAGCAATAATA
>NW_022111373.1:10504845-10506763 GCF_000313985.2 Echinops telfairi
GTCTTCAGCGGTTGTGTTGGGAAGGTGAGCATCATAGAATGAAGCATCAATCTTTAATGAGTTATGTGTGCTGTAATAATTGAGCTACCTATCCACACCTCTTTGGTTAGTATTTTTTAAAGCTTTGTTGTAAGATTTAAGATATCCTCTTTTCTTTTGAGTAACATCTCATATCCCCAAACTGATGAGTTTTCTTTTACATTGATTTAAAAATAATGTAAGCAAATGCAACACAAGTAATAATCTCATTAACACTTTTTAAAAGAAGAAAATAGCAAAAAATTAATTCTCCATACCAATTAATAAAAGACCTGAATTAATATTATGTTTACTAGATCAATTTTATAAAGGTTTCTGAAAATATGTTCCAATTTATTAGCTTAGTTTTCTGGAAATTATTACTAGCCAAGTTTTTACAAATTGAATGAAATTTAACTTGGAATTTATTTTCTTTAATACGATGTTCTTTCTTTTACAGGATAGTGCAAAGTAGGCAAACAACTGCTCTACCTTCAAGTAAGGTCAGCTCTCTTAAATTTACTTGTAAGATCACATGCCTTTAATTTATGCTACCCAGTCACTTCCTAAACAACAAAGAGTATAAATACAGCTTGCATAGGACATATGATACAGATGTTACATAATTCAATCTTTCCAATAAGCCCATTTTAGAGCACTTCAATGTTTTTATCGCTAATTTAAATATGGTGTCGTGTTTTTCTGCATATTGAATGGAATATTTTATTTCTGAGGAATGCAATAAATATCCTGAATTCTCATTTATCAGGTCACTGTTTTATATTGTGTATGAAATTAATGGCTTATTATTTACCCAACATCAGATATGACAGAGAATCAAAATTCCTAAATGTTAATATATTTCTTTTTGTTACAGAGTAACCTAATGTTACTCATGCGTTATAACCATTATTACCATCCTCAATCATTCTGCAGCACAAAGCATTCAAACTCTCAAGATATTTAAGCAGGAAGAGTTTTGATGTAAGGAATTGCAAAACTATCAAAAGAACTGATGGAGCTTATGCTCAGCTAGACCTTCATGAATGACTGACTCCCAGAGCCACATAAAACTCTGACACATAAGATGCACTTCTACCTCTAAGGGCAACTAACACACCAGAAAATATTTTTCAAAAGATTATTATCTCCTGAAGACATCATGTTTGGTGCCACAATTATTTTGGACTAATTTGTTATTCTTCTAATGATGATTTCTAGGTGGTTCACAAATGTCCTGATCTATCATAGAAACTTCAAGAATGTCATCTGCTTGGTCATAGATCTGGAACAGTCTAAGCCAGTGAGTGGTTAAAGTAACACACATACAGAGTATCTTCCTGAAGTACATATTTAGAACAACACACTTACATATGGAGTATGCATTGTTGTTTTAGATGCCATCAAGTTAATTCTGACTCATCACGATCCTATGCACAACAGTCCTATGCCATCCCACCAATCATTCCGTTGTTTGAGCTCGTTGTTGCAGCCACTCCGTCAATCCATCTCATTGAAGGTCTTCCTCTTTTTTGCTGCTGCACTATATTACCAAGCCTGACGTCCTTCTGACAACATGTCTCTTCTGAGAACATGTCCACAGTATGTTATACAGGATCATTTATACCTCATTAGAAATATAGCATTGCTCACCAAAAGTCTGTGACAAACGTGAAGGTACAGCTAATCATCTTTAATTTCACTATACAATGGGTATACTAATATGCACTGGTCCATTTCACTGAGGAATGGGCCACACAAGTTTCAGTGAGTCTATATTCCACATTGGAATTAGTTTCAAAAACTGCCATCAAGTAAATTCTGACTCACAGCTAACCCATAGGACAGGATAGAACTTCCCTAATAGATTTCTGGTCCTATTGCTCATGATGGGCGTAGA
>NW_022111373.1:10507709-10510613 GCF_000313985.2 Echinops telfairi
AGAATCCTAGGTTAACTTGAGTTTTATTGACTGTGAAAAGACATTCGAGTAGCATGGGAATTCTAGAATACTAATTGTGCTTCTGTAGAACTTGTACATGAACCAAGACACAGCCATTTGAACAGAACTAGTGATGCTGCTTGGTTTAAGATAAGAAAGGGTGTGCGTAAGGACTGTATTCTTTCAGTTTACTTAGTCAATTTGTATGCTGAGCAATAATTTCAAGAGCATCAGGATAAGAAGAACCCAGCAATAGGATTGGCTTATTAACAACCTTCTTTTATCACAATGTTGTCTTTGAGTCCGGGATTTAGTTTAGAATTTTGGTTTTCTTTACATTGACTTGCAGTCCACACTGAAGGCTGCTGTCTTTCCATTTTCATCTGCAAGTGCTTCAAGCCCTCTGGCTTTCAGCAAGCCAAGTTGTGTCATTTGCATATTTTAGCAATAGATGTCAACTCAAAGCAACCATATAAGACAGGGTAGAGTTGCCCCTGTAAACAGAAAAGCCATATTATACAATTTCCCTTCACCATAATGAATAACTGATTGCACAGAATTTTTCACTTTCAAATATGCTGTTTGTTTTCCTGCAGGATATAAAGTCAAATCCTTATAAAAATCTTGCTATAGGCAAGTTATTTCTAAAAAGTATAGATTTTATCTGTTGCTTCTAGTTCATTTATTTTAGCCTTAGTCTAATTGCTTTTAAACCCGTAGGATAATACCAATAATAATAGTTCAACAAAAGTGTTTGTTTTTTTCGTGGAAATCATAGTCTAGACAACATAAAAATCTATTACCTCAGATTCTAGTCCCAAATTCTTCTAATTGCATGAGTCAACAAAACTGAGCATCAAAAACATTTGTAACAAATTATCTCTTCTTTCAAATTATTTCTAAATTAGATTTTAGAAAAAAATATCACTGATACACAATCTGCTCCTTTAACCTAGCTAATGATGAGTAGTGACGTAGTATGGTACACTTAGTTTTAAGCGCAGTGAATCAGATCATGGAGCATAGATGATGCTGAGGGGGAAAAGAAGAGGGGAGTTATAACAGCTGATACTACAATGTACCCAGGGAAATCATTTGAGAATGATTCATAAAGCTTTCAAAGTAGACAAATGGTCCCCCATATACCATTACCCATAAGAGCAACTTATTTCCATTTCTGGCAACTGGGAGGACATAAAGGAAGTGATCGAGGCTGTCAGCAATTGCTTGTTTGATTCTGTTGTAGACGCATCATTAAACCAATAAAAGAGAAACCCAAGGTAGTGGCAAGTAGAAATCAATTTTTCTGCTGCATCATTTTATGCTTATTATTGGCTAGGGTGTCATCGTTGAATTATGCTACAGCTAGACTGCTTTTACTTGATTTAGAAGCTTCTTGAATTGAAATTCCATCTCTAAATATTCTACAATTATATATTTGCATTTTTATAGGTTCAAAAACATTAGTTTGCTTTCAGTCTACACACCCACACCCACCCCCGTGCCCTGAAATTCTGGTAATGTCTTGAGGACTCACGTATACCAAATAGGGAAGTAAGTTTTCCTGCCTACGGTAAAGCTGTCTGATTAATAAAGTTAAATAGAGAACTATAATTTATAGATGATCTATGGTCAGTTGTTCAAAGGGTTGATGCACTAGTTAGCACCTAACTGGAAGTTTGGCAATTCAAATTTATTGAGAGGCACAGAATTAAATAGAAACTGCTTATTATGACCTTAATGATCCTATGTGTTTTGGCCTAGCCTCTGTCTCTTCATTTACTCCAGTCTCAGCTCATTATTTTCATCCTCAAGCTCCTTGTTCTGGCTCTCATTCATGCTTATTCTTTTCCTGACTGGAGCACCTGCGATCCCTCTTCACCAATATACTTGCTCTAGCTCTCACAGAACTCTACTTTTATTACTTCACCTCCCACAGCACTCTACTTTTCAGCTGGCCTCAAGAATTCATTGCAATAGTCAGACAGAACTCAAGTTTATTAGCAAAGTCAGCCGGTTACAATTCATGTGAAAAATGCCCAGGATGTAATTGTTCAGTCAGGACAGTTTCTTGTTTGCGGTTTCTGCAAGCAAGCCTTTCTCTGGCTGTGCCCCTCAGCTTTTTGGCTTAGCTCTGCCCTACTTGGACAGTGTCATTAAGCTCTTAAAGGGCTTCCATTAAGTATTCAGAGGACTTGCTACTCCACTGTAATTTCTGTGGGTCAGCAAACCCACCTGACCTAATTCAACACTCAGAGGCCCGGCAGTCCACAAGTCAGCCTCCTGCTCTAAAGCCTCAACTTAACTTGCTCTGTGGGTAGGGCAGGCCACAGTTCCATCTCTTTATCAGGTTCTGCTGATGTTGCGTCTCTGCCATTGGGGTGGAGTAAAAGTTGTCTCCTGGATCAAGGATGTTCAATGCACAGAGAACTCGGTCCAAATTATATACTCCATTCCCACATCTTCTCTCTTGGTGACAGTGAAATGTCCACCCTCCTCCTGCTTCTTGGATGGCTGATTTTATACCCAGCAGAATGGCAATCCCCATGCAATCTGTTAACAAACACTCATCACTGAATCCTATAATCTAGTCGGTATCCCACAGTCCCTCTCCCTTCCTACCTAAACCCATCAGGAAAAACGTTGGTGAGAGTAACAAAGGCTCTGTCTAGAATAGCATTATTAAGTAATTTGCTGCAATGCAAAATAGCATTATTAAGTAATTTGCTGCAATGCAATATCTTTTATATTTCAATGAAGCATTTGAAGTTTGGGAAAGCCTTGTGACAGTCAAAGTCAGAACCCAATCTTGGTTTATGAGCAGGAACACTTTTGAAAAAGAGATGAAGTAAATGAAATGCCTAGGTTTACTGAGCCTTCTTGGAACAAAATAAACAAGGAGTC
>NW_022111373.1:10511442-10513367 GCF_000313985.2 Echinops telfairi
GGGAGCAGAAAGCCTCATCCTTATCCCTGAAAGTCACTTTGGCGGCTCCCAAAGCATCTCTGGGTTCAATCCACCAGTTGTTTGGACAGTCGTTGAGCAGTTAGTCATTTGGACCACCAAAGACTCCTTCTAATGGCTGTAAGTTTATCCATATTGTAAAAGGTTAATAGATGAACGTGAACATTATTGCCATTGCTGCTGTTATCTTTGCAATTATTATTTCTATTATTGTTCTCGGCATTTCCATAACCTACCAATATCATAACCTTGTCAGAAAGGGACGTAGTTATTCTAGCATAACTTGTTTTTAATGAAACTATATTGTCTTTAATGATTGCTGTTTCCTTTCCACTTGCACATTGACTAACCTTTTAATAATTTTAGTTTAGAATAAAGTAAATTTTGGGTTTGCAGCATGTGCATATTAGAACTACATTTTCATGTGTCTTTTTTTTCTATATAATCTCAGACTTATTTAATTGTTATCAATGAGAGAAATGCATAATTCCTAAAATTCTAGGATTGATTTATTACTCAAGATCTATTTTGTTTGAAAGACTTGAACAGTTAACACTTCAATGCTATATAGAGCACCAATTAAATTGCTGATTAATTTGCTCAAATAATATATTTTTTATATTCTGAGAGCATTGTATCATTTTTGCATGTAGGCATTTGTGATTATAATAGGATATGTAACCATTAATTAAATTTATCTCGATCACAGTAAAGACTACATTCAAATATAATCTTTGTTTGGATGGCACTTACACTTCTCTGGCTTAATTTCAGCAAACCCAAACAAACTCATTGCCATCAAGTAAATTCTGACTCATAACGACCGCAAAGGGCAGAGTACAACTTCCTCTGTGGATTTCTGAGATGGTAACTGTTTACAGGGGTAAGAAGTCTCATCCTTCTCCCTGGGAGTGGCTGGTGGGTTCAAATTACTGATTTTTCAAGTAGTAGCCCAACATGTAGCTCACAGGGCTTCTGTATGCAAAATTACAGGGTCGTTTCAATAACCAGGTCTTTTTCCTCCTCCCTTCTTTTATTCTTGTCCATAAGGATTGAAATACCTGATGTTGGTTGGAAAACAATTGACAGCCACTGATCTATGATTTTAATTAGTAAAGCTAATCTATTGAAAATCTGCAAGTACTGGAGATTTATTTTATTTCTTCTGCATTTCATTCAAGTTAAGGTGGTTATCCCAGGTCCGTGCATCTGCTTTGCAAACCCAGTTTCCCTTAGGTGAGCTTTGGCTGGAAGCCGGAGCTATATTCTCCAAATATGAAAGCTTATTTTGATCTCTTTCAGTGTTTCTTCCATGTCTTATTTGTAAATTGGCTTCGAATTCGTGAGGACAAAAAGGTGTCATTTATTGGTTTTCTGATACCCGAGCACCACACAAATGCTCCGTATGAATGCCTTTCTTTCTTACTCCTCCCCTTAGTCTCCTAATGAGACTTCCAGGCACCTACAGTCCTGCAACCACACACCCAGGGGAAGGCACTATACTATATTTTTGTCTGAATAATGGAAGTAAATTTGAAAAATGATTGCTTTGGACTTTGTGTGAAGCATCTACATAAGCAGACACACCTAACTCTTACACCACCCATCCTATAAATAAATTTTCTAAGAATAACTCTAACAATTTATCCTCCTCAAATCATCATAATAGAAGCAGATCAAGTGTTAGATGCCAGGAGGTGATCTTGTCTATCCTTGTAGTTTCTTTCTATGAATGAAAGCAAAATGCAATTGAATTCATTATGTTCACACATACACACATTCATTATAATATGCAGTATGTATTTATATTAATTTTCTAGTTCTCCCAAGGCCAAAATATGTATAGATTAATGAGCAACTTGAATATAAAAAAGCTATTAAACTGGTTAGGATGCAAGGATTATTTC
>NW_022111373.1:10517666-10522053 GCF_000313985.2 Echinops telfairi
ACGTATAGAAGTGATGTGTGTCTGTGTTTATATGAGTCCTGGTGCTTCAGTGGGTTAGACATTGTGCTGCTAACCAAAATTGACTGTATCCTCCTTAAAGAGCCTTAATAGCAGAGTGGTTAAGGGCACAGTTGCTAATTGAAAGGTTGCTAGTTTGAGGTCACTAGCTGTTCCATAGAAGGAATGTATGATAGTATGCATCCATAAATATGTATAGTCTCTAGGGAGTAGTTCTACTCTGTTCTCTAGAGTCACTTTGAGTTGGAATCTCCCCAAAAGCAGTGTTATAGATGTGTGTTTGTGTGTGTACACATACACGTGTACATATATACACATATATGCCTATGTAACCTATATGACATGTATATGTTACAGTGCATTAAATTGTGTATTTATAATACTGCAGTTTATTTTATGATGATTGCATTTCAGTAAAGATATTAAAAATTTTAATGAATAAAATTGTTTTGGCCATTCTTGGACATTTATATTATTATTATAAGTTTTAGGATAACCTTATAAAGTTTTATTAATATCTATTGGGATTTAAATTATAATTCCACTAGTTTATGGAGTAACACGAGAAAAACTTTACTTACTTATACTTTTTCTATATTCATATATATGTGTGTATGTGTGCATGTATATGACCTGTTTACTTTTTTAATGGTTTTTTAATTGTCTAAAAGTGTTGGTGTTTTGGTTTTCATTAACTTCTTGAATTTATTCCTGGAAACTGTTATTCATGCTATCAATTTTTAATACTCCTAAATCTTCAAAGTATAAATTAAAGTGAAATTAATCTATCACCAGGCAATCTTTAGTTTCTCTGTCTGATAATATCTTTTAAATATCCAATATTATCTACATGTGGTATTCAATTCCAAATTCAGTATTTCTGATTTATACAATTCAGAAATGGCAACTCAGGATCTTACAATGTGTGACTAACTTATTCAAACCCCAGTATGGGGGAAAAGATCGAATGTTTCCAATTAGAAATGAAGGAAGAAGATATGCAAGTAGTGGCCACCAGTCTAGAACTTTTATAATTATTTAGATAGGCGGAAGAAGCACAATTATTCTGCCCTGACCTTTCTTGTTCTATCTTGTGCAGTGCCCCAGGGTGCACCTACTCTATGACTTCCCGTTCTCTTTCTCTCCAATGCATGACCTGAAAATACAATGGTTTGAAGGTCCCCAGTGGTGACTACACCAGGACAGCAATCCAGTTGCTATCGGTACCAGAAGTGCTGGACAACGCAGATTTCTGGTAATTAAATCTCTCGATTTTTTATTTGGTTTGTTAATATATTGTTTTTATGGGTTCTGTTACACAGTAATCAAGGTCAGGAAATGTTGCTAGGTCAGTGTTTTGAACCTAGGCAGTGTCTGTCCATGTGTTTTGTTTTGTTTTTTTGTCAGTTAGCGTATGTCTTTGTCTCTAATTCTTGTTTTAAAAGGCTCCTGGTTAATAGAAATATAATCTTATAGGCTGGGATGTTGAAAAGAGCTTGCCTTCCCTCTGCCTCCAAGCTTCACCCAGTAAAAAAATACATTTGAATGAAGAACGGTCTTCTTTGTGCCTCCCAGGACATTGCAGTACACCAAGTGCGTGAGAAAGGCCTGGGGGGTAAAGCGTCTTCCCCCGTCCACCCCCTTGCCCCGAATCCTCCTAACTCACAACCTTATCTCATACGTTCCTATTTCAGGTTCTTTGCACTAATCTAAGTCTGGAAGAGAAAAGTTAACTTTTTGTAATTCTGTAAAGCTGCAAGCCAAAGGTGTTTTTCTTTAGACTGCATATTTTTCTCTATCTGCTTTCAGATAGGCCAGCTTAGACTGAACTTTATCTCTTTCCATTTGGATATTACTGGAAATCACAAGAGGTAATAAACCAATCAGCAATCTGATGACTCCCTACCAGTCCCTCAAAGCTCTGACTTTGATTGCACATGATCCAAGACCTAAGATAAATTAGATCCACCAGAGGCTTTGCTATTCCATTATTGCTTCCATTGTAATAAGTTTTGCCGGTTCACCTGGATAGAATATGATATATATATATCTATTCTGCAAAATATCCATTTTAGGATTTTTTATTTGCAATATTTTAAAATCACCACTCTGTCCGTTGCAGTAGAGAGAAACTTTTGCGTTACTATGTTAAGCAACAAATAGGCTATTTATTGCCGAATGTAACTTGGAAGTTAGAGGTAGGAAAAGACCTCAACAATTCAAGAACTCAAAAGCTATCATCAGAATGCTTTCTTTGCACATTGGCTCGGCTTTCCCCCGTGTGGGTGAGTTCTCCCAAGTACAAGAGTCGAGGAGGGCATATTTGTAGATACACCGAGTGTACTGATTCCAGAGTAAAGCATACTTTATTGCCCCAAATTTATGGATTTCATTCCATGATATGGATTTCATTCCATAAAAGACTGGCTATCCCTTATTTTATCCCTGGGGCCCTTCAGCCAGTCATGTGGCTCTCGGGCCTCCTCCTATTAACCCCATCAGGTTTCCTATACTATGACTTGCAGTCTGTTCGGAGCGGGTCCATTTATAAAGTGACAAAATGAGGATTATGCACTATCCAAATAATGTGGAAATTATCTCTGGCAGATAAAAGTAAGTGTGCACCGACTTTGAGCTCTTAAAGTGCCTGGATCCTTGAATGCAAGCCAGTTATGTCTTATGAGCCTAAAGCCCATTAGGTAAAAAGTAAAGATAATAATCTATTCCTTAACCATTCATATTTGATAAAAATTCCATGGAGATAAGCTAGAATTATTTACTTGCTTAGCGCATCGAAGATTTTTGTTGTTGTTGTTCTTCTATTTTATGATTTCAGAATATTGTTTATGTTAGGTACGTCTGTGTTGGTTCTGATTCTTACTGTCCCAAGGTAGCACAGAACTTTGCTCACCCCCGTGCCATCTTCCTGATAGTAGGCATGATTGAGTCCATTGCTCCAACCACTGTGTCGATCCTTCTTGTTAAGAGCCTTGCTCTTTTTCACCGACCCTCTACTTTACTAAACATGGTGTCCTTCTCCAGAAATTCATTTATCCTGATAACTTGTCCCAAGGACATGAGATCAATTATGGTGTTGATGATGAATATTGAGTAAGCCAGGTGGTGCCATGGCCACACAATTGGCTTCTAATCACAAGGTCAGAAGTTTGAAACCACCATCTCTTCCGCAGAAGAAAGATAAAGCTTTCTACTCCCATAATGAATTGCAGTCTCAGAAATCCACAGGAGGAGTTCTACCGTGTTTCCTAAGAGTTGCCATAAGGAGGAATTCACTTGATGGCTGTGAATTTTTTCAGTTTATGGATTACCTGAAGAAGGAACAAATCTATGATAGAAAAGTCCAATAAGAATATAGAATTATATAGTGGCTTATGTGTTGGGCTACTCACCTCAAGGTCACTGTTTTGAACCCAACAACTACTCTATAGGACAAAGATGAGGGTTTTGCTCCTGGACAGAATTACTGTTGCAGAAACCCACCAGGGCAGTTCTACCCTGCCATACATGGTAGCTATGAGTTGGAATTGACTCAATGGCAGTGAGTTTGGTGTTTTTTAATAAAATAATGACAAAATATCTATAATAACTAATTATATATTAGCCATTATTTGCCAGACTATAAGTGCTTTGTGGATATTACCTTCTTTAAACTTCATACTACTACAAAATACTATTATTAATATCCTAAACTTTAGAGATGAGGTAAAACGATACATAGAGGTAAACAAGATGTGCTAAACTAAATGCCAGAGTTGGAACGCAGACTCGGGCATCTTGTCTCCAGAGCGCATGCTCTTTCTCCCCTCCTGCTTTATGTCCAAGGCAGACTCTCCAGATCACTTTTGGAAGGATGGAGGCCCGCCCTAGCCACTTTGATGAAATTAATATGTTGGAAAATATACAGTGCTGTGTAATAATTCTGAGAAGTCTGAGTTTTGGGCCTATTCACTGGCGATGAGTTTGGGGGAGGTGACTTCTTTGCTATAATTTTTACCCAGTGTGCAGCACTCAGTTAAGTACAACTGCTTCCACTTTCTCCTTCAGTCAGAGGCGCAGTGGTCGATTGTCCACAGGGAAAGGTTGGTTTGTAAGCAGTCAATTCTTTCTTTTGAGTCATCAAAGCGAGTTTGCTCTTCATTATCATCACAAGCCTGCTTTTAATCCAGCTCAGTCATATAAATGGCTCTCTGAAACAGACAGAAGGCAATTTTCTGCTGAATTAAGCAAGGCTGTAAATTCAAAGAGAATAGTTTACTATAAAGGCTTATGGGATTTCAAATCAATGTAAACAATTTAATTCAAAGCCTTCTGCCTGGATTGCCCTTTAAAGCTGAGCTGTGCTTCTAGT
>NW_022111373.1:10523517-10525367 GCF_000313985.2 Echinops telfairi
TGATAGAAATTATTATTAAGAAGTAAGAAGATAGAGTTTGTATGCTCACTGTCTACAGGCATTAATTTGAATCTTTAAATGGGTGAGGATGCTCCTGCAAAGAAACTTCTGAAAAGACAAGGCCTACCCAGTGCTTTGGGTGCTTAGGACAGTCACATCTGGAGAGACTTGCCTATGGGCTTGTGCAGAACAAAAAGGTCTAGACAGTAAAAGGAGGGGTCACCTTGCCTCAGTGACTTGCTTGGGTGAGCCCTAGAGGGAAATTGAAGTATTAGGGTTGCATAGTCATTAGTCATTCCCTAATTGGCTTGATCTGAGGGGTCAGACGTAGCATTGTCGATTTTTCTAATCTGCAGTGTTGCACAAATCCCAGTCACGGTGTGTTTCCCCATCACAGCATGCAGCTGTGATGACTCGATCTGTTGCCAATCATGAGCTCCTTTGTTTCCATGTCCGATGGAAGTGGCATCTCACAACAGCAACATAAATGCTAAGTGGGCTTCTCTTATTCAATATGTGTGGAGCAGAAAACCAGGGCTCAATTACTCTGCCATGGCCTAATTTCTCTCATTGTGTTTTCACTAAAAATAATCAACCATGTGTATTTTAGAATTTCAGAGTATAATTGATCAATGTTTTATTTTTTACTACATGGAGAAATGTTTTCCACTGTAGAAACTCAATAACATTTTACTATAAAATAGACTGGAATTATCCTCTTTAAGAGGCAAATTCACAGTGCAAAAATATTTTATAAATTTCCTTTAATAAGATTAATAACATTCTAAAAACATTCTTTGAGTTTTACACTCCAGATACAGAGTTTTATATGAAAGAAAAATGTTTTAAAAAGTTTCATGCATGAGAAATCCTGTATAATTGTCCATTCTTATTTCGTCCTATATGCCACTTCCCACACCCCTTACCAGGCAATCATTATATACTGCTTAGTATTATATATTTTTTATTGGGTTTATGTTTTATAGAATGCATATTGCTGTTTGGTTTGCATGCATTTTGGGGTGACATAAATGATGTTTTATTTCACTTTTTAACATTATTTAAAACACCTCTTCTTAATTACAAATTATTATGGTAAAAATTACATATAATAAAATATACAGCTCTTAAGTGTATGCTTTGATGGGTTTGATAAAATATTCTTTTGTGTAACCACAACCCAATTAAATATAGCATATTCCCATCACACCAGAAAGTTCCCTTTTGACTCCTTTAGTCAGTCCACAAACTTCAACCCTCTGCAATATAGTGCAATCCAACAGTTATTGGGTCTAACACAATAGGATAGAGCAGAATTGGCCCATATGGTTTCTGAGGCCACATGTTTTGCCTATGGAACAGATGGTGGGCTCCAACCATTGATATTTCTATTGGCAGCCAAATACTTTAACCACCACACCTCGAGTTCTCCTTGAAAACATCACAAACAACCACTATTCTGATTCCTATCTCTATTGAATAAATGCTTGCAAACCAGAAGACAGAAACAAGTGGAGAACTGAACAAATTACGTGATGACTTGTGGGAACTACTGTTTTAAATGGATAGATATACATTCTGTGTTACATATATGGGATAGATTCATATATATATATATGAAATCCATATAAAGAAGGTAGTTCACACAATTGCAGAAGTGAGAATATCCTAGATTCATATATATATATATATGAAATCCATATAAAGAAGGTAGTTCACACAATTGCAGAAGTGAGAATATCCCCTAAGGAAACTCCATTTCAATAGCATCAGGGATTGTTTTAGACAGGATTCTGTAGAGAAACAAAACCAGGACACTTATGATTTTACAGATAGATAGATAGATACAA
>NW_022111373.1:10526812-10528364 GCF_000313985.2 Echinops telfairi
TAGCTTCTCTGATGATTTACTCAGCTTCAGAAATCCAAACACACTGAATTGAGTCAATGCTGACTCACAGCGATCCCCTGTGGTTTTCTGAGACAGTAACTATTTACAGAAGTAGAAAGCCTAATCTTCCTTCCAAGGAGTTGTTGGTGATTTTAAACTTCTGACCATGCAGATTGCAGCCCAACACATAACTACTACATCACCAGTGCTCTTCTTGTTCAGCCTAGAGCTTGAGTCAATATGGTGAGAGGATATGACTCTGCCAAACACCTTTCCTGATTTTAAACCATGCAGTATTCAGTTGTGCTGTTCCCACAACTGATCTGTGTACAAGTCCCACATGAGCACAATGATCCGTGTACAAGTCTACATGAAGTGTTCTGGGATTCCCCTTCTTCTAGAGGTTCTCCATTTACGTGACTTCAGAGCAGACGCCTGTCTACATCATGGTGTTTACATTTATAACCTCAGCAGGATGATTGATAATGGTCTCTTGAATAGAATGATAATTAGACCTCCAAAGTGAACAAGAGACATATATAAACAATAGATATGTGGATGGATTTAGGGCTGGCACTTGATTCTAGCCACAAACTAGGAATGATTGGTCCTGCTGACATAGCCCTGCCCGATGATAGGCCTGATGCAGAGATTACGAAGCGAAGTAAAAGTGGTGACATTTTTCTTTGTCATAAAATGATAATGAGACCTTTAACGTGAACCGGAGTGGTACATAATCTGTGGACAAATGAATGGTTCTAGCCTCCCACTTAATTCTAGCCCCAATCCAAGAACATTTAGTTCTAATGAAATGGCTTGCTTGAAACTCGATCCCTCAGGAACACTAACTATCCTGTGTTATCCAAGGTCGATAAATAATAAAATCAATATCTGAAGATGGGAAGGGTATCAGAGCTTAAATTGTGAACTCTTGATTTATAGAAGGCAATGGATGACAGTGGGAACCCAAACTGATTTGCCACGTTCCTACGTGGGTTAAACATGAATACCCTCTGACCATAGTTGAGAGAGGTGACTAGCCTTGCTGTCAGACAAAAAGAAAGGTTTTCTTTTTGTGATCATGGCAGATGTAACTAGATGTTAAAATGCAATACTTGATCATCTGATATCCCCTTTGACCAATCTTAAATATGTTCTAGTTTTAATACTCACTGCTTTCTTCTTTATTGCAGTTTTTTAAATGGTTTATTTTATTATTGTTGATCTCTTTTTTTGTCTTCCAATATATGAAGACTGGGATAGAATCGGTAAAACTATAGAGACAGCAATTTCATTAGTGATTTCTTGGGAACAGGCAGTGGGGTAGGGGGTCAGTGATTGTAGGGACATGAGGAGCTAATAAAGAATAAAACAGGAGAGAAAATGTCCTGGGACTGATTTTAGGGAAAACTGTAATCTGACTGAACTATGGAAGTTTATGATGTGTAAACCACACTGCCAATAAAACTATATTAAAAAGAGAGAAAAAAATGTGCAAAGACCTAGAGTTAGAAAATAAAAAAGGAAGACCAGGCCAGCATGTCCTAAAATG
>NW_022111373.1:10528997-10539298 GCF_000313985.2 Echinops telfairi
TTTTTTTCCTGAATATTATCCAACAATTGTTGCAGCAGTATACTGACAGGAAGCTGCAAGAGGTTCAGACTATATCCAGAAGAGGACATGGAACAAGGAAAATTGTTGCTGATGTGATGGATCTTGGTTGAAAGCTGAGAATACCAGAAAGATGTTCACTTGTATTCCATTGACTATGCCAAGGCATTCAACTGTGTGGATCATAATGATTATGGATAATCTGGAGAGGAATTGGAATTCCAGAACACTTCATTGTGCTCATGTAGAACTTGTAGAAGTATTAAGATGCAACTGTACAAACAGAACAAGGAATATTGCATAGTTTAAAATCAGAAAATGTGTGGCAGTTATACCCTCTCACCATACTTAGTTAATCTGTATGCTGAGTAAATTATTAGAGAAGCTGCTTATATGAAGAAGAATGTGGAATCAGGATTGGAGAAAGACTAATTAACAGCCTGTTATATGCATATGGAACAACTTCCTTGCTGAAAGTGAGGAGGACTTGAAGCACTTGCTGATGAAGAACAAGGATTGTAGCCATTGGTGTGGATTATAACTCCATATAAAGAAGACCAAAATTCTCACACATGGACTAATTGGGAGCATCATGAAAAATGGAGGAAAGACTGAAGTTGTCAAGGATTTCATCCTCCTTGGATCCATAATCAATGTTCATGGAAGCAGCAGTAAAAAGATCAAAAGATGCATTGTATTACAGTAGGTAAATCTGCTGCACAGACCTCTTTAGAGTATTGAACAACAAGGATGTTAATTTCAGGACTAAGGTGCATCTGACCCAAGCCATGATATTTCTACTTGCTATATATGCATATAAAACTTATACATTGAATAAATAAGACCAAAGAAGAATTCATGTGTTTGAGTTATGTTGCTGGAGAAGAATATTGTAAATACCATTGGCTGCAGAAAGGACAGACCAATCTATCTGGGAAGAAGTACAGCCAGGGTGCTCCTTAGAGGCAACGATGGCAAGACTTCCACTTACATATTTTGGATGTGTTGTCAGGAGAGTCCAGTTCCTGGTGGTATTCTTCCAGTGGCCTCAGAGTCACTCCTGCTTTTCATTGACAGAGGAGTGTCACCAGGAGAGCTATTTTGGGCTGCCTCATTCTTGTTTAGAGAGTCTATCCACATAGCTTTTTTCTTGGCTGGTTCAGCAGTTAGTCAGACATATTCAGACCTGTCAAAACTCCAGCGGTCCTGGCTCTTTTGAAGGGCTCAGAGATATTAATACAGAGTGAGGTGTATTCACTGTTGCTTCTGATATAATTAATGCTCAATTTGTAAAACTGCAAATTGAATTTTAAAACACATAAGAATTTTCCCAGATGCTGATTCTATGATAAGTTGCATAACCTAATAATTATTAATGAATGAATGATTTAATAAGAAAGACCAAATAAGATCCGATGCATTTGAATTAATGTGCTGGTAAAGAATATTGAAAGTACCAGAGCCTGCCCAAAGAAAATCCGATCTGTCTTCAAAGAAGCACAGGCAGGCCCATTGTCATCCTCACAAATGCTATGTTTGATCTCACTGTTCCAGGAATGTATCAATTGTCTCACCAAGGGTCTACCTCTATTTCTGATCCCCCATTATACCATATTCTTTTCATTTCCAGGGACTGAGCTTTCTTGATAACATGTCCAGAGTACGTGAGAAAAAGTCTTGCCACCCTCAATTTTAAGGAGTATTCTAGCTTTACCTCTCCCATGGCAGTTTTGTTTATTCTGGCAGTGCACGATACTTCCCATATTCTTTACCAGCATCATGATTCAAATACATCACTTATTTCTTAGTCTTCCTTAGTTATTGGACACCTTTCCCAGGCCTTTAAGGCAATTGAAAATAATGTGGCTTGAGTTGGGCACACCTTAGCCTTCGTGTTTTCTTTTTCTTTAACACTTCAAAGAGGTCATGTGCAGCAGATTTGCCCAATGCAAGACATAGAGATGATAGGATGTAGATTGTTAGCCTTTTGATTTTGATTATGATAAAACTTGAGTTCACACGTATAGTTAAAACATTTTTAAGCATTATGTATAACTTGCTAAAATAAGGGGACTGTTAGCATTATGCCTTCATATAGCTTTCCTTTTCATTCTTCTTTCAGTCCAAGAACCATTCTTTCATTTTTGTGGGATCTGCCTAATCTCATTTATTGTGCTGCACCTGGAGCAATTTATAGGTGTTCTTGTTTCTATATCTCATTTTCTCATGTCAATCCATATAAGGCAGGATAATCAATACCGAGGAGAAAATAGTGGGGTTGACAGCTCCAGGGTGACATAGGCATGGAGAAGGTGGGAAAAAGAGAGAAGGGAGCCAACAAACCCAGGGAAAAGGTAACAATAAGACATCTAAAATTGATGGTAAGGAGGGCATAGAATGACTGGTGGGGGGTGATCAAGTGCAATGTAGCCAAGAGAAATTACTGAGAGTTGAATGAAGGCTGAACATGATAGTGGGATAGGAGGAAGGTAAAAAGAAATTGAGGAAAGGACCCGGTGGAAAAGGACATTTAGAGGGGTACAAATATAGGCATGCACATATGTAAATATATAAATATATTAATAGGGATATAGGTCTATGTACATATATTTAAATGTTAATTATTAAGGTAGCTGATGGGCATTGGGTCTCTACTCAGATACTCTCTCAATGCAAGAAAACTTGCATTGTTCTAAAATCCTGTGGTGTTCTAATAACCTTCCCGTCATGATTGCTGAAATCAAAATGGGTGCATAAGCAAAAGTAGTGAAGAAAGCTGATGGTGTCCAGCTATTAAAAGATAAAGTATCTGGGGTCTTAAAGGCTGGAAGCTAAATAAGCATCCATCTAGCAGAGAAGCAACAAGCCCACATGGAAGAAGCACACCAGCCTATGTGATCATAGGGGGCCAATGGATCAGGTATCAGGCAAACATATATATTGATGCCAATGATGGGGGTCAGAGAGGAGACCCAAAGCCATCTGTAGACAATTGGAGATTTCCTCACAGACGAATCACAAGAAAGGAATGAATCAGCAGGGTGCAGCATAGCACCAATGGAACACACAACATTCCTCTTGTACTTTAATGCTCCCCACACCTTCCAACTATCATGACTCCAGTTCTACCTTAGAAATCAGGCTAGACTGGAGCAAGTACACTGGTACAGATACGAGTTCTCAACACATGGAACCCAGGACAGATAAACCTCTCAGGAGCAGCAATACCATGAGGGTAGGGAGAAGGTAGGGGGAGAAAGTAGGAACCCAGTACAATGATTGGCATATAACACACACACACCACAGGGGAACGAACAACAGAAACATGGGTGAAGGGGACATTGGATGGTGTAATAATAATGTATAATTTATCAGACGTCCTTGAGGGTAGGAGGGGGGGGAGGGAGGGGAAAAAAGAGGAGCTAATACAAAGGACTCAAGGAGAAAGAAAATGTTTTGAAAGTGATGATGGCAACATGTGTACAAATTCGTTTGATACTATTGATGTATGGATTGTTATGAGAGCTGTAAGAGCCCCCGTTAAAATGATTTATTAATAAAAAATAGATGAGCAGTATTTTAAATTTAGTATTATGGGCTTCCTTATTAGAATTCAATAATTAGTTGATATTTGGCTAGATATACCAGCAATCAAATATAATTTTAATTCTTTTGTGGCGACAGAGTTTCTTAGGCTGGGTTTCAGTTTTTGTAAATACTGAATAAAGTAGCCAAAACTGAATCAAAGGTAGAACTTCTGTAATAGGATCCCCGCATTTGGGTCTCCTTTGCTGTCACTGGTGTGCAATGCTTCTAGAGGAGGCTAATGTCTGAGCACCTGGAAGTGCTTCTGATAGCCTTTCAGAGCTAGGGAGAGCAAGAGAGAGAATATATATATATACACACATACATATATATATGATTATGATAATAATGACTCTCATCATTATTATTTTCCATGAGAGATTCTAGAGGAGGCTAATGTCTGAGCACCTGGAAGTGCTTCTGATAGCCTTTCAGAGCTAGGGAGAGCAAGAGGGAGAATATATATATATCCATAATATATGATTATGATAATAATGACTCTCATCATTATTATTTTCCATGAGAGATTCTCCAGTCCAGCAGATATGGCATCGAGTCTTCACATTTAGCTCACCTCTTAAGAATATTTCATTAATCAATCATTTCACATTACAACTGCGTTTTTAGACACTTTATATTAGCTTTTCCCTTCTGAGTATCATTAAGAGGTCGTGGATCTTCACACTCAATTTGTTCCAACTAGTCATAATTAGTACTCTCCTTTTCAGTCTCACTTTGTAGTAATTTGGCTAATGGAATTACCTTTAAAGTTGGCTTCTTTTATCACTACAGCAGCCATTTAAAACTCATCTATGCTTTCTGGAAAGGTGTTTCAAAAAGATTTTTTAAAATGTTTCCCTGACCAAGGGTTACTCTTCAAATAGCACTGTTCATGTTGAGTGAAATAGAGTCTGAGATGGGGCCAGCACGGATGAATATTGCATTTTCTCCCAGGAACACTAAATGCTTTAATACCTCACTTGTAGCCATTTTGGTGACAGTTGGGAAGTATGTTCCTTCCTAGACTAGTGACCTCTCACAGTTAGATCTTTATTTACTCAAACTGTTAATTTACATTATTCTGACACGAAGGCTTAAATAATTATTCTCTATTATGTCTTCTTGATTTTAAACCTTCTCCCAATCCTCTTTATTGAAGTTTACACTGGAAACACACACAACTAGCCTGACACACAAATAGCCGAGATATCTAGGCTGAAATAGATATCTCCACTCAAGGTATAGTAACAGATCTCTCAGCTATTAACAGGGATACAGTGAACCCTCGCCACTTCGCGCTTCGACTTCCGCAGCTTCACTCTATCGCGGTTTTTGCATAACAGCACCCACTGCCTACACCCGCTCCTTCAGAGGAAAAAGACTGCGACCCACCTGTAGAGTACATCCCTTAAGTCATTTCATAGGCTATTGATTACAGTATTTGTAAGAACTATGTATAATAATACTGTATGTGAAATATGTAATACTGTAAACTAGATGCCATAAATAATATAATAAATAATAAATGATAATTGTAATGTCCAAAATGTTTTACTGTATTTTCCCTTTTTCGTTTAATAAATTGGGTAATACGAGTGTAATGGTGACTAAAGGGTGTTTTTTCATGTCCTCTATGCTCTAACTATGAAAATATTTGATTTACAAATAAGGAATCCTACTTCGCGGAATTTCATTTATCACGGTAGGGTCTAGAACCGATTAACCACGATAAACGAGGGTTCACTGTATATGTTTATTTTTATTATAGGGTAAAAATCCAGAGTTACTAACATAATGATTGATTACAAAAAGGGTAGCCCTATCCAGAATTTTGGAAATCTGTGGCTAAAAATCATTTTATGCATCTTGAATTTTTATTACTTTTCTCAATATTATTCTCTTTATTTATGTATCATAAAATAGAATTTATGTTTGTTTTTTAATCCTTTTCAAATAAAAGTTCCATTCCTTGTTTTAGGGTGTATTTAATGTTTATCAAAGGAATACATGTAATTATATAAAAATGTGGGAAAAAAAGAATGGAACTTCCTTTACCAATAATCATAAGCAATATCACTCAGAACAGCAGTCTCAGAGAGAGCAATTAGTAAGATGGGCAAAATGCTAAAAATATCTGCTTGAAGGTATGTTAAAACTAACAAGGCAGTGAAAAATTATGTAGCTAAACCCCTTTATGGGGTTGTGTTTTCTAAAAGATGCTAGCTACATAAAAAACAAGTAATTGAGAAGCAGAGTAATAGAGCTGTGCTTTTGACAACCTGGTACCACAAATCACACAACTTATAGCTATCAAATCTGTTCTGATTCCATACTAGTAGATAAAAATTAGAGCCCAGAAATACCAATAGGAGGCACCTGGCATCTCTCTTTTCTCTGGGCTGGAATCCCAAAAGACAATACATTGGAAGTGATGTTGAGTTTGGAGATAAAATTAAAACAAAATAAGGCATAGTATACAGATTAAAGTAATTAAAACTAAATTCTAGAACTGAAATATAGTAAAAAACAAAGCTTCAAATTTTAGCAGCATATTAGAAAAATAATTAATCAACTGAACAAAGATCAGATGAATTTACTGGAAGTACCATAATACCAAAAAATAAAGGAAGAAAAATACAGAACAAAGAAGATGTAGGAAAGCCAAAGATTAATATAACATATATGTATGTATAATGGGAGTGACAGAAGGACAGAAGACAGAAGATGAGTAGATGCAAGATTGAAAAATAAGAAGCTGAGAACTTTCAAAAGTGAATAAAGCTAATCAAGTGATAGTAGCAGAGAACAAAGTCCCTGGGCTTTATTTTCCAGGGACTATAGACAATATCAGCGTGGGAATGTTTTTTAGCATATTGGACAGTAGACAGTGAGGAACAGTGATGCGAGGCGAAAATTCAATGAGCCGAGGCCTGGGACCGCCCAAGTTGGCTGTTGGGAAGTCTGTTTGGTATTCTGAGAGAGGTGACGGATCTTGAGTTCAGGAAGTCCAAGAAGGCTGTAGTATGAAAAGCAGAGACCAGAGAAGAGAAAGTTGCACAAAGAGAAACTAGAGATTTGCTGAGATTCTGCCTCTTGTGCTCAGCTGAGCATTGATCAGCACATGTGTAAGAGGAAACAGATTGATTGAATTTTTTCTAAACTTTTCTATCAATTCTAAACCATCATTTTCCTAAGGTTCAAAAATCCCTTGAGAGACCAGTTTTTCCTTTCTTTTTTTCAGTTATATTCTTCTTGTTCTTCTTGTTTTCCATTCATATTTCTACTTTTCCTAAAGGAATTGAGGAAAAGTAGAAGGAAGAAATCCACATTTTCGGTGTGCCGTATTTGTCAAAGAATCATCACATACCATTCTGAGTAATTCCCTCCTTATATTATAAAACAAAACAAAACAACGTATTATAATTGGTAGTGAATATGAAGTAAAAGCCAAAAAAGCAAAATAAATAAATACTAAAAAAAATTGTTGGTGGTGGATATGAAGCCAGGCACGATATATATTTGTTGAAAGAGAATTTAATGAAGTAATTTTTCATTGTGATACTTCGTGTTGTTGTTGTTGTTGTTGTTGTTGGGTGCCATTGAGTAGGTCCCAACCCATAGTGACCTATGCATGCCAGAATGAACCAGTCTGGCCCTGCTCCATCCTCACAATTGTTCCTACGTCTGAGCCCATCGTTGTAGCCACTGTGCCAACTCGTCTCTGGAGGCCCTTCCTGTTTTTTGATGCTGCTTCAGTTTTCCATGCATGATGTATTGTTCCAGGGACTGGTCTCTCCGGACACCAGGTGCAAAGTGTGTAGGAGGAAGTCTCCTCATCCTTGCCTCAAAGGAGCACTGTCACTGTACTTCCCAGACAGATCGCTTTCTCCTTTAAGTAGTCCGTGGTCATTTCAATATTTTTCTTCAGCACCACGGTTCTTTTGTCTTCCTTCTTCGATATCCAGCTTTCACATGCATAAGAAGCGATGGAAAATACCCCAGCTTGGATCATGCTCACCTTAGTCGGGGCTTGACAATGCTCTAAAGAGGCCTGTGCAGAAGATTTACCTAAGACCAGGCATCTTTTGATGCTGCCATGAGCATTGATTGTAGATCCAAGCAAGATGAAGTCTTGGACAATTTCAATCTTTTCTCCCTTTATCATAATGTTATCTATTTAACATTTTGTGGCATCCAATTGTGAGGATTTTAGTCTCCTTGACACTGAGTTGTAATCCGTACTGAAACCTGCAATCTTTGATCATCATTTTTAAGTCCTCTTTACTTTCAGTAAGCAAGGGTGTGTCATCCGCATATCTCAGGTTGTTAATAAGCCTTCCTCCACTTCCTGCTGCTGCGTTCTTCTTCATATAATCCAGTCCCTCTGATGATTTTCTCAGCATACAAATTGAGTAAGTATGGTGAGAAGATACAGCCCTGACACACACTTCCCTGATTTTAAACCATGATGTATTCCCTCATTCTGTCCATGTACAAGTTCGAATAAGCACAATGAAATGATATGGAATCCCCATTCTTCTCAAAACTATCCACAGTTTGTTTTGATTCACACAATCAAATTACTTTGCATATCCAATAAAACATAAGTCACTATCTTTCTGGTATTCTCTGCTTTCAGCTGAGATCTGTCGAACATCAGCAACATTATCCCTTGTTCCACATCCTTGTGGACCTCTGGTAGTTCCCTGTCCATGTATTTTTGCAACAATTGCTGGATAATCTTCAGCAAAATTTTACTTGAACGTGACATCAATGATATTGTTCTGTAGCTTGAACATTCTGCTGGGTCACCTTTCTTTGGAAGGGGCACAAATATGGGTGTCTTCCAGTCAGTACAAAGTAGCTAGCTTCTACATTTCCTGGCACAGATGAATAATTTCTTCCCTGGCTTCAACAGCGTGTTGAAGCATTTCAGTTGGCATACCATCAAGTTTTGGAACCTTGTTTTTGGCAATGCTTTCAGTGCCGCTTGAGCTTCTGCCCTCCAAGCCATTGTTTCTTGGCATGTGCTACTCCTGCAGTGGTCCCATGTCGCTGAGTTGCTTTTGGATAGCACAGTGACTCTGTGCATTATTTCCATCTCCATCAAGCGTCATCGGAGGTCAAATCGCGATTATGGATATGGAGGTAATGACTCTAAGAGTGAAGTACTACATTTTAAACTTGGACTACTATTGAGGATGGCCATTTCCCTACCTTTTCTCTGAACTCATCAAGAATGAAAGCAATGTCCAATTCATTGCTCTAGTTCCAGATGTATGTGCAATGACACACTCTTTCCATGTACTCAGAGAATGTTTGTTGCGTAACTGAATATAGCCCTAAACAGTTGTATTATACTTTAAGCAACTGGGTTATGCTTTACTTGCTTTTTGACATTGACTCAAAATTTCTTTCAGGTGGCTCTGTCAATTAATCCTTATTTTTAAAATGTCCACTTATGATCCCACTGAACTTCAAATGTTTTGGAGTCACCGTCATTTACGTGGCACTTCCCTGATCATGGAAAATAAACAAAAACAAAAGGTGAAGGAGCATGCACATCACAGGAATATTGTTCCTGCTTGAAGCACTAGTCTGTCATCATGTAACCAGTTTAATAAACAAATAAAGACATTCTTATTATTGGGTGTCTATGTAGAGATCCAAAAAGTCTGAAGAATGCTGCTATGTTGAGTAATCCTCAGAATGTTTCTGTAGAAAGTTCCAACATGTTTGTGAGAAAGTGCTATCCTTCTTGTCCCTTTCTTGGCTTGTGTTTATTTTCAGTTATTTTTATCAGTGCTGTTTTCTTCCCCACAAGACTAATGATCTTGTTTGCCTGTCCCCCTATGTTACATCAAGTAATTATGGTTACCTCTGAGACATCTGAATAGTAATTGCAGTAAGTATTCATCATGTGGAATTAATAATGGCAGCTTTAAATAGCCTGTTTGCTTTTTTATGGGATTTCTTTACCACACAGAGCCTTCACCTAATATGGCATTACAAAGAAAGGAGGTCCGTGACTGGTTTTTATATCACAACGACAGGGACAAAAGAGCACTGTGAGGTCATTCTGGTGAGGGCCTCGGAATAGCTCACTTGCAAAGCTGAGAGACTTGTTAAGTACTCTTGGAACAGAAGAATCTGGGTTTATGTTTACTCAGATAATATTTGTAATATGAAATAAGCTAAATGCTTATGGAATGTCTGGATAAAGGAATAGTCATTATTGGTAATTTCTGAGAAAATCAAAATTCAAACTGAAGGGCTTTCTATTGATCCCCTGTTGTTAGAGTTGTCAGGGGAAGAAAAGGAACTTCTCAGGCTTTTGGTAATTCGATAAAGTAATGAGGAAATTTGCAGAAGATAGGCTAGGATTTGGGGGATTATTGGGAGCTTGAACTTGAGTTGCAGTCCACATGTTGTATTTGTTACTATCATCTGTAAATTCCATTGTTGTTAAGTCAACGTTGACTCAATGTCGACCACATAGAAGCAAAGGAAACTGCCTCATGAGGTTTCCCAGGCTGCAGTCTGTACAGAAGAACACTGCTGCATCTCTCCTCTGCTGAGAGGCTTGTGGGGCGAAAGCACGGACCTTTCGGTTAGCAAGCAGGACGTCCAGCTGTGCACAGAGAAGGAAAATGGAGCTCGGCAGGACGAAAGCAAAGCACTGGAAGCTTGAGGTCCTT
>NW_022111373.1:10540538-10548126 GCF_000313985.2 Echinops telfairi
AAAAGTTAAAACAATTTAAAAAAGAAAAGAAAACAAAAGGTAGATCTTGATAAACCCAGAGAGTCCATGAGTTAAAATGACTTTTCAGTCTATTTGGGGCACAACCCACCTTTTTTCATGTATAGGCCTTTCTTTAAGACGAATGAATACTGAGATGGAAGGTCCACGGCCATTCACTTTCCTGGCAAGTATAACATTTTCCATTTTGTCAGACCTTTGGAAATCAAATGTCGTTATTTGTTTTATAATTATTGTCGAGAAACATTTCCTCAGGGATATCAAACTGGCTGCCCCTGGACAGGATTCAAACACATTGCTCCATTTATTATGTTTCCAAAGACCATTTCCTTTTGCCACCTCTGTAAGAATCAGTAATGAGAAGACATTTGAACAAACTGAAACTACAGCCACCTACTGACTTTCAAACAATGCCAGAAAAAGGCACCTGGTGCCATTGGTACAGTTTGGATTTTTGATGAGGTTAGACATGGAATTCTACTTTATTTGCTGATTTTTTCCATATTTGTTACAACGTGTTGAGCTTCCTTCTACTTCACTGTCACAATAATTACACTATAAAAGTGTTCTTATATGAATTTGAAGACTTTTCAAAAGGGCTTTTTTCCTACTAGCCCATGAGTATGAATAAACACATCCATACCAGGTGACCAAATGAAAGCTTGCAAAGACAGCTATGAAGGAAATTTTTAAAAATTAAAGACACCTAAATAGAACTATTATTTCTGCTAGTAGTTGTAGAAGAGTGATTTAGAATATGAGGTGAGAGTGAAACACCACAAATCTAAAGTGAGATATCACTTTCCAAAAATGTCCCACTACTCTTGATTTTAAAAAAAAAATCTGATTACATAAACTGAAGCATTTATAAAAGGAATCCCTTTATGTTGTCCAAAAATTATTTATCTGGATAAATTTATATTGCCTCTGTCAGCAGAATTGGAAGCTCAGTAAATACAAATTAATAAATAGTGGCAATTGGCAAAAAGATCATTGGAAGTCAAGGTTAGTCCAATTAGAAAAAGTCAGATTTCCAAAGTTAAAGTGCATTGGTGACTTAGATAGGTAAAGGTGAAATTAAGATGTGGATGAGGGATATTTAAGTAGACAAAAAGTATGCAAAGGGGTAACAAAAAGTTTATGGAAAAGTGAAACGAAAAGAGAATAGATATTTTTCCCCAGAAATTGTTTGAAGTCAGCTTGTATAAGGGTGAAAATTTCTTGATATGATTTAAATATAAAATTAAGTTACTGTTTTAAGGTTTTATAAGCATAAGCAATATATCAGTGTAGACACTTCCATTCACTGCTGATAGGGCCCATATTAGAATAGGGTTAAGAACTTGTATAACATAAAACTTTGTGCTATTAATCCTAATGAATTGCCCTTACATTACTATATATCATTTTGTGCACGTGTGAAAATGAGGGGAAAAAAGTTAAACAGCAATGACTAAATTACCTTTGAACTATCCGTTAGAAAGTATTCTGCAAGAACTAAAGATGTTATGCACAAATAGCACCAGCTCTGATAGTGAAATAGTTAAGCCTTTGGAATCATTAGCCCATCAGCCACTCCACAAGAGAAATCCAAAACAACCTCAAACCCACTGCCATTGATTGATGCCAATTCAGAGTGATCCTACATAGAATTTCCAAGACTGAAATCTTTAGAAGAGTCTCATCTTTGTCCCATTGATCAGCTGGTGGGC
Source organism: Echinops telfairi (assembly GCF_000313985.2). NCBI lineage: Eukaryota > Metazoa > Chordata > Mammalia > Afrosoricida > Tenrecidae > Echinops > Echinops telfairi. Next base: position 10,542,269 of record NW_022111373.1, read on the forward strand.
TTGAACAGCAGTCGTTGAGATCAACAGCCCAACGCCAAACCCACATGGCCACTGGGGCGCCTCCCACAAGAGGAAGCGATTACCTGATGATACATGCTGTCGACCTGGGAGCAGTTGTGGCACTGCTCTACTTTCTGTTATGGGGCTGCTGTGAGTTGGAATAAACTCAATTGTTTTGCTTGCCTGATTTATTCTGTTGTCTTTTCTCAAATTGGTAAGTGCTGAACTCACCCAGAGGCTGCTCAAGAGACAGGCTTGGTGCTCTGTTTCTGAAAGAGCCCACCCTGGCACACCCCAGGGAGCCACTCTATACACAAGAAATCGTCATGACTGGGATAGGACTCAAAGCAACTAAACGCCATATTTAAATTTATAGGAACATGAAAATCCTAGACGGTTTTGCTATCTATAACTTAGCATGAAAATGCATATACAGTTGGATTGAATTAAGTTGAATCAAAATTTGATTAAAACTACACAGATTAAACCATAAAGTATTCACATAAGCACCCCAAAATGTTCATAGAAATTTTACTTTTGAGGAACCATTACCATCAATGATATATATTACTCTCTCCCTTAAAAAATTATTATACCTTAAAAACTGCAAATCTTACAGTAAGCCACCTATTTATAGTGTAGGACTTTCTTTTGGACCACTTAAATTCTGCCAAAGTGTTAATCCCCTTTCCTTTCCAGACATTATTTAAAAGCAGAAAAGGGTGATAGATGTGGTGGGGCGCAGAAAATTCAAGCACTTACGTTTGGTTTAATTAGGTTACCAACCATTTAGTTTATTCAGGTTACCAGAGACAGGAGCATCCTAAAATAATCTTTCATAATAAGACCACAGTTTAATTTGCTCTTTTTTTTGTGATTTCGTAAGATTTTCATTTCACTTTAAAATGTTATATAATTACCTCAGGTTTATTATTTTTTTTCACTGTAGTAAAGCTTACATAGCAATATATTTATAATTCTTGTAATTTTTATGTGTATAATTCATTGGCATTAATTCCATTTACAGTGTACAATAATCATGACTATCCATTTTCAAAGAACTCTGCTGTTATCAGGTAAGCATTGAATTTCCAGCGGAGAGATCTGTGATTCAAACCCACCAGCTACTTGTCAGGAGAAAGAGATTATCTGCTCCTGTAAGAAGTTTTCACGTTTGAAAATGTGTAACGGTAACTATGGCTTGGAATCAACTTGATGGCAGTGAGTTGGTTTTTTTTTTTGTTTTTTCGGATTTGGGTCTTAACCAGTACTCTGTACTCCTTTTCTTCTTCCCCATAGACCCTGGTCTGAAAACAGAAACTCTGCCAGGTGTGGGTTCTGGGACCCGAGAGGACAGAGGAGGCCTGCCCTGTGAGTTTCTGAGACTGTACATCTTTACCAGAACAGGGAGGAGGAAGTCTCATCTTCCTATTGAGGAGTACTTGGTGGTTTCGACATGTTGACCTTGCAATTGACATGCCAACTAAAAAACACTTTACCACTAGGGCTCGTCCAGGCCCAGGGAATCATGAATCAACATCTCTCTTTATGTGTTTGCCTCTATCTAGCTATTTCATATGAATGGGTTCATATAAGGTTTGTTCCTCTTATCTGACTTATTCCCATAGCATAATGTTTTCAAGATTCATCTATGTAACAGCATATATAAAAATTTATTCTTTATAGCTTAACAATATTTCATTGTATATGTATATATTACATGTTGCTTATACTCTTGTAAACAAATTATAATATACCTGTTCAGCTGTTGATGGACACTTGGGTTGTTTCTACCCTTTGGTTATTATAAACATTACTGCAATTAATATTGGTATACAAGTATTTGAGTTCCTGAATTAAAGTGCTTGAGTTATATACTCCGATGTCAAAATTCTATGTTTAACTTTGTGAGGACCCACCAAACAGTTTTCACAGCAGCTGCATCATTTTATACTTCCACCAAAAATGGATGAGGGTTTCTGTACTTCTTGCCAATACTTGTTATTTTCTGTTCAGAGCCATTCTATTTGCTGAGAAATAGTATCTCATTACAGTTTGGTTTCTGTTTCGCTAATGACTAATGACTAGGGTCAGTAATAAAGAGGGAGGTCTCAAGGATATGGACTGAAACTATGGCTAAAACAGTGACCTCAAACACAATTATGAGGATGGTGCAGAATTGGACCGCATTTCCTTCTGTTGTGCATGGGGTTTATATGAGTTGGGACGGATGGCTCCTAACAACAATAACCACGACTCAAAGGACTGAACATCAATCGCTAGTCTTTTTAAATTTTTTTTCCTGCTACAGATTTACTTATGTACCCCAACCCCTAAATGTGTGGTAAATCTTTTTTTTAAATCATTTTATTGGGGGCACTGTAGCTCTTATCACAGTCCATACATGCATCCATTATGTCAAGCACATTTGTACATATGTTGCCATCATCATTTTCAAAACATTTTCTTTCTACGTGAGCCCTTGGCATCAGCTCATTGCCTGCCCCCATCCTCCCTTCCTTGTGAACTCTTGATAATTTATTAAAAAAATTTTCATGTCTTACACTGATCGCTGTCTCCCTTCACCCACTTTTCTGTTGTTCGTCCCCTGGGAGGGGATTATATGTTGATCATTGTGATCAGTTCTCCCTTTCACACACACTCCCACCTTCCCCTTCCTCTCCTGGTATGGCTACTCTCACTATTGGTCCTGAGGGGTTTATCTGTTCTGGATTCTGTGCGTTGACAGTGCTTATCTGTACCCGTGTACATGCTTTGGTTTAGCTGGATTTGTAAGGTAGAATTGGGGTTATGATAGTGGCGGTAGAATTGGGTTCTGATAGTGGGGGTGAAGAAGCATTAAAAAACTCGAGGAAGGTTGAATGTTTCATCAGTGCTATATTGCACCCTGACTGGATCGCCTCTTCCTTGTGATGCTTCTGTGAGGGGATGTCCAATTGTCTACAGATGGGCTTTGAGTCTTTACTCTGCCTTCCCCATCATTCACATATTTTTGTCCTGGGTCTTTGAGGCCTGATACCTGATGCCATCAACACCTTTTGATCACACGGGCTGGTGTACTTCTTCCGTGTGGGCTTTGTTGCTTCTCAGCTAGATGGCCACTTGTTTATCTTCATGCCTTTAAGACCCCAGATGCTATATCTTTTGATAGCCGGACACCATCAGCTTTCTTCAGCAGATTTACTTATGCACCCATTTTGTCTTCAATGATCCTTTCAGGAAGGTGAGCATCACAGAATGCCAGGTTATTAGAACAAAGTGTACTTGCATTGAGTGAGTACTTGAGTAGAGACTCAATGCCCATCTGCTACCTTAATACTTAACATATAAATATATGCACATAGATCTATTTCCCTATCTTTATATACATATATATTTACATATGTATATACCTGTATTTAGACCTCTATAAATGTCCTTTACCTCCTAGTTCTTTCTTCTATTTCCTTTTACTTTTCTCTCACCCCACTCTCATGTTTAGCTTTCATTCGGGTTTCAGTATTTCCTTTTGGCTACTCTTACGTTAATTATCTTTTAAAATAATCATTTTAATATAGAATCTATTCTCAAATAAGGAATAGAGGTTACCAAAATACAATTACCCTTTCTTTTTCGCTGTCTTTAATGAGTGCAAACAGCAAAGTGTATATAGTTGTAGTTTAGCCAGTTGAAAAGAACAAATGAACTGAATTCCTTACATTTTTGGAAAGTGCTACAAATTTTAAATCATTTTTCTTTGTGTTGCTACATAAGGCAAATATAGATTTAAGCTGCAGTACTTCCCTGAAGCCTAATTATTCAAAAAGTATTCCCACATTTTCTTAGTCCTATTTCACTTGGCTAGCCACCCCCTCCAACTTCCTTGAGGCCCTTACTCACATGACACTATTTCAGGTAGGAACTAGAACAATTTTATCTTGTAGAAAATCCACACCATCATGGTCTTAAGTATAGAGTTGTTCATTATATAAAAGCCTTTCTGGTACTGCAGAAGGAGAAATCATTTTTCTTTAATCTTGTACTTAAGCTTAAAAAATAATTATTCTTTGTCCAAATAAAAATCTAGACAATAAAAGTATTTATTGTCTTGTGTTAGTCATTCATGACAGGTGAAAAATACATTATTGCTCATATAAAGGTATTTTAAAACATAAATTTATTTTCAGCAGGTTCTATCTAAACATCATTAAAGACCAAAAACAAAATATTCCAACAGAATGAAAAAAAACCACCAGAATAATAAGAAAATTGATATTCATGTGATTGCTCTTAATTGCTTAATGATAATACTGATTTTGCTTATAAAGTTTTCTATTTATAACACGTCAAAATTGAAAATATAAATCAAACAGAAACCCAAAGTGTATAACATATAATAAAATTTGTGTGCTTTTCCATAATGTAATTTTTCATCGTTATGATTTAGTATTAAGTTCTAATGATCTCAATCTCAAACATCTACAATAATTGGTGCCAAAGGGTCCTCTTCTGTTTAGAAAGCCTGTGTGAGTAGCTACAAAGAATAGTGGCACCCTAGGTGTCTGTCAGGTAATCTTTGGACTGCTGACTTCAAAGTTAATGGATTAAAGCACTTAGGGTGAAAGATGAGATTATCTATTCTTGTAAAGCTTTACAGCCTTGAAAATCCCATACAGAGTTGCTATGACTAGAAATTACTAGATGAAAGTAGATTTTTTTATTTGGGGGAGTTATTTTGGGGCTACATCGTGATGATAGTGTGGGTCAAAGCTTTATTGGAAATGCTTTTCTCCATGCTATCGCCTCCTTCCATTTCCTCCTTTGTCTTTCTTCCTCTTCGCCCTTTTTAGTTCTCATAGACATCCACTTGTTTGCCATTGTGTTCTCTTAAGGTTGTAGAGCCACACAGGGGACAAGGTGTAAGATAGGACCCTTGATTTGATACAGAGTCAGTCAACAACCTCTGGTGCTTGACCTGAGAACTAAGGTTGCTAGTTTCCTGAAGTTAAGATCCTTTACCTGAAAATAGTAATCACCTAATTTGGCCACTTAGTAGCTCTGAGTCTCAATGAAATTATGTAAATACAATGCCACTGAGAAGAGTAATCTGATATTGAGTTATAAATTATCTCATTTGTTTGCCTATCATTCTTGGTCATTCGAATGGAAAACTGTATTAGTGATGATTTCAAAGGTTTTAATGATATTTGTATGTAGGGTGACCAAATTAAGTCTAAAATGAGGCATTTCAAGGAAGAAAACATGTATTTTTAATAACTAGTCAAATTCTCAGGTGTATGATCAACCAACATACAGCCTACTGTACCAGATGCTTTTCTTATGCACAAATAAACTGCAGCGAAGTAATTTAACACTTGAAACCACTGACTTGCTAAATGTCATGCATATCTAGAGAAGGCAAAGTGAAAGAGCAGTGTCATTAATAGAGCAATTCAAGCCAAGATATTATTTTTGTTTCTGATAGCTGATTGCACACCTATTCACAAATAATAGTTTGAGCTTTAGTTTCACCTTCTCATGACTAACTTCCTTTCCTAAAAAACTCTGAGGCTCAGTTTTCTGCATAAATCAGCTTTCATCACAGGGGGAATCCTATACGTAGCTGCCTTAATTTCCATTTTTGAAGATTTAAAAAAATTAAATTCTGAGCGGTTACTAGTCTTCCCCCAAACAATCATCATTAAGTATCTACATTCAGATGTCGAAGCACTATATAATAAAAGCACACTTAGTAAAATTGTACAAAAATAAACAGAAACAAAAGGTTTTGTGAATCCAAAACTAATATTCTTAAGCAATATTTTATATTGATTTCCACTTAGAGGTCCTAATATAAC
>NW_022111373.1:10548339-10554315 GCF_000313985.2 Echinops telfairi
GGTACTAGCAGTATATCAGAATCAGAATAGAACTACTAAGAATGTTCTCTCTTGAGAGAGTGTTACATTGCAACATCATTACATTGAAACTTCATTTTGTGAGAGTAAAGAGAAAGTCACTTAATGTTATAAACCTAATAAATTACTTGATTCTAAATGGACTCAATCAGTACACACTTCAAAAAGAATGAAGTCTAGAGGTTAGCTAGGCTTAAAACCACTTTAGATATAGGTTCTACCATTTAAAGGTACTTCAAATTACCATCAATAAAATAATTCTGGTAAAATTACATTAATTTCCAAACATTTTTTCATGTGATGACTTATTAAAAGTCCCTGAAGATCTATTTTTAAAGTGCTGTATCAATAGTACTTCTAGCAAAAGACTCATTTGATTTCATTACCAATTTGGAAACCTAAACTTAGTAAGCAGGAATTCCTGAGAGGACAATAGAAAGAAACGAATTTCTCTTTTATCAAAATCAAAAATAGCACACCTTTATGGGAACGGTACCAATGCTCCTCAGAGGGTTTACTGTTTCAACATTCCCTGAGCTTTCAGATTGGTTTCACCAGACATGAACTCCATCTTGCGCCTATTGATGAAGCTGGGACCACATAAGACAACCTGTTGTTCTCTTCCAGAGCTTAACAGGAGGTAGCACCATGGCAGATGCAGATGTGAACAGTGCATCCTGAACCCATGTGCACAGAGAGGGAAAGGAGATGAAATATTAGCCAACTGCAAATCTTCCCGGTAGCATTCCCAAGTTCTTAATCTTGCATAGCTTGTTATTTTGGCTCTGTATTCAAAGACCATTAATACATGAAGTTTTATTTTCGTAGTGTTCCTGATTTCTTCTCAGATGAAATTGTTCTCCTTTATGGCTTCAGCTTCATGAGAACCTAGCCTACCTAATTGCATGGGTCAGAAAACTAAGGAACTTTTACCCAAAGTAGGACTTAACACATTTTTAATGACACAGCCCCAGGCGAATTCTAGTTATGGAATTTCCTTGTGCCCCTGTGCTCTAGCACCCCTCCCTTTTCCATCGATATGTTATTTCTCCAAGCCTTTCCCCACCCATTCGTCTGGCTTTTCTGATTGCTTGTTGATATCAATAAATTCTTCCATTATTGGATTCAGTAAAGTGGTAATCTACACAAAATCTTCTGTCTGATTTTTCCATCCTCTGGAATAAAGCCTGCTGTTCAGGGACTGCCAAGTTGGCTCCTGCTCCCTCTGCCACTGGGATCAACTTGGCCCACTTACCTTTTTGAGAAGTTATTCTAGTATAATTGCTACCCACCTCCAGTTCACAAAAGTGAAGCTTTTCTTTCCTCTACAAATGAAGAAAATTAAAAAATTAAAAAATTAAAAAGAAAACAAGGATTATATTAGCTTTAGTATTTTTTTTGAAAGAAATCCACTAATTATTCCTGCCCAGTGTAAGAAGGATCCTTACTACCTATTCACGCAAACCTCTAACCCACAGCATTCCTTAGAACGATAGTCACAGGGTTTAGCACTTACTGCAAAGGAGTTTTATATTTATTCTTTTCATTTTCTTTGGTGGTTTTAGTAGACAGGAAACAGGAAGTCAGTAATTTGCATTTTACCAGAACTGTGGTCTGGGTGATAAAGGAGGTGGTTTTGACTACGTAATGTTTCCTGAATAGGCCAACTTGGAACACTGCAAGCCTGTGTTGATCAGAAGGAACATTGTGACATATTAATCAGCACTAGGCTGATCATTGGAACCCACCAAGCAGCTCTTCAGGAGAAAGACCTGACTGTTCTCTGCAGGATGAAGATTTGCCACCATTGAGGTTGTACATACTACCAACTAAACCAACATAGACTTAGGTAGCAGGTTTGGTCAGATCCATCACCAAAGAAGTTAATCAACTGATTACCCACCCATCCCCAAATCTCCTGGACTACATGGCTCAAGTCTACTAGACATTCAGAGAAGAGCTGGTATCAGTTTTGCTCAAATTATTCCAGAATATATAACAGGGTGGGATATCAAATAATTATAATATATTATTCATCCTCATGAAGAGTTCACTGAAGATATGGGTGTTTTAGCAAAGTGTGGTAAAGAAACCAGATAGTGCCTAGCTATCAGAAAGATAATATCTGGGGTCTTAAAAGCTTACCTTCAAAAAAGCACCCATCTAAGTCATGTGCAAATTATGTCTACATGGAAGTACAGCAGCCTGTGTGATCAATGATTGTAAAATTATAATTTGAAGGAGCTAAAGGTATTAGAGCTTATATTCTGATCATCAGTTTGCAAAAGGTAAAGGTAGCATAGTAGTTCTGTGTTTGGGCTGCTAACTGCAAGGTCATCAGTTCCAAACCACCAGCTACTCTGCAAGATAAGACAGGTCTTTTCATTGGGCATCTACTCAAGTACTCCCTCAATGCAAGAACATTTTGTTCTACAAATGGCATTCCATGGTGCTTACCTTCCTGACATGATCGCTAAGGACAAAATGGGTGCATAAGCAAATGTGGTGAAGAAAGCTGATGGTGCCCGGCTATCAAAAGATATAGTGCCTGGAGTCTTACAGACTTGATAAACAAGTGGCCATCTAGCTGAGAAGCAACAAAGCCCACATGGCAGAAGCACACCAGCCTGTGTGATCACAAGGTGTCAATGCGATCAGGTATCAGGCATCAAAGACCCAGAACAAAAAATCTTATCAATGTGAATGAGGGGGAGTGCGGAATGGAGACCCAAAGCCCATCTGTGGACAATTGGACATCCCCTTAGAGAAGGGTCACAAGGAAGAGAGGAGCCAGTCAGGGCGCAGTATAGCACCAATGAAACATACAACTTTCCTCTAGTTCTTTAATGCTTCCTCCACCCCACCTTACAATTCTACCTTACAAATCTAGCTAGACCAGAGCAGGTTACATGGGTAAAGATAAGAGCTCTCAACACACAGAATCCCCCTCAGGACCAATATGAGAGTAGCGATACCAGGAGGGTAAGGGGAAGGTGTGGGGGGAGAAAGGAGGAACCAATCACAATGATCTACATACAACCCCCTTCCTGGGAAACAGACAACAGAAAAGTGGTAAAGGGAGACATTGGTCAATGTAAGGCATAAAAATAATAATAATTTATAAATTATCAAGGGTTCATGAGGAAGGGATGGTCGGGGAGGGAGGGAAAGATGAGGAGCTGATAACAACGGCTCAAGTAGAAAGCAAATGTTTTGAGAATAATGATGGCAACAAATGTGCAAATGTGCTGGACACAATGGATGGATGGATGAATTGTGAGAAGCATTATATGACCCCTAATAAAATGATTAAAAATAATAATAATAAAATAAAATCAGGAATGGTGAAAAAACGGCTAATAGAAGAAGAAATACAAATATTATGTACTCTAAAACAAATGTGCTATCTGGTATTTATATTAAAGCTTGATTCACAAAGAAAAAAAAACAGGACAGGTCTTTCTCCTCTCCCAAGGAGTTGCAGGCTCTGAAATGTGCAGGGACTGGTCTACCCTGCTTTATGGGGCAGCCGTGAGTTGGTATAAACTCAATGGCAGCGTTGGAGGGTTTGTTGTTGCTGTTTTAATGAATAACAACCCAAAATGAAGCCCCAAATCTATTTGCAGAGTCCCTATTCAATATTATACTAGAAGTCTTAGCCAGATGTATAAGGCAAGAAATGGAAATAAAAGGCATCCAAATTGGCAACAACAACGAAAAAAAAATTCCCAGGTAGACTAGAAAAACAAATTCATAAACACTCATATGTGTATAAAAGAGAGTTTTATATAAAGGGTAATTTTACATTTGAGAGAGCATCCCAACCCAGTCCAGTTCAAGCCCATAAGTCTGATATTAGGCCATATGTCTGATACCAATTTATAAAGTCCTCTTCGGACTCACAAAACACATGCAGTGATGCTGAATGCAGGACTATTACAGACCAGTGGGGAGAAAGCCTTTGGATCCCGTGATATTTTAAGCATCTTAGCTCTAGAAGGGCTCTCCGTGTGGCTTCTCCACTTTCCAGGGCTGCATCAGTGTAGGTCCATGTGGCTTTTCCATTTCATGGCACTAGTGTAGTTCCATGTGTCTTGTCAGCTGCAATGTCTCTCAGGGAGTCCACAGAGAGAGAGAGAATCTCCTGCCTCCAGGAAGGAATTTCCAGAATTCCCAGAAGTAGGCCATGCCCACACAGAGGCCTCATTGACTATGACCTGATTGTCAGAGTAGACTCCACCCCTTCACTCATAATCCCTCAAATTGACAAATGACTATATAATTATTCCAGTACTAAAATTCTATTTGCCAATGATATACACAGAAAATCCAATACATAGTAAATCCTAAAGATGCAGTAAGAAAATTACTGGAACTAACTGAAAGATTGAGCCAAGTGACAGTAGGATTCCTTTGCACTAAGAAAGAGAACTCTGAAAAGAATATCAGAAAATATTAGCATTCACAATAACCACCCCAAAATGAAATGTTTAGGAATAAACCTAATTAGAAAAATAACAGATGTATAAAAAAGAAAAATGACAAAAACACTACTGCAAGAAACTCAGAGACTTACATAAAAGGAAGGCTATACCATGTTCATACATGGAAAGATTTAACAATCTGAAAATAGCAATACTGTGTGAAACAATATAGAGAGCTAATGCAATCATAATCCAGATACAAACATCATTCTTTATCGAGATGGAAAAATGAATCACCAACTTTATACTTAAATGACAGGGGCCCCAGATAAACAAAGCACTACGAAAGAAGAACAAAGTGGGAGGCCTCACCCTTCCTGATCTCAAAATGTGCTACATCGCAATGATAGTCAGAATCACCTGGTACCACAACTGCCACATAGAACGATGGAGCAGATTGAGACACTAGAGCCGATCCAGTCCACCTATGGACAGCTGATATTTGGCAAAGGGCTGCAAAGCTCAATAAATGGACAAAAATATTCTAACATTTGATGCTGGAAAACTGTATATCCATTTATAGGAGAATGAAACAAGATGCATGTCTCATGCTATATAACAATGAACTCAAGATGGATCAAAGATCAAAATGCAAAACCTAAATCAATAAATATTATCAGTAAAAAGTGGAAAATTAAGTGCCCCAAGACACTGTATAACTATGTTATTGAAAATAACTGAAAGCAGAAGATAAAAGATATAATTGGCTCCACTAAAAATTAGACAAATACTTGGATCCACTAAGCCCAAACAGGAAGAAATGAAAGAATCTTGCCAACTTTTTCAGTATGAAATCGATCAAATATGTAATCCAGATGCTTTGATAATTACTGGAAATTGGAATATAGACATGAAAACAGAAAGATTGACAGTTGGAGAATATTGCCTTGACGATCAAAATGAAATGGAGCTGAGGTTAAAATGATATAATTTTGCAAGACCAGTAATTTATTCATTGCAAATATCCTTATTCGGCAACACAAGTGGCTAATACACATGTGAATATGGCCCATTGGAATGCACAAGAGTCCATTGGACCACATTTCTGGGAAAATAAAATGGAGAAGCTCAATATAATAAACCAAATTAAAGCCAGTGGGTGACTTTAGAATAGAATATCTAGTGCTTATATCTAAGGTAAGATTACAGTTGAAGAAAATTAAAACTAATCCACAAGAGCCAAAATACCACCTTGAGTTTATCCCACTTGAAACAACTGAAAACTATCTCAAGGATGGATCAAATTCTATAAAGCAAAGTGCAGATGTGTTACGGGAATGGTATCAGGAACATAATACCTGAAGGAAGCTAAAGCTCATAAAAAAGACATGAGAATTTTTTGTTCTGATGATGCCTTATACCTGATCCCTTCGACACCTCGTGATTGCACAGGCTGGTGTGTTTCTTACATGTGGGCTTTGTTGCTTCTGACTTGATGGCAGCTTGATTACCTTCAAGCCTTTAAGACCCCAGA
>NW_022111373.1:10555446-10555919 GCF_000313985.2 Echinops telfairi
AAAAAAAAAAGACATGAGAAAAAGACCATACCAAAGTGGTTGCCAAAAGAGATTCTGAAATTAGCTCTAGAATAGAGAAAATTAAATTACTGGAAGAAATGTTGAAATAAAATAGCTGAACAGAAAATTTCAAAAGGTTCCTCAAAAAGACAAAGGAAAGTAATATAATTAAATGTGTAAAGGACTAGAGCTAGAAAAATCATAAAGGAAGAACAGGATTGTCACTTCTCAAAGTAAAAGAACTGAAGAAAAATTTCACAACTGAAGTTGCAACATTGAGGGATTTGATGAGCCATGCACTCAATGGTACTAACCACAATTACTGGTGTAGGTACTTCACAGCATGATTGAGAGTCAGACTCTCTGGGTTCTAACTCTACTAGCTTATGCTACCTGGACATAAAGTGTGCGGTAGCTCGACTACTTTTTGTTAAGTTATAGCTTTCTTATCTATAAAATGGGGTTAGCAATAA
>NW_022111373.1:10556202-10594652 GCF_000313985.2 Echinops telfairi
ACAGAAATCACTTACCTGAAACTCTCATATCAATAATGACCTTTGGAGATGAGCTGAAGCACGTGTGTGTGCAATGTTGATGATAAGACTGCTGGATGTGATGATCTACTTTGTAAACCTTCACCTACTTCACAATAAGAAGTTTTAAACAAGGAAATTGTGGAAGGAAAATAATAATAACTACCTGTTGAGGACCTACCACATTTCACTTATGTACTTAGCCTACCTCCTAATTTTTATAACACCCCGAAAGTGGAATTTTTATTATTATCTCAATTTCAACAGGGAGAGAAGAGAACTTTATTTAGTTTAAGGAACTTGACCAAACTGGCATGCAAGAAAAGGAAAATGTGGTGTTTGTTCCCCATGCTGCCTTCGTTTATTCTTGTACATGATAGTCCTGAGTTAGCAGGTTAGGGAGTCTGGTGACACTGTGTCACCAGGCACTCAAGTGCTAACTGAGAAGTCTGCAGCTCAAACCCACTACCGCTCCCCTTCCCGTGGAAAGATGAAGCTGTCTCCTTCTATGTAGATTTACAGTCTTGGAAACCCTAGACAGGGTTGCTATGAGTCAGAATCAACTTGATGGCAGTTGATTGGAGCTTTGGGGGGGTTTATTCAGAAGTGAATGTAGCACAAAATACCTCATAAAGAAAAGCCAATTGTTAAAAGAATCGAATTTTTTGCATACTGAAGGCAATTAACAAAGATGTTAAAATTCCAGTAAATGTCGTTTTCTTTCAAATGTCACTGATTAAAATAAGACTAAACTATTTTTGGCTTCTTTATTGGATATCCCATCTTTGTGAAGAAGGAGAGGCAATAGCTGTTGTCATAATCCCCCAGGAACACAGTGGGTAGGTTAAATTTAGTATGACTTAGTGGGTTGATTAAATTTAGTATGAGCCACTGTATACAGCTGTCCCTTGTAAAACAGGTGTTACATCTTTTCATTGTCGTCACTTCTGCAGAAAAATACACTTTTGTGGCCTTTAACGTGTATAAAAGTAAAATTTTTCCCAACAAGGAAATCCCAGAGGTCATTGTTCAGGTCTCTTCCAAAGCTTATACTGGTTGTGTAGTGGTTATCCATGTGGCTGCTAACCACAAGATTAGTAGTTCAAAACCACCAGATGCTCCAAAGGTGAAAAATGAGGCTATCCATTCCTGTAAAGAGTTTCAGTCTGAGCAACCTACAGGGGCAATTCTACCCTGCCCTAGAGTTCCCCATGAGTCAGCATTGATTCGATGGCAATGAGTTTGCTTTATCATAGGATTAATGCTGTTTTAGAGTCTAGCAGTCTAGCCACTGCTGAAAACAAGCAGAGGAGTGAATTTTCCTCTTGCTCCTCTAAGTGGGACTTAAATATTTACTGGTGTTCACAGACCTAAAGAACAATGTGTTGTTGAAAGGCAGTACTAAAATTTACTACTATGCAATTTTGACTATATTTTATTGTCAGATAAATTTATTTTAGAATAATTTATATTTTCTTTTATTGTTGTTGGGAATATATACCGTAAAAATATCCACGAATCTCAGGGCAATAGTTTTCAGTGGTTCAAGCAGCCTTCATGACTACAGAAAATATGGATTCCATGATAACTTAAAATTCTCTTCCACATTTTGATCAGAATTCTTCTACAGAATCTTTGACGAACATGTTCAGTCAAGGTAGACAAGCACCATACAATTTTTCTGTTCTCCTGGCACAAGATGGAGTTTATGGATTAGGAGGATTAATCCATGGAATTATTAATTATTAATCTATGGAATTAATCCAGAACAGAGCACTGGAAACCTAACTAGGCCAACTAACTAGAGTATCCTAAGAATCAGACCTCTGAATCTTCAGATTAATGAACCAATTTATATGGGGTGTTACATTGTGCACTGAATGTGGCAGCTACTCTTTATGTGGGTGTTATTGTTATTGTAGTTTTCAACATGTACCACATCACTTTCTTTCAATTAAACATCTTACAGGTATGTAATTTATTGATGTAAATGAGGTGTGCTAATCTACCTTAATCAATGGGATTTTTCCATCACTGTAAAGAAATAAATGGATTTCAGGTTATTTTGTTTATTTATTTTGGTATGTAATATATGTAATAAAATATCTAACATTTTTTGGAATACTTTTATTGGGGGCTCTTACATCTCTTATCACAATCCATACATTCATCCAGTGTGTCCAGCACATTTGCACATATGCTGCCATAATCATTTTCAAAGCATTCTCTTCCCACTTGAGCCCCTGATATCAGCTCCCCATCTCTTCCCCCTCCCTACCCTGCCCACCCTCACGAACCTTGGATAAGTTATAGATTATTATTTCTATATCTTACATCATCCACCATCTCCCCCATCCACTTTTACATTATTCGTGCCCCAGGGAGGGGTTTCTAGGTTGATCCTTGTGATCGATTCCCCTTTCTCCCCCCACCATCCCCTAATCCTACAGGTATTTCTACTCTCATTGTTGGCCCTGAGGGGTTCATCTATCCTGGATTCCCTGTGTTGTGGGCTCTTATCTGTAGCACTGTGCATGTTCTGGTCTAAACCGATTTGTAAGGTAGGATTGAGGTCACAATAGTCGGGTGAAGGAAGCACCAAGAACTAGAGAAAGGTTGTGCTTCATTGTTGCTATACTTCACCCTGACTGGCTTGTCTCTTCCCTGGACCCCTCTGTGAGGGGATGTTCGATTGTCTACAGATGGGCATTGGGTCTCCACTCCATGACCCCCACCCAATACACCTTGGGTATTATTTTATTATGGCGCTTAGATGCCTGATATCTGATCCCATTGACACCTCGTGATCGCACAGGCTGATGCGTTTCTTCCATGTGGGATTTGTTGCTTCTCAGCTAGATGGCCGCTTGTTTATCTTCAAGTCTTTAAGACCCCAGACGCTATGTCTTTTGATAGTCGGGCACCATCAGCTTTCGTCACCGCATTTGCTTATGCACCCATTTTGTCTTCAGTGAACCTGTCAGGAAGGTGAACATAACAGAATACTGGATAGTTAGAACAAAGTGTTCTTGCATTGAGGGAGTACTTGAGTCGAGGCCCAATGTCCATCTGCAACCTTAATTCTTAACATACAGATATGAGTACATAGTTCTATTCCCCTCTCATTATATACTTATTTACATATGCACATGCCTATATTTAGGCCTCTATAAATGTCCTTTGCCTCCTGGTTCTTTAATCTATTTCCTTTTACTTTCCTCTTGTCCCACCATCATGTTCGGCCTTCATTCAGGTTTAGTAATTCCTCACTGCTACATTGACCTTGATTAAGCCCCACTAAGCATCCTATGACCTTCCTTTCATTGATTGTAGTTCCCTTGTCCCTGCGTTGATTCCCCACCCCCTTTCCTTTCTCCCACCTCCCCTTCTCCCATATTCCCCCAGAACCATTGGTCCTGTTCTTTTCATCTCCAAATTATTTATCCTGCCTATCTTATCTAGATAAACATGCAGATACATTAATAAGTGCAAAAACCAGGCAAAGCCAAATAAAACAACAAAGGAAGTCAAACCAACAAAACAATAACAAAAACCAAAAAACCCAAACAAAATAACAATAACAAAGAGAATGCCCCTGACAAAAATGGAAAATCCTATAAATAGTTCAAGGTCTGTTTGTTGGCCTTTACGAGGGTTTTCCAGTCGAGTCTGATGGGGTGCCACACTGTTTCCAAAGTCTATTTTTGGTATTCCCCAGGGGTTCCATCACTCTGCTCCCCATGCTGCTCTGTTGCATGCGCTCAGAGCCTTGCCCCAGCATGATGGGGCCAGACTGTGCACTATTCTTGCACTGTGTTTCCAGTGCTGTCCCCCACAGCGCCACGGATCAGTGTCCTATGGTGGGGCCAGCCTTACGGTCCTTCCCGTGCGTTGTCTGCGCCGAGCAGGAACATTGTCCCTGGGGCTTGGTGGACCAGAATGTCTTCTCCTCCCTCTCCCTCCCTTTTCATTTCTTCCATGTGCTCTAGATTTAAAAATGTTTTAAAACAATTTAGAGACATCAATTATATTTATCATCTTACACAATTAAGACCAATAGGTATAAGCTATGGCTAGTCATTCTAGCCATAACCTATTGGGAGGAAATGTTCAGAAACTATCAGGTAGGGGTGTGTTGCTGTCAGGAGCTGTCAAGTCAATTTTGACTCATAGTGACCCTATATTCAGCACAATGAAATATTGTCCAATCCCGGGCAATCTTCATAAATATGTTTGAGCCCATTGTTGCAATCACTGTGTCAATTTATTTTGCTGGGGACTTTCCTCTTTTCAGCTGATCCTCAACTTGACCAAGCTTAAGCTCCTTTTCCAGGGCTTGGTTTCTCTTTGTAACATGCCTGAATACGTGAGACTAACTCTTGTCATTCTTCCTTGATAGCATTCTGCCTGTACTTCCTCTTTGGGCAGTTCATTCTTTAGCAACACCATCATTCAAATGCATTAACTATTTTCTAATCTTCATTGCCATTGTCCAACTTTCAGATGAAAATACCATGGCTTGGGTCAGGCATCGCTTAGTCCTCAAAATGACATGCTGGCTTTCTTGAACACTTGAACGAAACCTTGTGCAGCAGATTTTCCCAATGCAATACACCATCTGATTTCTGTATTTGTGGATCTAAGCTAAATTAAATCTTTGCCAACTGCAAACATTTCTAAATTTACCATGACTTCTGTTGGTCCAGTTGTGAGGATTTTTATCTTCTTTGTATTGAAGTGTATCCACACTAAAGGCTGTAGTGTTTGGCTTTCAGCAAGACTTCAGTTCCTCATCACGTTCAGCAAGGAAGGCTGTCATCTGTATATCACAGATTTTTAATTAGCCTTTCTCACATCCTGATGCTTGCTCTCCTTCATATAGTTCAGGTTCTAGGATTATTTGCTCAGCACATAGATCGAATATACATGGTAAAAAGATAAAACCCTGACACACTTCCTAATTCTAAATCACTCATTCTTTAACTGTTCTGTTCAAACTATTGCCTCTTGATCTATGTACGGGTTCTACAGGAACACAATGAACTGCTATGGAATTCCCATTTTTCTCAATGTTATCCATAATTTTTTATGGTTTATTAGTCCAATGTTTTTTAATAGTAAATGTCCCAAAAGCCAGAATAGTTATCTGGCCAACCAACTGGAAGCAATGCATATTTGTGCCCATCCTTAAACAAAGGTGGCTTAATAGAATGCTGAAATTATCAAATAATGTCAGATGTAGGTAAGATTTTGCTGAAGATCATTTGAAAACCACCACAGTGGTACACTAACAGGGAGCTGTTAGAAATTCAAGCTGGATTCAGAAAAAGGACCTGATACCAGAGATATCATTGATGGTGGCAGATGAAGATTGGCTGAAAGTGTAGAATACCAGAATTGTAAGCATTTACTATCCAGAATAAATTTTTAAGCTTGTATAAATTACTAATAAAAAGATAAATCAATAAGAAAATTGTCAAAAGACTTGGTTAATACACAATAAAATGGCCCCAAAAAGAAAAGATGCTCAATGTCATTATCCCTTAGTTTTAATAAAACTACACTAAGCTGCCCCTTCCCTCCCATAAAGGGGACTATGATTAGAAAAACAAAAAATAACCAGTGTTTGCAGCGCTGTGGAAACACTGGCAGCCCTTCCACTGCTTTTGGACTTGTAAAGTGTTACAAGCATTGTGGGAAGCAGTTATGTACCCAAATAATTTTATTAAATGTTGAACAAAACTCCCTAAAACATTCATTTTTTAAATGTTTTACTAAATTTAGATGCCAAATAGGGGCTTTGGATCGTTGTATCATAAAACCTTTGCTCTTTGACAAACCATAGCAGAATGTAGTGATTAGTTTTCTTATTTTTTTACAGTATTGCAGGCCAACTAACATTTTTTTGAAAAATGTAGGCCAGCATGTTTATGATGCCCTCAATCACATGTAGTAAGGAATCCTGGTAGTGCAGGGGGTTACAAGTTGGTCTGCTAACTGCCAAAAACAGTAGTCCGAAACCACCAGTCTGTCCATGGGAGCAAGATGAGGCTTTCTCCTCTCATAAAGATGTCGTCTCAGACATGCGCAGGGCAGTTCGGCTTGAGCCCATAGGATCGCTCTAAGTCAGAATTGACTCAGTAGCAGTGAGGGTTTGGTTAGTTTGGTTTTGTGTTTAGGCTAAGTGCGAACACATGGCAGCTGACCTGTGCGGCGTAGCATGAGGGTGAAGTCACAAGCAATTTTCAGTGCTCTTTTGGAATCACATGTGTTCATGTCCTACAGGTCACACCAAGTCACTTTGCCCACCCTGGACCCATAGGTGAAGAGGGAGATGCTACCTTTGCATGAGATGGATTATTGTGGTCTATCACATCTGCTCAGTGACTGATGTTCTGGTCTGTGTATTTCTCTTTCACCGGAAGGTATTATGTAGCAAGAAAGTGAGGAATTTTCCCTTTATTACTTCCCCGTGACCTGGCTGTAAGTTCTGATCTAGGGAAAAGCAAAAGTAAAAAAATGTAGAGAATGCAATTACATGGATTGAAAAGAAATTTTCCTCTCTGAGACTATCTCTGATGTTGTAAATCCTGGAATGGACTAGACACGGACCAAAAGACTATATTTCACCCTATGATATTCCATAATGATCACTTCTTTCCAAGCAAGTTTTATTAATATAAAATAGTGCAAAAATATAAATTTTGATATAATTAAAGCATGACTTGAATTCTATCTATATTGTTTACTTGGGACCTTGGAAAAGTACTTAAACACTTTCTGTTTCCTCATTTGTTAGATGAGATCATTGTATTTCAGGAGACTACCTCTTCAAGATTAAACAATGTAATATATACATTGCATGCATATTAAGTAGTCAAATGTGGTTCTTTTCCTTACTCTCTTATAATTTCTGGTTTAAACAGTACACTGCATTTTTTTAAAACAAATTATTTTTTAAATCTGAAAATTTAAAACATTTCTCATATTAATACTAAGCACACATGTACACACACATATATATATATGCTGTTATTCTTTGGAATGGGTACAGACATGGATCTTTGTCAGTCACTTGGCCTAGAAGGTAGCTCTCTTCCACATTTCTTAGCATAGATGAGTGGCTGCTTCAAGTGCTTTATCAGTTTAGAGGCTTATTTTTCTCTAATGTCTTCAGGGCAGCTTGGACTTCTTTCACTGCTTCTTGATCATATGCTACCTCTTGGTGTCGACAAGTTCTTTTTGGTACAGTGAGCCTGTGTTTTCTTCCATCGTCTCTTGATAATTCCTGCACCACTCAATATTTTACCTATAGGATCTTTCAATAGTACAACTCAGGGCTTGTATTTTTTCTTCAGTTCATCGAGCTTGATATATGTTGAGAGTGGTTTTCTAACTCCAAGTTTTTGCATATTTCACTATAATACTTTTCTTGATCTTCTGAAGTTGCCCTTTGAAAGCTTCAAAGCAGATTCAGAAGAGGACATGGAAAGATGGACTTCATTGTGACCCCTAATGGGCTTTGCTTCAAAGCAGAGACTATCAGAGAGACGTCTATCTGTGTTTAATGGACGATACAAAGGCATTCAAATGTGTGGATCATAACAAGTTTTAAGTTGAGAGGAATGGGAATTCCAGAACACTTCATCTCAAATCCATGATTTTGCCCATAGACTATGAGGTGGTTGTTTGAACAGAACAGGGAATACTGCAGAGTGTAAAATCAAGAAAGCTGTGCAGCAGGATGGTATCCTTTCACCTATTGAATCTGTATGCTGGGCAGATAATACGAGAAGCTGGCCTTTATGAGGAGAAACATAGCATCAGGCTTGGAGGAAAACATTAACCTTAGACATGCACATGAAGAAATCTTGCTCGCCAAAAGCAAGGTGGACTTGAAGCAGTGGCTGATGAAAATCAAAGGCTCAGTCTTCAGTATGCATTGCAACTCAATGAAAAGAAAGCCGAAATCTTCCCAACTGTACCAATAGATAATATTAGGATGAATGGAGAAAAGATTGGAGTAATCAAGGATTTTGTCTTCCTTGGATCCACAGCCAATGCTCATGGAAGCAGCAGTTAAGAGATCAAAGGCTGCATTACACTGGGTAAATCTGCGGCTTGTTATCTCTTTAAAACGTTGAAAAGCAAGGCTATTACTTTTAGAACTAAGTTGGGCATGACCCAAGCCATGGTATTTTCAGTTGCTGTCAAAGTTGAACATTGACTAAGGAATATAGAACAAAATTTGGTGCAATTAGATTATGGTGCTCGCAAAGAATATTGCAGTACTACGGACTGACAAAGGAACAAACAAATCTCTCCGGAGAAGAAATGTGGCTAGAATTCTTTGAGACAAGGATGGCAGGACTTGGTCTCCCGTTGTCTGGAGAGACAAGTGCCTGTTAAGTAGAGGGGCAGCAGGAAAAAAGGAAGGCTGTTGACAAGATGGATGGACACCGTGGCTGTCCCAACAGGCTCACACAACAGAACAAGTGTGAACATGGTGCAGGGCTGGGCAGTGTTTTGTTCTGCTTTACCTAGGGAAGCTAGGAGTCTGAACTCATTCACTGGAACAACAACAATTGTCTTGTTTCTTCTTATTGCCTTGGAGCTGATTTAGGCTCATGCCCAGTGGTAACAGAATAGAACTGCGCTCCACAGGATTTTCGACACTCTGATCGGTCAGGAGCAGATTTCCAGGCCTGTTTCCCAAGGTACCTTTGGGTGAGTTTGAACTAATAACCTTTTGATTTATAGTTAGGTACTTAATTGCTTGTGCCACTCAAGGCACTGGATATTTACAGGTAGTCCTGGACTTATTAAATACTCTAGTTATGACAAACTGTGCTTACAACTGTGTGTGTGTGTGTTGTTTTAGGTTCATCCTACTTTTAGTTACATGCACTGCAGACAATGTCACTGATGTTATTCTTAGATGTTCACTTTCTGATGTTCATTTTTATGATTTATTTTTCAAAGCACTACTATATAGCAGACAATGGTATTAATCATAAAACTTGAAAGTAAAATGAAGTATTCAACTTATGATGGAATTGTGGGAAGGGGTAGGAAACCCCATTGTAAGGCAGACACGACATGAATATAGTAAAATTATCATGGCTCTCACTAGATGCCAAGTGTTGGCGATATTCTATCAAAAGAAACTCCTTTGAACTTTATAGCACACCCAAGAGATTGACAATTCTATCCAGGTTTATCATACAAGAAAATGGAAGGTAGAGATATTTAGTGCAGACCTTGCAGAAAAAAAAAAACTGAAGTTCTAACTCAGAGCCAAGTGGACTCCAATAAGTTAACCAACCCACTGTGTTAAGCTCATGCTTCATGCAAAAGATTCACTGTAACTACAATTTATAAATCAGCATGTTATATAAACTCAACAGAGAGGTGTTTGTTTTTCAGTTAAAATAATTAGCAGAGTTGTCCTCATGTACTTGAAATATATCCCCCACACCATATAATATAATAGCTTTGTTTTTATGAGACAAATCTAGGAAAAGTCTTCCACATCAAACTGTTTCTTTTCCTAAAATAGTTTTGGCTCCTGGCTTCAATTTGAGGTCATTTTCCATGGCATAAAACTTTGCATTGGTCACTGCGTAGCGACTGAAAGTGCAGGACACATAAGGTTCTAAATATCCCTTAAAAACAATGGTGTGTGTGTCACAAGAGTGTAGCGCTGTCCTAGTAAACTTTTGGAATTAAAAATAAGACTGTCATCTTTAAAAGGACAAGGACATCGTAAAACATTCAAAAAGGCCAAAAGCAGGCTTTATAGCTCTGAATATCACCCAGGCTCCCAAACTGTGCAGCCTTTCTCATTTTATTTGTGTTTGTGAAATGCTAAAAATGTACTTGACAGGTATATCCACTCTCTGACAGAAAATTCCAGTCAGCACTGAGTAGTAAGTTTGAGTCAACTAGCTGAATTCATATAGTTCAATGTACAAAATGTATACAGGAAAGAGGGCATCATCTCTCTGTACTACTCCTTCCCACGTTCCCACGCTTTCCCTTTCTACCATGTTAGTTCACTTTGCTGAAGATTTCATGGCCCGCCGTGCCTAAAGTGATACTACTTACTCTGCAGTTTTGTGTAGAACCGGCCGTTAAGCCTTCTATACCTTGCTGCTTTTATCATCGTGCACCACGGAGTCAATTCTGACTCAAAACCCACCTATGCCCCACAGAAGGAAGTGCTGCGTGGTCCTGCTGTTTGAGCCCATTGTTGCCGCAGGTGTCTCAGTGCATCTTATAGAAGGCCTTCTTCTTTTTAAAGAATCCTCTGCTTTACGGAGCATGACATCCTTCTCCAGGGACTGAAGCCCCCTCATAGCATGTCCAACGTGCATGCGCGACATCAAGTCTCGCCATCCTCGTTTCCAAGGGGCATTCTGACTGACTTCTTCCAAGACAGTTTTGTTCATTTTCCTGGCACTCCATGGTAATGTTTTGTGTCCTTGGACAACACTGTTGAGTCAAAAGCATCAGTCCTTCCATCTTCCTAATTTATTGTCCAGCTTTCTCATTCAGAGGTGATGATTGACAAGACCCTGACTTGGGTGCATTTTTGCTTATGAACAGCTGAAAGGACTCTTTTACAGCAGATTTGCAGAGATATACATACAAGTTTTTATTTCTTTTTTTTTCAAATCCATTTTATTGGGAACTAGTACAGATAGCATATCATTCCATAGTTCAATCACATCGAGTAGCATTGTAAATTGCTACCACAATCAGTGTCAAAACATTTCTTTTCTCCAAACACTGTCTTCCTTCTTGATCTCCTTCATATCAGCTCTGCTTTCCCCCCCACCTCCCCCACTGGACCCCCCAGGAGCCCTTATTTCACTTGTTGTCTCTATAGGGTCACCAATCCTAGGTTTCATCTACCAAAAACCCCAGAGAAACATACAACAAAAAATCAAGAGCACTACATACAATGACAAAATACATCAGAGTTAAACCCCAAAATGAAAACAAAATAAAACACAGACATTGTGGAAAACCAGATCAGGCCCAACATATATCAGAGGAAGGATCAAGTACCAAGGTTTGAAGTCAGGCTTATCATTTTGATCTCCTGTGATCATCTCTCCAATAGTCTCTCTTTGGTAAATAGTTTATTTCCATCCCTCAAGTACAGATAGGGGGGATTACCGGAGGCTTGTTTCCTGTGTAGATCTCAGAAACGTATCTTGGGCTTGCACTGTCGTCCTTGCCTTCTGCACACCAGAGTCGCACAGTTGAGGCTCTGATATTGTTCCCTCTGATTTTGGATTATATCATTTACAACCTTGAGCCATGGATATTGGTGTGCTTCTTCCATGGGGACTTAGTTGGCATCTCACATAGAGGCTGCTTGTGTGAAAACAAGCCTTTAAGACTCCACACATAATTCTGTCTGATAGCTGAACACCATCTAGTTTCTGCACCACACTTTGCTACAGCACCCTTATTGTCTGTGTTCCCTTCCTGAGGGCAAGTATCAAGCAGGGCCACGATGTAAGAACTAATTGTTCTTAAATTGGAATTAAGTTCAGTGTGAGCCCCATTCCTTGATGCATGTTATTTTTATCTGCCTTTGGCTCCCCTTAGAGACACCCTGTTAATGTACTGCAGACAGTCTTATCGACCATCTCCATGGAGCATAAGATCATCAATTAATTGTCTTATTGATTAGCTACTGGTACTAATTTTTAAAACACTGTTCAGAGAGAGATATTGGACCAGTGTCATAACTTGGCATGGCAGCCACTAAGTGGTCAGCATCCACTCCCCATCCCTTGACAATGTGATCGCAGGATTGCACATGGTTCTTGGCAGCAGTTGGGCTCTTGCACAGGCTCTCTGGCTGCTGTGGCCAGCAGACTGGCGGCCCTGCAGCCTGAGCTTGTGCCATTCCTGCTGCTTGTCCCTAAAGCAGTGAACTCATATAATATTGGCCTTTATCTGATTTACTAACTTCACTCAGTATATTGTTTTCCAGATCCCTCCATATCATGAGATGTTTCATGGTTTCATTGCTGTTTTTTAGGGATGTGTAGTATTCCATTGTGTACTATACCTTTTTTTTTTTTTCAATCCAGTCTTCTACTGATGGGGATTTAGGCTGTTTCCAATTTCTTCCTATGGTGAACTGCACTTCAAGGGACATGGGACAGCTTACATCTGTTTGCCATCAGTTTCTTTGAGGTATATGCCAGCAATGGTATTGCTGGGTCATATGGTATTTCTATTGCCATCTGTTTTAGGAATCACCATATCTGATTGTTTTATTTATTCTCTTCCATTGACTTTGAATTTGGGTCCAAGTGAAACGAAGTGTTTGACAACTCCATTATTTTCTCCATTCGTCATTATGGTTCTCATTGGCCCACTTGTGAGGGCTTTTATTTTATATGGAGATGCACTGAAAGCTGTAGTCTATCGTTTTCACCAATACACACCCCAAGTCTTTTACTTTCAGCAGGCAAGACCGTCGTCATTTTCCTATTGCAGACCGTTTGTGTGTCTTCCTCCAATCCTCGTGGCGTCTTCTTCTTCAGATAGTCCAACTTCTTGGATTATTTGCCCAGCATACAGATTGAAGAACTTTGACTTCTACACCTTAAATATATAAAAGGGTAGAATTTCTAAAAGGATAACACTACTAGACTTGTAGGTTTTTTTCCCCTCAACGTTGGCACTACTTTCTAGACCATTGCTCTACCACAACCTAAAATTCCTGTTTCTGAAATTCTGACTTGGTTATCATGTACAGACCCTCCTGTATTTCTTCCATGGACAATGCTTTTGGACAGCTAGTTAAATATGCTCCTATTTATTCTTTTCAAACTGAGCAGCACAAACTGATGGTGTTAGACTGCTAACAAAATGGTTGCTGGTTTGACACTTCTCAGCAGGCTGGTAATCAGTTTCCATATTGATTCTACAAAGAGAGCTATAATATTTTGTCATGCATACTAATGAAGAAATTGAATGCCTACTACTGATACCAGTGGAATCTGGTATCAGTTTTTTAGGTGATCTATAACAAAGAATCAATGACAACTCTGTCTCAATGAAGTGTCTCTGGATATTCTTCTGGGGAGTGGTAGGGGGTCCTACCACAACCTTGATTTATAGTCTCTAGACTTGACTGAAATAGATTCTTCATTCTTCGCTGCTGCTATTACTGTATCAGACCATTCTTAATATTTGTTTAAGGATAGGTTTATAGGACTAAGGCTTTAATGATTCACAATGGAATTGACTACACCATGTTTCAACTTTGGCTTTCTGACCTCAATGTTTTCTTGTGAGAATCTCTGATGGAGTTTATCTGTTTTCTCTCTACAGTTATGATGAAAGATTTTTAAAGTGTCTTTGAAGAGAAGAATCTTTTACTGCTTATAGAGTGAACTGGAAAAAAATTTCTTTCGAGTCTGTTTTGACTCATGGTAACCCTTTGCATTGCAGAATATAACTGCTCCTTAGTGTTTTCTTAGCTTTAATATTTATGGAAAAAGATAAATAAGCCTTTCTTCTTCACAGCCACTGGGTGGGTTCCAGCTACCAATTTTCAGGTTAGTAGTTGAGGAAAATAATTAGCACCACCTGTGGACTGAATCAAGATCTCTAATTTTACAGTATTATGAATTTCCAAAGCAATATAATGAAACATTCTTCAGTACTGACTGAAACAGGTTACCATTTAAAATCATGATATACTTAGCAGTCAACTGTACAAGCTTCTCACTTTATGCAATGGAGTACTTTTCACTTCTCATTCTTCCAATGATTTGGGTTCCATTTTATTTTCTCTCAAGATGTGATTTCTTTGGTTTTTCCTTGTTTCTGTAAAATATCTTAATTTTCAAGAATTATTGAACGCAAATGTTTGCTCTCCTCTTGCATAGGAAGATGGTAATAAATGAACTATTTGTCTAATATTAGTGAAGTTCCTTGACTATTCCAAATTCTCATATTTAAAATACTTGGATAGGCTGTAATTAATTTCCAAAGGTTATGAAAAGGGAAAAATGGTAACTCCCCATTGGAGAAACCTGGCTACTATTTTAACGGAGTGATCTGTTTTAACAGCATCATTATGTCACATGTCTCCAATATACTATGTTAAGAATGACACTTCACTTCTGTGGTATTATTTCCTAAAATTCATAATTACAGTATAACCATGAGAAAACATAAGGCAGTCCAGAATTGAGGCAGCCACATTTTACTAACTTGGCTCCTCAAGCTAATTTGCTTACCCTTTAATACTGTTGTAGTCGTGAGAAAGAATAAACATGTGAGAAACTCGGCGATACTGGGAGGGTGGACGGAGGGTGGGTTGAAAAGGGGGAACCCATTACAGGGATCTACATGTGACCTCCTCCCTGGGGCACCGACAACAGAACAGTGGATGAAGGGAGATGTTGGACAGCACAAGATATGACAAAATAATAATTTATAAATTATCAAGGGTTGATAAGGGAGGGGGGAGCAGGAAAAGAGGGGGGAAAATGAGGAACTGATGCCAGGGGCTTAGGTGGAGAGCAAATGTTTTGAGAATGATGAGGGCACTAAATGTACAAATGTGCTTTACACAATTGATGTATGTATGGATTATGATAATAATTGTATGAGCCCCTAATAAAATGATTTTTAAAATGTGAGAAACTCTCACTGATCAGAGGAGACAGAGGATGCATGGTAACTAAATTGATTATAGTAGCTTGATACAAAGAAAGACTATTAACGGTAAATTCTGGCAATTCAAGTAATCGCCGTAGGTTAGTTAATGCTGATGCATCAATATTAATTCTTAGCTTTGACAAATGTATCAGAACTATGCAAGATATTAACATTAGGGGAAAACTGGATGAATGGCATATGAAACCTCCCATTACAGCCTTCTCAACTTTTTGGAAAATTAAAAATCATCCTAAAAGGAAGAGTTTATATTCTTAAAACATCTTTAAAATAAAGAAGGTCTTGTACATGAGGAGCTACTAAATTCCCTGTCTTTCAATTTTGGCATTTTATACTACTTTATCCTTTGCTTATTTTCAAGGGAAACAAAGGCAGGCTGTTTGAAAGGATGTTGGTATTCAATTTGCACGTGGATAGCAGGATAAAAGAATAAATTTCTGCATAAAAGTTCTGCTGTACAATCATGTTTGAGCTTGGAGGAATATCTAATATACTAATTATATTTTTTTGGATAGTTTAATGTTTATTTGATAATACACGTTATAAAAAGGGGTTAAAATTGTTTGGTGCTCCTGAAAGTCTCTTAGGGACACAGGACAAAGCCTCCTTGAACAGCACGCCATTATTTTCCTTTTACTCAGTTTATTTCAAATGTCCCCCTTCGTGATGTATGCTGAGGGCAGAGTATTGACAGTTCCCATTTATGGAGGGCTTGCCCTTGCCAGCGTGCTGACAGACGATTTTCCCCACAGAACGCATTTCAATGCTATTTCAAGTATAAACATTTTTTATAATATTCCCATTGTTTCTCCTTTGCACAAAAAGGTTAAGACAAGTGGCTAAATCTCCCTTCATAGAATTGAGAAGCATGAACAGGAGTAGTAATTTTGATATTTATTAATTTCAAAAGTAAATTGCTATGTTTAACTTTATAAAACGTTTTGTTGTCATTTCAAAGGTCTTTGGTCAGTCTTTGTAAGCAGCAAGTATCATAGAAAGAGGATAGAAGAAACAAATACATTTTGTAATTGTGGGCACTTCTTTGGAAATAACCTGCCACCAAAAAAGAATCGTTCAAATAAGATTAAGTGTTTGTGCAAACAACCCAGTATAGCCGATTATATATCTGTATGAAGATTAAAGACTATCATCTTCAGTATGGATTACATCTGTTTAAAGAAAGCAAAAGTCTCATAAATTACCCTATAAACCATATCATGATAAAAAGAGTTAAGACTGAATTTGCCAGTTAGTTTGCTTTAGTTGGATTGTAATCAACTCTCATGGAAGCAGCAGTCAAAAAAAAATCAAACAATGTATTGCATTGAGCAAATGGGCTACACAAACCCACTTGAAAATGTCAAAGAGCAAATATGTCACTTGGAGGAATAAAATATACCATACCCCAGACTTGGTATCTCCAGTCACCATATATGAATATAGAAGCTGAAAGCTAAAAGTCAGAAGAATTGATGCATTTGAATTATGATCTTGTTGGAGAATTTTGCCATGGATTGCCAAAAGTATGAAGAAATCTGTCTTGAAGAATTACAGTCAGATGCATTTTGGAAACAGACTTCATTCCACATACCCTGGGCGTGACATGAGGAGGGACCAGTGCTTGGAGGAAGACACCGTGTTTGGGAAAGTGGAGGGCCAGTAAACATAAGGAAAACCCTCAATAAATGATTGAAACCGTGGCTAAAAAACAAAGGGGGGGGGGGTGGTGGTAGATCTCGAACACGACAACCGTGAGGATGTCACAGGATCAGCCAGTGTTTTGATCTGTTGTTCATGGGGTCGCCGTGAGTCAGACCCAGCCTAAAGACACTCAAAACCAGTGGCACATGTACCTATGCATATGCATATGCAAAAAAATCAGACAACCTGGACATCAGTCAATCTCCTGAAAAACACCTCTTTAAATTGCCAAAGAGCTAAGATACCATTTTGGGGACTAAGGTGTACCTGATCCAAGTCATGGTGTCTCTAAATGCTTTGACGACAATATTAATTGATCATGAGATTGGTCAATATTACTTAATATTGAATTATGGTAAGAATAATGAAAGAATCACGGACTGCCAGAAGAACAAACAATTCTGTCTTTGAAGAAAGGTAACCAGAATACTCCTTAAAGCTCGGATGAGGAGACTCCTTCTCAAGTACTTTGGACATGTTCTTAGGAGGAACTGGTCCCTGGAAAAGGATATCATGCTTGGTAAATTAGATCGTCAGCAACCAAGAAGAAGCTTTTCCATGAAACGGATCAACACCGTGACTGCAACAGTGCACTTAAAGATAATAAGAATTGAGAGGAGGGTGAAGGATTGGGCAATGTTATAATTATGGTCCGTATGAGTCTGCGCCCTGGAGGTATAATCTGGCTAAGCATTGGGCTCCAATCCACGTGGTCAGCAGTTCAAAAACCAGCAGAAGCTCTAGGAGCGAAAGACTGGACTTTCTCCTCCCATAAACATTTATAATCTTGGAAACCCACGTGGGGTCATTCTGAGTCAGCACTGACTCGATGGCGGTGAGTGAGTATGTGTCTGAGCTAACTCGAAAGTACCTTATAACAATATACATATTTAGGTTAGATTAGGTTGTATTGTATTTTCACGCCTGCTAGAACAATGCATATAAGTGCTGGGCTAGTAATGGAAAGAAAAGCTGTTAGACCCATAGTGCCCATCCTGCCCTGTGGGAGAAAGCACCTGGGGACATGTTCCCCTAAAGAGACAGCCTAGGAAACACTCTGTGGCAATTCTCCCCGGTTTACAGGCTACTGGGAGTCAGCATATGCTAAGTAACGTGAGTTACTGTGGGGTCAATAGCACTACCAACACACACACACCACACACACAAATACACAAACAGCGAATCATCAGCAAATTCTGGTTAAATGACTTACACTTGATTTAAACATTTTAGCACTCTCAGTTAGTGGTAATCTCCATGACATTGTACAGCATCTTTTGTGCACCTTGGCGACTGCAGTATCCGTTTTCATTTTTCCATAAGTATTTGCATGTAACCTAGGATGCACGTCTGCTTAATATTATATATGCTATGGATCCTAATTTAGTGATTTTACTATGGAAGATAATCCATAAATATTTATTAAATAAATCAATGAATTTGAATGTTTTTCTTTAGAATTCCTGAATCAACTCCTCCGGTTGTAGTATTTTTCTATTTAGAGTGAAATAGAACAATAAAAATAATGAAATTGAGAATCAGAAAAAAAATGATATCAGTCTGGGATAATCCACTAATTTTCAGTCGACATTAGGCACTTTATAAAATATGGTCATAAAATAATAAAAAATAGCACAAAAAGTCATCGGTGGCACATTCCTCTTTATTCATAAATCGATTTCCCATCTGTCACCTTGAGGGAACACTGCCAGTGCTATTCTGAACAATTGCTCTCCATCCCATCAACGTGTTCTCTAATCAAGCAGTTACTGATGCCTTTCTCGTCAATCATTTTAGAACTATGATATGCAAAATGTCAATACATTGATTATGATTAATGATAATGATAATAAAAATCAGTTTGAAAGAATTCACTGATTGTTTATATATTAAATCCCTTTAAGGAATACTATTAGATGTATTGTTATTGTTAGGGGCCAATGAGTAAGTTCCAACTCATAATGATCTCCGTACAAGTGAAGAAAACCTCACCAAGACTGACACCATCCTCACAGATGTTATGTCTGTGGCATCATTGTAGCCACTCCATCATCCATCTGATGGGGAGTCTTCTCTTTTCTTATCGTGATTTGAATGATTTGCGGTGCAAATTGGTATTTCATTCAACATCTTATATACACTGTGCTTCATGACATTGTGTGCCCTACCAAAAAGTAATAGCCCTCCCTTATTCCCCCCTACCAAAAAGTAATAGCCCTCCCTTATTCCCCCCTACCAAAAAGTAATAGCTCTCCCTTAATCCCCCCTACCAAAAAGTAATAGCCCTCCCTTATCCCCCCCTATGAATGCCATGTTCACGTTCTTCTCTCTTTGTGTTTCTTCTCTGCCTTCTTGGTTTGATTGAAGGGCAAATTCTACCTTTGCTTTCACATGAAAGGTCTTCAAAAAGTTCATTGGAAATGCATATCACACACCAAAAATGTACAGATTTCTGTGGGTTTTTTGCACCAAAATAAACTCATATCAACTGTCTGATCATAATCTATTTGAGGCACTAAGAAGGATAAGCAACATGAATTTAGCTAAAATTGAAATAAAAACAAACTTCAATTTCTAGTGAAGCTCCTATGGAAGGTGAGTGAAATGATTTATACTTTGCAAAAAGTTTACGGGGACAACATCCAAAAGAAAGTAGTTTGAAACTGAGCAGCCAGTCTTCAGGACGGACAAGATGATATGGAAGATGAAACCTGGAGCAGTAACTGCTCCACATCAATTTGTGAAGTAAGCAATCTTATCTGCACCCTAACAAAAGAAGACCAACAAAGTAGAAATGAATAGCCAACGCCATACTCACATACCCACTACCATCGAGTTAATTCAACTCACAGTGGCCCTATATAGAATGTATGTGCTATGAATCTTTATAAGGGAACATATTCTGAAGTTTTCTTGAGGAGTTGTTGATGGGTTTGAACTTTGGACCTGTGGTTAGCAATCTAATACTTACTGGGCAGCATCTTCAGGGTTCCTCTAGTCCTATACGTTCACCATGTGCATCTTCATTGGTTCAGTTTATACAATTCTGACAGAAAATTTAAATTGAGCAAACTCTGCTTACCGGACGCCAATACTGTTGCAACCACATCAGTTGCCGACACTAGTAGGCCTTCCAATGGAAGTGAGACCAAGATAACAAAGCATTGCTCCGAAGAATTGCAACAGGAGATGGAATATGGTTCTATCAAGATAATCATGAAGACTAGGCACAATCAAAGCAATCGCTCCCAAGAACTGGAAGTGGTCCAGGTGAAGCGAAAGCGATTGGTCGAAAGTAAAAGTCATAATGGCTGTATTGTATTGTATCTTATTTATACTCAAGGCATTTGCTCATTGGCTTTCTAGAGGGGCAAAGAAAGATAACATCTGCTTAGTAAGAGAGGGTCTTGAGAAAATTAGCCAAAGTTTAGCCAAAAACATACCTACAAGACCTTTACCAGAGACGCCTTTACCACCATGGTAATGCTCCTGCCCATTCTTATCGCCGAACAAAGATACTTTTTTAAGACGTTCTATGGGACCGCATTAGGCATCCACCTTATAGTCCTGATTTGACACCATCTGACTCTTTTTTGTTTCCTAATTTATATATAATTATATTAATTATACATAATATATTAATATAATTGTGTATATACACATATCATTTGTATGTATAAATTAGAAATTATACATAATTATATATATAAATTATTTAATATCTATATTTAAAGGGTACACATTTTTCTTTATGTAATATATAAAAGACTATATTGACATGACTAAATTCCCAAACTCTTGGTTATTTAAGTATAATTACATGCTATGTTAACAAATATTGGCATGATCTGTAAAATTTTTTCATTCCGAAGTTCCAATTTTTAATTAAGTCAAAAATTCATTTCATTTTCTAAGTTTTCAATGTAAAGTAAAATTTTGTATCAGCTACCCAGATATTTTCAATAAAGTTCACTCATCAAAGTTCTCTTATAATCTAAATTTTAAAGACAAAAATTATATTTCTGAAATCTGATTTCTTTGATAATTGTCAGTTTTTCAGTTAAGATGTGTAAATACAATTATATTCTGAAAGTGTTTATTAAGCATTTCTTTCTATAGTCAAAATATACTGTTTGAGGCTATTATAAAGTCACTGTGTGACATAATTTCTGTATAGTGTATGGGCTGTACATTACCAAACACTGATGAAATAAAGCAAAGGAGATCTAAAGATGTGATACATCATGTTTGCATATTAGAAAACTTAGTATTGCTCACATTAATTTATGTCCAAATTACTCTATTGTTACAATGAAAAGCTCCATAAAAATACAGCAGAACTTCCTTTTCTTGCCGGGGGAATGTAGGGGATTGGAAAAGTGACATTAGATATGCATGGAACATTGACAGCCCTAGAATGTCCAAAAGCATTTTGATAAAGAGCAAAGTTGGAGACCAGATGTCAATATTTAAAGTTACAGTGATCAAGACAGTGTGGTGTTGGCAGAAGGATGCACATACAGACCTATGAAACAGGATAAAGAAAAATATGCTTAGTCAGTTAAATTTGACAAAGGCACAAAGCAATTCAATGATAAAAGCATTCAACAGATGGTGCTGAAAACTTGAACATTCATATGCAGAAATAATAAAATTCAATCCATGTATCAGAGACCTAAATTAAACTGAAGTGTGTAACCTCTGGACAAAGAGAAGGAGAAAACGTTTTGTTAGCTGTGATGACGAACTCTTTTAAAAAAGAAATATGTTGACTGTATAAGATGGGCTTCATGAACATTGAAATAAACAAACCTACTTTTGGGAAGTCATTGTTTTAAAATTGAAAATCAAGCCTATTGAATGGGAGAAAATATTTGCAATGCACCTATTTGAACAAAATTGTCTCATAACCAAAATATACAAAGACTCCTCAAAACTCAAGAAAAACAAAACAGTTAAGAAATGTGTGAGAGGTGTGAGCACACAAGAAGATATCTAAATAGTAAATAAACTCTACATTCTTACTAAATGTGAATTAATTATAATAAAAAGAAGGAAATGTAAATTATTTATAATAAAATTAGAAAAAGTAAAGCCTGGCAATATCAAGTTCTGGTGTGGATGTACAGTCGCTACAATTCTCCAACTTTGCTAGTGGGATGGAAACTAGAAAATAGCTTGACAGCTTCATGTGAGATTAAATGTATTCTACATAAACTATTCATTCCATAAGAGGTTAATCCAGGTGAAGCAAACTGTATTTACAGGAAAATCTCTGATTAAATGTTTATACCAGCTTTATAATTAATCGCAGAATAATTCAATTAATTTGAATATCCTTTGGTGAATTATTGAACTAACCACTGTATATTCAAACAACAGAATCATAACCAGCAATAGAAGTCACAAATCGCTGATACAAGCACCCTCCATAAGAAAAATTGTACTGAAAAAATAAAGACCAGCCTTTCAATTTGTATACAGGTACACATGGTATTGGTAATACCATTTAATGCATAATAGCCATTTAATGTAGCATTAGTTCTATATTTGGCATTTTTTTCCATTGTAAAATTATTAAGTCTAAATGACAGATACCAGGTAAATACTTCAGGTTGGTAGTTATATATCTAAAGTAATGTTTTCAGTTCTTATATGATAGCTCATTAAAAGGAACATTTATCAGAGGGGACTAACCAGAGGCTTAATCCATGTGTGGACTGTGAATAGGTTTTGAGCCCCATAGACCAGGAATGTGAATAGCCTTGCTATCATGCAGAGTGCAGTGGTTTTTTGGTTTGGTTTGGTTTCTGTATTTTTTTTTTCTATTTTTTCTGGTTGTTGTTGTTGTAGTAGTATATGAAATCCAGGATGCGCACAGCTATAAAGACAGGGACAGCATTATTGGTTTATTGGAGGGATGTGGTGGGGAGGAAGTGTGGAGCTAATGACAATGAGTGCAAGAATGAAATAAATGTTGCAAAATTGATTGTGGAGATGATTGTACAATTCTCTTTAGTATTGCTGGTTTATTGAACTGTATGGTATGTGAAATATATGCCAATAAAACTCTTTTAAAATAAAAAAAAACTATGAAGAAGTTGTCCAGAATAGTTAAGTATTTGATAAGTATGTGATACTTGGAATAGCTGCAGTCATTAAGGAATACTTAACCTAAAGAAGAAATGAAGATCACACAGTTTCCATGGGACTGTGAGAATCATAGTTAAAATGACAATAACGCAGGCTTGGGTCTTAAATAAGAAGAAAAATCTAGCAACTGAAAAATGCTATCACAAGAAATAGTAGTGTAACTACACATAATTATCTTTGAGTAAAATTAACCATATGTAAAATGATTTGAAATAAATTATTTTATTGTTGAGGAATTAAATTAGATAACTCTTGGGGTTATGCAAATGCCCCTGGCAATTCTTGCAACCTGCATTAATTTACTGAACATCAATTTCAGGAAAGACCTTGGCCAAAATGTTAGGGATGGGAAGACATTTATTATTCAGTGTCCACTAGAGAGAATTTCTGAATTTAGTAAGGAAAACACATATACAAGTTATTATAACATATTAGGGTAGCCAAATATATGGATTCGTGTGAAAAGGATATGGAGAATACTGGATGAAACTCCTAACACCCACTTTCCTACTGCTCAGGGTGAAGGATTATTTCACAATGGAGGAATATATGTGCTAAAATGTATGTGACAATTTGGAAGGCACTGTGGAAATTTGCAAGATGAAGGGTGAAGTGATTGGATTTTAAAGCTCAGCCAACAGCTTTGCCGAAAGATGGGTCTGTTTATAAACCCCAAGTTGTTGTTATTTGGGCCAGTGAGTCAAATTTGACTCATAGTGACCTTATGTCCAACAGAAGGAAGCACTTCCCCAGCCTGGACCATCCTCACAAGTTTTGTAGTTGAACCTACTGTTGCAGCTAACACATCTTGAAAAGGGTCTTCCTCTTTATAGATGCCTTTCTACTTTACCAAGTATGATGTCCTCCTCCAGGACTGGTCTCTCCTGATAACGTGTCCAAGCATGTGAAACTAAGTGTCACCTTCCTCGTTTCTCAAGAGCACCCAGGCTATTTATTCTTCCAGGACAGATTTATTTGGCAGTCCGTGTTATTGTTGGTAGGTGCCATCAAGCTGGTACCAACTCACAGCGACCTGATGTTCTACGGAATAAAGCACTGTCTGGTCCCACGCTTCATAAGCTTCTTGAATCCGGTTGAGACATTTCAATTAGTATCCCTTCATGCTACACTGCTTCCTTCAGTAGCACTAGTTCTTGCTCATATGCTACCTCTGGAAATGGTGTCAAATCAATGACTTCACATTGGTGGGGTGACTGTGATTTCTCTCCATCTTCTTTTGATGCTTTCTGAACCATTCGATATTTTGCCCATAGAATTTTTCAATCTTGCACCTCGAGCCTTTTTTTCTGTAGTTCTTTCAGTTCAGGACAGGCTGTGTATATTATTCCTTTTTGTTTCCCTAACTCTAGGTCTTGCAGATTTCATTATAATACTTTGTCTTCGGGAACTTCCCTTTAACATTTTCTGGTCAGCTTTTTCACTTCATCATTTCTTCCATTTGCCTTAGCTACTCTATGACCAAGATCAAGTTTTAAAGTATTTTTTGGCATCCATCGACCCACAACGCATTTACTACAATCAGAACAGCAATGTTCAAACAGGTAGAAAGGCGTGATGACCTGACCCTGAAGTTCAACCCTCGAGAAGCCAATGGAGCACGGTTGACTCTGACATCTCTCAAGGTTGCCATCAGTAGCAGCTGATTCAAGAGCAATTTCGTTTTCTTTGGTCTGGTTCTCTTGGAACAGTATAAAGATTTTGAAAGTATTTGCTTTAAGCTAGTATTAAGACATTTATTAAGATTCTTTAAAGTGTTTCCAAAAACCTATGTCAAGAGCACTAAGGTCCCATAGTCGGTGGACAATGGAGCATTGCAATGTGTTGGGATGTTCTCATTGAAATGTGTTTTGAGGTGGACAGAGGAGATAGCGATACTTTTTACTATCACTTCTAGTATCAGCCTTTCCAAACATGCAATACTCCTGACAGAGGGAGCTAGTAAAATATCGGAGCCACTAAAGCCTTATTTTCTCCTATTGACAAGCTCATGCAAGGCTCTATGTCATTCATCTAACATAGAATGAAATCAGAATTGCTTAACAACAGTGCAGCAAAAAAAGTTCCACAATTGCAGTATTATGTGTGATGGAATAGAACTGTGCTGTGATCACTTCAAAGTTGACAGCCAGGATCTATGTTGGTTGAATGACAATGACAACCTTTGAGTTATGAGCTAAGCACTTAACCGTGCCACCAGGGACTGCAGACTTGTAGAAGACCAAAAGCAAACCAAACGCACTGCTGTGGAATCAACTCAGATTCCCACAATCCAACAGCACACTGCGGAACTGTTCCACAGGGCTTTCAAGACTAACTTTTAAAGACACGGACTGCCACATTTTTCTCTCGCAATGCAGGCGAGTGGACTTAAACCACGGACCTTTGGTTAGCAGCCAAGAGCTGATTCCCAGCAACACCAGAGTACCTTCAGACTTGAGCAAATCAGGGAATAAATACCCAGCCGCTGAAATTATACTACTTCTACATTCTCAGTAAGAGAAAATGCTTGGGGAGAATTTTCATACATGGTTGCTTTGGTCTGGCTCTCAATTACATATTTTGCATAATTTCAAGGATGAAGAAGTTAAATTTTTCACTTTTATTCAGACAGATCAACTTACCTTTTCAAATAAAAGAAACACATAAGAATGAGTTAGTTAATGCCTGAAATAGTCTCGAATGCTTATTCAAATGTACTGAAGAAACAGTTTCATTAAAGTTTGCCCAGAGATTTATTGGAAGCTATAAATCCATTTTTATTTTTCATCCAAATGAAAGCTTCCTGCTCAAAGCCACTTATCTCACTCATTTCTGCTGTGTACTCAGTCAATCCAAGCATTTATTAGATGTTAATTAGCTTAGTCTGAATTTTGTAGATTCTCCTTTTACACATGTATCAAGCATTAACATTAAAAAGAGTCTTGAAGCCCTTGTGCTAATGGTTCAATCTCCTCCCTTCCTTGACTGCTAATTTCAAAAAAAGTAGACTAAATTTCATATTAAAATATGGAAACATCTTCATACATATACTTGTATGACAAAAATGTTGCCAAAATTTATTTTGAAATACAATATCCTTAAATTTAGAAAACGTCCTTATGATCAATGCTTCCCTTTTATATGCTGATATGTTTTAATTTCTGCTAAAAGTATATTTATAAGTTAAATGTTTCTTAATAATAGTTTTAAAAATTCATATTAAGATGTATATAGATAGATAACAATACATGTGTCCCTATATCTGCATTAAGTGCTATGTCTTTTTAACCTAGAATATGAGGTAACTTAGAATATTAAAATTTGGAATAAATAAATAGGTACTTGTTCCCAGTGAGGGAAACTATATTATATGATGCGCACATTGTTTTTCCTAAAACTCTGCAAATAATGTGCCTACAAGTAGAATCATAAAAATTCATATTAATAAACATTCCCTAAGTCTTAGTTACAATTTTTAATAACTTCCAAGAAATTGAAATTTTTAAATAACTCTAATTACAAAATATTAACTATTTTACAAGTCAGGTAGATTAAATTTCTTTGCATTCAGCAGAATTGATAGGGCTATAATCAAATTCTTAACCATAAACCACTTAAAATAATTTACATTAAATTACATGTTACTATCATGATAAGCCAGGAATTCAAATGGTTTAAAGTAATAAAATTTGGTTCTACCTGCTTACTTATGAGAATGAAGCTTCTCAGGTTGTATACCCTTGGAAATAAAATAAATGCCATCTATATATTTAACAAAAGCATTTACAGTGAATTCTTAAAAATTGGATTTTATCAAAATGTTCAATATATGCTTTTCTGATTGAATATGTAGTAATGCATTGGCCCCTATATGTTGTTTACATTGCAATGGATGTTAAAGCAGCTCGAATGCCCATCCATTGAAGAATGCTAGAGAAACTGTGGTACATACACACAAAGAAATAATATGCATCCATAAAAAAATGGTGATGAAACACCTCATGACATAGAGGGTCCTGGAAACCATTATGATGAGTGCAGTTAACCAATCACAGAAGGACAAATATTGTGTGAGTTCACTACTCTGAGGATAAACACCAAAACAAAAACAGGTTTCTGGTCTCAAGTAATTTAGTCTTCTAACCTGGTCCTCTAAGCAAGAAGTAGTGTGCCCATCTAGCTATCATAATCTATATATTATTCCCTCTGTAGAACACCTTAAAAACCACTTGAAGAGAGGTGATCTCACTATAGATGGGTTTCATTTCCCATGTTGGGGAGAAGCAGAAGACCAACTAATTCCTGCCATATATCAGTGTTTTATGATCACCCCAAGTTAACAGATAATCTTATTAAAGTAATTAGTGAACTTTACTGGGAGAGAGATTCCAGAGAAGGGTGAAGTCATGTCTGTATTGGAAGGGGCCTTTACAAATCGGATGGTGGGTGGGCTGAGTGAAGTACCCAGTCATGGGAAAAAATGCTTACCTTTGCTTGTAGAGACGACAGGAAAATGTGCCCAGTATTATATACCTAACTGGGCACTTTTGCCCAAGTTTTCAACCAACCCTTGATGAACCAGGCACTGTGCTACAGGCAACTTGGATATTGCACTCTGTCTTGAGGTACACAACACCTTCATAGACCACATCAGAAGGACCTGAATTGGAAACTGTAATAAGCAAATTGGACTTTACCTTAAACTCACTTATCACAAAACCATGTAATTGAAATACTCCCTTGAACTTTTAAGCTGAAATTCCCTAGTAGAAGAAGAAGCAGATGATCATTATCCCAAAATTAAGGAATTGGTGGTCGTTGGGTTTAGACCTATTGCTCTGAAGGTGATCAACAAATGGCCACCTGGAACCCATATATATTTGCTGTTTTCATGTTTTCTTTGTCTTTATGTGACGTGTGTTACTCTACCAGGCATGGTCCACCCTTGTAAATGAGTGTTACTGAAAATAGTACCATAGCTCCAACTCTCACAGCATGTGTAACTAGTGTCCAGTCATCCACATTTGGAAGATACACAACTTAACAAGTTGTATTGGAGTCTGATAAGAAGTCCTACACATGTATTAAATCCTTTGCTCAACAATGTTTTACCACTGATTAAAATGGTGTTACTATCATTAGAAATTAAGTGCCATGGGGAAGCCCTATTATTTTCTTCAAGAAAATGACAAATAATGTCTCCAAAAGGGAACCAGGGATTTACAGAAGCAATAGTTAATATGAATGGATTTTGAGTTCTCACTCGATCATGGCACTAATATAAAAATAAGTAGTTCTTATAACAAGGCTCCATCTGACACTCACCTTCATGAAGAGATCACTAAAGTCGTGAGTGCTAAGTAAACTGTGATGAAGGAATAGGATGGTGCCTGGCTACCATGACAACTAGCACCTGCTCTCTTACAGGCATGTCCTTACAAGGAAGAAGTACACCAGACTGTGTGATCTAAAGATTGCCAATAATAAGATCTAAACTCTAGGAAGGTAAAGAACCAGTGCTTAAAATTTAAACACCGGGTTTGTAGAAAGCTATGGATGATAGTAAGGAGCCCTGGTGGTATAAAGGTTACAAGTTGGGCTGCAATCTGATAAAGGTTACAAGTTGGGCTGCAATCTGAAGGGTCAGCAGTTTGAAACCACCCGATTCTCCGTAGGCAAAAGATGGGGCTTTCTACTCCTGTGAAGAGTTACCTTCTCAGAAATGCACACAGGGGCAGCAAGTTGGATTTTTGGTTATATGGATGATAGTGAAAGCCCAAAATCCATTTGCAGAGTCCCTGGTATATACCCAATGCACATAAGCTAGGAATGTTAGCAGCCCTAAAATCAGACAAACAGCACTGTAAAGTGGATTCCAACAGCTATACCCAGGCTGGAATGCAAAAGATTTCCCTCCAGACCCAACACGAATTTGTTCTAAATGTTTAATATTCTCTGCTTTCTCTTAGATTGAGGTCTGTAGCTGTTTTATGTTGTCATTCTCCTGGGTCCTTGTTTGTTGTTTGTCATTGTTTTGAATGTTTATTTGTGTAGGGAAATCAGGATGGATGGCATCAGGAAGACAGCAGCTGCATTAATGACTACCTGCAGACACAGAAGAGGAGGTTGGGGATAAATGGGAGTCAACACTAGTGCGTACAAGAAGGGGAATAAGGTTCTAAAACTGACTGCGGTGATGATTGCACAACCCTTCTTGATAAGATTGAACATCTGAATTGCCTGATATGTTCATTATGGCTCAATAAACTTTTCTTTTAAAACTTGCAATTGAAAATACGCCATTCAAAATTCAATCATCAGTCTCTATTCACCTCGAGCAATAGGAGAATTAGGAACATGAGGAGGATACGGAGCCTGTGACTAATTGCCTCCATAAACCACTGCCTCTTTGCCAGAAGGCCAGAAGAACTAGATGATGCCCAGCTATCCCTACTAAAATGTGATAAAAGATTGCATCGAGAATCCTGACCGAAAGGAAGAAAACCCAAATTCAAAGGGGAATCACAAATTCTCATGTATTCTAGACTTCCTATGGTCCTATGTCATCCTCGGAATTGTTCTCATGTTTCAGCCTAGTGTTTCACCCACTGTGCCAATCCATCTTATCAAGGGCATTCCTCTGTTTTGCTGCCCCTCTATTTTGCAAAGCATGGAGTCTTTCCCCAGGACTGCTATCTCCCGTAACATGTCCAAAGTGCTTAAGATAAAGAAGTCTCACCATCCTTGCCACCGAGACCGTGCCGCTGTACTTCCAAGACAGATGTGTTTGTTCTTTTGGCAGTCCATGCATTTTCAATATGATTCAAATTCATCGATTCTTCTTTGGTCTTTCTCATTCAGTGTCCAACTTCAAATGCCTATAAGGCAATTGAAAATGCCATGGCTTGGGTAATAGGCTGGGTAAGTAGTTTAACTAGTGCACTCAAATAGACCTGGAAGCCATTTGGACTCATGGCAACCCCAGATGTGTAGATTGTGTCCCATATGCTTTGCCAAGTTCTCTGCTAGTAGACGGGGGACACACTGAGCTGCTCGCCACGATTGGTGGACTGTTGTTGACTCCAGCAGGCTCTCCAAGGCAGAAAGATGAAGCTGTTTGCGCCAACCCTCTTGAAAGCATGTTGCCTGGCTTTTTTTCCTAGCTGTATCTCAGGGAGTTTGAACCTCCAACTTTTCATTTAGTATTAGATATTGGAAACTCTCTCTTGTGCCCCTTCAATGTAACACCATTATTATATTCTTTTCCTTTGATTTTTATTTTTATCACTTCTTTTCTTTCTGCCACTACAAAATGGTACAGAGTTCCCTTATAGATTCCCTGTCTCACGAACTTTTAAGAACTGATTCACGGAAAAGAATAAAAAGCCTTCAGCAGTTTCCATCATCAATTGTAACATATCAGTTGGGAAGAGTGTGCAGTAGCACATCACTCTGTTGTATTTCTACCGCACAGATCCAACAAACAGTGCATGTCAATAACCTCAACAACCCAGATCATAGTCAAATGCAATAAGGTGTTCAGGAAGACAGAAGAGTCTTTGTATGTATTGCATTATATTTGATATAATTTATCTAGTTGTAGGCTAATGTACCCAAAACAAGTAAAACAAACAAAAACAATGTTGTCAAGTCAAGTCTGACTCATGGCGTCCCTGTGTGTGTCAGGAGAAGTGTGCTCCATAGGGTTACCAATGGCTGATACTTCAGTAGATTCAAGATGGCTCTTGGGAGATTGAAACCTCCAATCTTTCAGGGAGTAGCCAAACTGTTTATATCAACTCTCTCTAGTTTAGCTTTTAATAATGGTTATGCTTAACAATTGGCTCATGAAATTCCTGGAAATTTACAAATGAGCTCTTGTGGCCTTGCTGGGGCATACCAATGAATGCCATCTTCACTAAATCATAACGAACCTTATAATTATGAAGGTTACTATGAAAAGCGAAAAAGAAGGAAGAGGAGGAGAATCATTTTGAGACATGTGTTATCAGACTGCACAATAAGCATGTTACTTATTCTCTTTAAAAAAATAACCCATGGAATAAATAAACCAAGTAAAAATTGGAATTTACTCCAGCTCCAAAAAAATCACTATAAATTATAATCTTTTAAAATAGTTGTTTTCATTCTCTAATAAAAAAAATTCCCTTTCATATTTTCTCCTTATATTCCAGATTTATAATACATGGAAGCAGGGTAAACATTTTATCTTCACCAATGTTTTGAAACAGTATTAGCTTCACTTGCACAGTTTTTTTTAAACCATAGAAAGAAAAATAATTGATTACTGACTTTTTCCAGAGGGTGGGAATGTGCAAGCAGGCACTAGCAAATGAACATGATGTAGTAATTATGTTCTATGTAATTTAGTTTTCAGAAGTTACAGTGACAATAGATCATCATTATAAATGCCCTTCAGGACACTTTATGAAATTAAATCAGTCTTAAGTAACGTTAAAACATAGAATTTCAGGCAACATTTTACTCTTTGATGAGCTCTATTGAAGCTGGAATTTTGGATGAGGTTAATAAATGCCATATAACAACAAGGATTAACTAAAGGTGGGGGAGCCATCTGGAGTTTCTGTACTTTTTCATATATATATATATGAAAGATTACTATATATATATATTTGAAAGATTACTGGCATATGAATTATCAAGGAGCTAATCACCACATAGTACATTCTCTCCTGATCGGCGAGTAGCACAAACAGCCGTTTCTGAAGTTGTCCAGTTCAAGATGCCTTTCTTGAATTTTACCCTTATTGATCCAGCATCTTTTTGGGTATATGGTTTCCTACCTTTGTTAATATATCTCAGAATTTTAAAATGCGTTGAAATAATTTTTCATAAAAATAAATGGATTATTTTGAAGCCTCTGTGATTTTGCACGTGACAATGAGACATTTTAAGGTCTGTAATGAGGTGATTTATATCATACCGACAATCTTTGAATAATCAAATTTGAAGAAGTTAGGTCTGTACTGCTTAATATAGTAGCCACCAGCTGTTGGGTATATGAAATATGGCTAGTGACACATGTTGAAA
Organism: Echinops telfairi; assembly: GCF_000313985.2. Lineage (NCBI taxonomy): Eukaryota > Metazoa > Chordata > Mammalia > Afrosoricida > Tenrecidae > Echinops > Echinops telfairi. The sequence continues at coordinate 10,587,868 of NW_022111373.1, forward strand.
TGATAATATTTTGGCTGCATTACCCACTGCTGTCGAGCTGATTCTACCACACAGCGACCTGTTAGACAAAGTCGAATTGGTCCGTAAGATAAGATTAGCAAAGTAACCACTCTGTATGGAAGCAGAGGGCCTCATCTTTTACCCTCAGAGCAGCTAGGTCCTTCGAACTGTTGACCTTTTGTGTAGAACCTCAGTGCAATGTATTAGGCTAAATAAAATATTATTAAAATCAATTCCACCTGTTTCTTTTTACTTTTTATACTATGGTGACTAAACCATTTGAGTCCCTGGTTGGTACACATGATCCACATGCTAAACCATTTCGGTCCCCGGTTGGTACACATGATCCACATACTAAACCATTTCAGTCCCTGGCTGGTACACATGATCCACATGCTGAGCTGCTACCCAGAGGGTAGAGGTGTAAGTCTATCCAGAGGGACTGTGTGTCAGAACTGTTTCAATAGCAAGTGGCCTTTTTGTTAGTTTGTTTTGTATGAAAACACTTAAAATTGCATATATGGGTTGTTTTATATTTCTATTACACTGTGCTCATAAGCCATGTTCTCAGGCCGCAACCCTCAAATAAGAGACAGGCTTTCAGGAAGAGAGCAAAGAGGTACAGAACATTAGCTCTTAGACATGATCCTGTTCAGGAGTGTGGGGTGCTTTCTTGACAGACTAGAGCCTTTTGACTGGTGGTTGAAAGAATGGGCGTTAGAGTTCAAGGGACAATAGTTTCATTGTTGTGTCTTCCACTTCAGAGTTATGTGACCTGGTACAAGCTATTTAACCTCTCTAAAGCTTCATTCTTCTGTTTCTTCTTCTAGAAACAGGATGGCAAGATTGCCTTGTCATAGTTGTTCCCTGAGGAATAAATGAAATGATAGGTATTCAAACAATAGCAGAATTCCCTGGCACACAATGAACAGACAAACAACAAATGTTTACTATATTGTTGTCATCATGATTATTATGATTTATGGACATGAATGAACTAGACTTCCAAAGTGATTGCATAGTGATAAATTATGTCAAACACTTCAAATGATGGAAAACATACTGAACAATGCTTTCTTTGAACACTGGATATATTAAATGTACAATGGTTTAAAAGGAAAACACAAACTAACATGATCCCCGAGTGCAGACCAGAATAGAATGTAGAATAGCAATGTTTATCCAGTAAAATACATTAGGATTCTTTAAAAGCACTCAGTATTTACAAGTGTCAACTTACATGCACTATGATCTATGGAAAAGTAAAGCACGGCTTTGTTAAAATTGTTTAAATAGATTCTTACAATTTCAAGGTAGTAAGTAGGTGGGAAAATATTTCTGAAATACTTATTATTTCAATGAATAAGGTAATGAGATAGACACTTTCCTGTTTTAATAATGGACACAACAAACTTATTTTTTATAAAGTTATTTGTAGGAACCAATTACAATGATTGATGCATAATCCCACGCCCCAGGTAGGTGAAAAACAGAAACATGGGTGAACGTGGGTGAAGGGAGACAGCAGTCAGTGCAAAATATGGAAACAATAATTTATCATTTATCAAGGTCACAAGGGTGGGGGTGGAAAAGGAGCTGATACCAAGAGTTCAAATAGAAAGTAAATGTTTAGAAAATGATGATGGCAACTTATGTACAGAAATGCTTAATACAATTGATGTATGGAAGGTTTTAAGACCTGTGAGAACTCCCAATAAAATGATTAAAAAAATAAGTTATTTGTATCTTATTTTTAAAGATGTTTTATTATGCTTGTCTACTGAGCAGATCCTAAATTTTACATTCAACTCTTCATATATGTTTTGTCTCATTTCTCTCATTAAAATCCCCTGAATGTACCATTATTTATGCAACTCCCATCCTATGGTCCCTCCCTTTACTACTCCCTCTTCTCAACCCTTTCAACTCTGTCTTTGAAAATTTGCTGCCCCTTTGATCTTACCTGTTTGATTAGTCTATGCTGTGTGCGCCTCCATAGAGTTGTTGTTCCCCTTATAGATCTATTTGACTGAAATTGGAACCACTGAGGTGGGTTCAGTTCCTGAACTGAAGTGTCATCAAGAGTCAGGCCCTGGGAGGTTGCACCAAACTCTAACTAACCAGTGAACTAGCCACAAAGAATTCTTTTGTGAGCATCATTTTAATTTTCCCATCTGTAAGTGAAGAAGTGCAATCTTCTGCTTTATGTTATTTAATGCATGCTTTCATAAAATTTGTGCATAGAAAACTGTAATTTTGTGTTGACAATTATATTCTAATAGACAGAAATTGTAAATTAATACAAAGGAAATGAGATTATTTATTATTAAGCAAGGGGTAGCCAGCTAAAGCCTTTCCTAACAGAACCAGAAGTAAACATCTTATTATTTTTAAATGAATCTTGAAAAATAGCAGGTCCCCTTCAACAGTCAGGGAAGTATTTATTCTTTGAGAATGGGACATAATTTTCTTATAAGTGGGGAAAAGCTATTTCAGATATTCTTTCAGACCACTAACATCACATTACTGAGCAATTTTGCTTTCACTATGGCTAAAAGGTGAGAGGAGCAAATAGACTCGGAAATGCCAATGGGATCCTTCTAGCATCTGACATTGCAAGCAGGCAGTAATCAATTCTGTCCTGGTGGAATGAAGATTACAGGCTTTTAAGTAAGTCATGTTTTTGCTATAAAACATATACTAACAACATGGTTTAAAAGCTGTAGGAATATAAGCATTCTCTAAAATATTAAGGATGAATTAGTCCCCATCAAGATGGACTCAGATGGAGAGAGCGGGTTTACTTATGCTTCCTCTGGTTAGGGAACCCTAAAATGTAAATTTATTGGGATATGCAATTGAGGACATGTTATGTTGTCTTTCTTTATATTGCTCACAACGGCCCAGCTTCTTCACACAAGCTGTTTTAAATACTGTGTACTTGTGTTTTTCAAATAATTTTTAAAGCTCGCATTTTTGTAGTACTAGCCTAAGCACTTACCATTTGACAAATACTTTGCTAAGTATGTTAGCTATATCATTCAATACAATCCATAGAAGTAGATGTTATTGTTGTGTCCAATTTTACAGTGAGAAAGGTAGGCACCTAAACATATATGGACACTAATTGTTCAATGGTACAATTCTCATCTTTCCTATGGGAGACCCAGGGCCAACTACTGACCAACACACTTCATGCACAGGCACCATCCACCTGTCAATGGAGGCTGTGTGTTGCTGTGTTGCTAAACAAATGGCATCAGAGCTTCCAGGCTAAAAGGGACTTGAAAGAAAGACCTGGAAATCTATTAAAAATCTGACCATTAGTCACAAAAGTCTTATCCATTTTTATCTTCTTCAAAAAGAAAAAGAAACACTTTCTAACATATTTACTCAGATTAGCTCTTAGGCCAAACTTGGCTGGAGGCTAAACAGAATTTAATCCTATTTAGAAAAGAAGAAGAAAATAAGGGTGATGATTTATACATTTTATTGTATTACCTGTTTGAGACTAGCATATATTTTGCTGCTGGGTTTATCAATTAGAAGGACTTTTCTAACATTAGATTCAAACCAAGCTCACTGACCTTGAGTCTATTCTGACTCATAACAACCCTATAGGACATTGTTTCTAAGAATATAACTCTTTAAGAGAATACATAGGAGGCTCATATTTCTCTGGGGGAGCAGCTGGTGGTTTCCAACTTTTGACCTTGTGGTTAGCCGCCAGCTCATAACCCAAATATGCTTCTGTTGTGGTGGGTCGGGAGTGTTTGAGCATGGAATTAGTAACAATGAATACTATTTGGACCAGTGGATACCAGGGATGTAGAATAGATTGTCTTTTAATAAAGTTTGATGGCATGGAGATGTGAGGGGATGGGATAAGAGGAAAAATGCTATCTCTTTGTTTTCGTTGTTGTTCATTTACTTAGAATTTGTTTGCAATAGGAAAGAATTTTAAGAGAGGTAACTGCATTCCATAGAAAGGAAAAAGTCCTTGTGGAAGCAGCACAAGGATTTGATCTCATGGATTCTTAATCAGTTTATCAAGATCAAACCTTCAGCTCAGAACCCTGTAATAAGTAATAAACTGACTTATAGAAAAGATCAGACAGCTAAGTCTGGTTCTTAAGACAATTTTTGTAAAGAAGTAAAATGAAAATAGAATAATCTATAAAAGCAGACTGAAATTTTCTGATGGATAATTATTTTGAGTGCTCTGAGGTAATTCAGGTAACCAATAGAATATTTTCATTGATGTAAGACTCATTAGCCAAAAAAAAGATTTCTGAATGTTTTTTAAAAGTAAGCATAATGGTAGAAACGGAGTCATTGATCTGGACTACTAAATGAAGAGAACAATTTATTGAAGCTGGTGAAGCAAAGTGAGCTATTTTGCACGGCAATCATCCATTGCTGATGGTGAAAGCGGTGCCCCGAAATAATCCTATGATATCAGCCCCACCATTTATTTAGGGGAAATGAAAAGCTGAGCAGCAATTATGCATGTATGGAGGCAGGCGAGGATAGCATTCCAAGATAGAGGAAGAAATCATTTGAATCAAGCTTGCAATGAATATAACTTATTAATGGAAAGTCCTTTAAAAGGGGAAGAAACCAGAAGATAGCAACTAAGCTTACTAGCTAAATAAAAGCTAGTTCAGTCGTTCTTGACTGGGAACAATTTGGGGCCCAGGACATTTGACAGTGGCTGGAGAGCTGGCGTTCACTGTGATGCGAGGCACACTACTAACATTTAGGGGATAAAGGTCAGGGATACTGGTAAATGGTACATGAACAGCTTCCCACAAAAAAATAATTATCTGGCCTGAAAGTCAGTAACGCCAAGGTTAAGAAACGTTGAGCTAAAAGAGTTTGTTGTTATTAAAGGAATTGAAAAACCAGTCCATGGTTTATCTGCTGGTGGCGCGATGGACACATGCTAGGAATGACTGTACTAGCAGTGGGATGGATGAAAGATGGCTAATGAGGGACATGCGACTGGGACGAAGGAAGACAGCGTGAGGAAGTGCCTGACAGTCTCTAGAGAATCATGTAGCATGAGGAGGAACAGGTCAAAAAGAACAATACTTTGAAGAGACAAGGCTAAGCAAAATTAAACACTCTTACAACATGAAACTAATTTACTACAGAAGTGAAAAAAACCTGCCAGTCCTGAAACCTGAGTTGATGTATGGTTGATTTACCTCCAATAAATCAGTTATAAAAAGCTCAAATCAGCTGTCAAGTCTATAGCTAATATTATGAGCTTAATGGTTAAACATTGAATCATTTTTGATCCCTTGCCACCTCAACTGAATCAGGGAAAAAAAATGCATGTTTCCTCTTACCACTACTATTCAGTTTCTCACTAATATAAGCCAATGAAATAAATCAAGCATAAAATGGTGGACAGTGGGATGACAAGCAAACATATTTGAAAGGAAGAAATAAAACAATCTTTTCTTATAGATAAATGATGGTTTATATAAAAACCCCCAAAGAATAAGAAACAATGCTACTAAACTAATAAGAGTTTAGCAAAGCTATTGATTGATTTATGATAGGTAGATGGACAGCTAGATAGTTTCAATGTATTTTATATTGTTGCATATTATATATTAGATGTATATATTTGTGTTTCTATGAACTGGAAATTAAATGTAAAAATTTTACAATAGTTTCAGAAATATAAATTTTTAGTTCAAAATTGAAGAAAATAATATTTAACTCTTCCATCATCATATATAAGAATTTATCTAAAATGTATTAAATTTCTTAATTTGAAAACAAGAATGATAAAATTCAGAGAGAAGGATGGATAGGTTAATCTGTGAGTCTTTTTGACAGTCTTACTGATAGAACAACAAAAGCACAAGCAAGGGAAAAAATAAACTAATCTTTAGAAAATGAAAACATCTCTGTTGATAAAAGACTATAAAAAATGAGAAAATACAGCCTACAGTTATGGGGAAAGTTTCTGGAAATTACATAGCCAGTAAAAGAGAAATGTATAAAACTTTTGCAACATCAAAAAATAATAATAATAGTAAAGATAGAAAAAATGAATAAAGCATTTGAACAAAAGTTTTAAGGGAGGTATTCAGACTGGAACCAGCATAGTAGAAGGTGCTGTGTTAGTCATTAGTCATTGTTGTTGTTAGGGGCCATCAAGTTCAGTCCAATTTATGGATCTTGAGGAACAACTGCGGAAATGCTGGATATTGCACAACTGAACAAATGTAACTGTGTTTGAACCACTGGTGTAGGCATTCTGTCAATTCACCTTGTGGACAGTCTTCTTCTCCCTAACTTTCTACTTTACCAACCACGATGTCTTTCTCCAAGGACCGGACCCCCCTTATAACATGTTCAAAGTGTGTGAAATAAAGTCTGGCCTTATTTTCTAAAGAGTAACTGGGCTAAATGTTTTCCAAGCCATATTAACTCATTCTATTGGAATTTGATGGTTATGCAATATTCCATATTCAATAGCATATTTATTATTAGTCCATTAAGTATATAGTCCAATAAGAAATCATCTCACTCTAATTAGAATGGCAATAATTAAAGAAATAAATTATTGAGTGTTGGGGAGATTATCTAGAAATAGATTTTTCATCAACTGCAGTAGAGTTTTACATTGGTACAGACATTGTGGAAAATAGTTTGGCGTTTCCTCAAAGAGTTGAACATAAAACTGTCATACCACCTAGAAATTCTACTCTTAAAAGCAGCTACGTGAACAGACACGTGTACACTAATGTTCATTTCAGCACTAT
>NW_022111373.1:10595591-10596481 GCF_000313985.2 Echinops telfairi
GGTGTAAGCATCTCAGCACTAGCAGGGGTCTCCACATGGCTCCTCCAGCTCCCGGGCTCTAGTATAGTCCCATGTGTCTTGTCATCAGGAATACAAAGCAGAGAGTGTCTGTGTCCCACCTCCAGAAAGCTATTTATCTCCGTGGCACCTCTAAATGAGATCATCAAGCTGCGACCTGATTGACAAGCTCGACTCCACCCCTTCACAAGTTGACACCAGATTGTGTAACTACTATATATATATGTGTGTGTGTGTGTGTGTGTGTGTGTGTGTTGTTGGGTGCCATTGAGCCTGTTCCAACTCATAGCTACCCTATGCAGAACAGAATGAAACACCACCCAGTCCTACATCATCTGCACAATTGCTCCTGCCCTTGAGCCCATTGCTGCAGCCACTGTTACTCCATCTCCTTGAGGGCCTTCCTTTATTTCACTGCTCCTTCACTTTACCAATCATGATGTCTTCTCAGGGATTGGTTTTTCCTGAAAACATGTCGATAGTATATAAGACAAAGTCTTGCGTTCCTTGTCTCTAAGGAACATTTTGACCTTACTTCTTCCAAGATATGTTTGTCCTGTTAGCAGTCCCTGGTATTATCAATATTCGAATACATAGATTCTTTGTCAGTCTTTATTCATTGTCCAACTTTCATATGCATGGGAGGCAATTGATAATCCATGGCTTGGGTCAGACTCACCTTAGTCCTCAAATTAACATCCTTGTTTTTCAATACTCAAGAGGTTTTGTGCAGAAGACTTATCTATTGAAATGCTTCTTTAAATCTTCTGACTGCTGCTTCCATGAGCATAACCTGTGGATCTAAGCAAGACAAAATCCTTGAGAACTTGTTTACAAAACTAAAGATTGAAACATTATCTTCCATACTTTAG
>NW_022111373.1:10598205-10599079 GCF_000313985.2 Echinops telfairi
ATTGACAAATGATTATATAATTAGCAGAATGACAGAAATGTATTCCCTAGCTTTTTGAATGTTGTTGGGGATCTGTCCCTTCTTATGCATTATTTGTATCTCTGTCTGTATACTATTATGTTTTTATCCTTACCACCTTAGCACATTTTTGTTTCTTTATTGTTCTCTGTTGGGCCTTCCAGGTGTGAAGCATAGGAGGAGTGGATACATAATGAGAACAATTGAAACAAGTGGTTACAGGGAATACAGGGATGGGGTAAGTGATGGGTAGGGTAAAGGAATCTCAGGGGTAAAAAAGGAAGACAGGAGGTTGGAGGGAGCACTAGAATGGATTGTGATTGCATAACTCATCTTGGAGGTGATTTAAATATGGAAGATGTTCTCAAAAAACTGATGTGGGGGTGATTGATGATTGAAGGATTGAACTATTGAATTGTATGATATGTAAATTACTTACCAATAAAATTGTTGAAAAAAATTGTACTGGAGAGGAAAAGTTATAAATGTGGAATGCAAACAAGAAATATATCCAGTAGCATTACCTACATTTAGAATTTCAGGAGATGATAAGAACGAGTTATTTTCAGTAAGGTGCTAGTTTTCCTCTCTCTCATTAAAAAAATATATTTACATTTAAAATTGAAGAGGTTAAAGAATGCATTGTAAACAGAAACATAGCTCAAAATAAATGAAATGACAAAGACTAAAATTTCCTCAGTCTTGTATTTCAAAATAGTGGACAAAAATGTACATATAACTGCAAATCATTATATATATGTATATATACACTCCTTTTTAATAATAAGTAAGTAAATTTCAAACACTAACCAAATATTCTAAAGGAAAGAGGGGAATGTGGCTTAACAAAATGAGA
>NW_022111373.1:10608228-10609477 GCF_000313985.2 Echinops telfairi
TCAGGACATCTTCTGCCATTGCCTTTTGTTCCTCCTGTTTTTTCGTTGAGGTCGTTGGGGGCTGATGGCTGTTTGTGTTGTGGTGTTTTGGAGGAGCCAGGTGACATTTTCCAGGGAGTTGAAGAGCATTGGCTCTCTGGGATACTTGCAGAAATGCTTCTTCTAACTGCCTACAGCTAATTTCACCATGGAATTAGCCTACCACTTTATCCTCCTGTGCCTTCACTCTCAAGCAGAGTGCCCCAGAAGGCTAGTGGGTTGCCTGATTTACTGTAGAATACCGTGAATTGTGGGCAAAATTGCCCTGGCCTGGCAGATCTCTGTGGAGGTTGGGCAGAGGTTCCTGCAGCAGCTTGGAACATTGGCGAGTGTTGGCCAATCTGCCTTAGGCTGTGTGAGGCACTAAGGTAGGTGGGACACATGGGACAACAGAGGAAAAATAGGAGCTCCCCCAGTCACACAGGCAGGAATTCCCTGATAAGAAGTTGGGCAGATTATCCCCTGGTAGATGTCAGCTGGGCTTTCCCCAGCCTGGGGCTACGCTGCACAGGGTGGAGCTCACCTAACTGAGTGGGGGGAAGGTGTAAATGCCTTAGGCTTAGGGGAGTGGTCTGGAGGTCCGCAGTGGAGTGTGAGGGAACAGGGAAGAGACACAGAGGGGGGAAAAAAAGTAAGCCTGCTGAGACTATGGGGGTATAGAGAGAAGAGAGGGAAACAAAAGTAACAATATAGCTGAGCCCCGATCCCTGCCTGTGGGTTTGCAAGGGTTTAATCCCTGCCCCGGGGTGGTGGCAACCTGTGGTTGTGTTGAGATTAAGCCCCTGCACCAGCTTATAAATTGTCCCGGCTCAGGCCAAGACAGTGGAAGGTCTAAGGTCAAACAGCAGCTGGCCTCCACTGTGGTAAGCCAAAAGCCCCCACAAAACCTTGTGGATCTTTGCCTATTTATATTTATGATGCTCCTCCTGTGATCCAGCAGTGTTGAATTTCCCTCTTAGTAACTCTCTTGGGCTGATTTCTGTGGGGTCCCTCTGGTATGTGTTACTCAGTTGCCATCTTCCCACATAAGACCTTTTAAAAACAAAGGTGTTACTTTGAGGATTAAGGTATAAGTGACCAGAGAAAAATTAATGGCATTTGAATTACAATGTTGGTGAGGAATATCAAAGTACTATGGACTATCAGAACAAACAAATAAGCATAGCCAGAATGTTCCTTAGAAGGGAGGATAGCAAAACTTTGTCTCCTT
>NW_022111373.1:10609807-10611771 GCF_000313985.2 Echinops telfairi
TGCTCCTGGGAAGATGCCCATTAGTCATCTGGAAAGTCTTAGAAACAGCTGGTAAGACAATATAAAAGAACTTAACTTCTGGAAAGAAAATTGGGGAGGATATGTTTCAATAATAACTTGATTTATTGTAGTGATAGTGGTGAGTTGTCTACAGTCTCATTTTTGTGCCTCAGCTCATGATTTCTTTTGAAACCCAACTATTCTTTTGCAATTATTTATGTCAACATCAACAATGATATCCCATTGTCAATTCTTTGTCCCCATTTTATTTGATTTATTAGTAATATTTGCTCATTTGATTACTCTTTCTACACTTTATTTATTTGGTTTTTAAATATCACTAATGGTTTTTCTCAGGCCTCATAAGTCACACATCATCTGATTTTTTTTCCCTTTTAAACTTGTGAGCATTCAAGCTTTTCATAGCTCATCACCGACTCCTTTGTTCTCATTCATTCATCATTCCATCAGTAAGTTCTAGTTTCTTTCTTCAAATTGTATCCCAAATCTGAATACTCATTAAATACCTGGGGATGAAGTGATATAAATGGGTCCCCCAAAAAAAGAACTTTTAGAGAAAAGGTGAAAGATCACTTCAACAAACATTTGATTTTGTACTTTTCCCCTTAACATATAAGGAAGAGTAGATAGGGAAAGACTGACTCATTTATGCCATATGTCTGAAAGGATAGATCCCAAAGTGAACATGAGCACAGAGTTTCTAGTGGAGTCACAGGTCCGCCAACTCCCAAGGTCAAAGACTGTCATGAATAAGAGCCTAGTAGAATAGGGTGTGATTTCCTGGGTCAAATAAGCCATTTAGGGAAACTAGTATAATTGGTGCAGAGCTTTCAGGGTGAAAAAAAATACCTGAGATTTCCTATGGATTTCCATAGGAAGAGCTGCTACAAAGCTTGGCAGTGGTTGTCCCAAAAGCCACTTTTCCAAATTTAGAACTCAATCATGTTAAATTGGTCAAAGTGGTGTATCAAGGACTTCCTTTTTAATATAAATTTTGTGTGCTGTTATCTTTTTTACTTGCCGGGCAAGAGTCATATGAATTACTTTTTCATGATTTTATGGTCACATCTGGTGAACAGCCAAGGAGGATCTTCCAGACACTTATGTAAATGGAAGCTGAAAATTCTGCTGGCAAAGAACTCAAGTGGTATCCACTTTTGGAACACAAACACATCTGCACATGCCTGGAAAACTATCAGGATGAAATTTTTTTTAAATGTGCAGAGGGAGTACTGAAGAATTTTCAAAGGGAATTTTTTTTAAGTAAAGCAAAAGCAACGAGGCAGGATTCTAGTTGGGAAACAGAACTCCTGAGTGATGTGGACTAAAACATTTGTATAGGGGTTATATCTTACATAATTATAGAAGCATGTGAAGAATTCTTGGAAAAGGTTTGCTCCTGTGACATTGTGAGCGTGATGTCACTATAGGACACCCGGGCAGACATTGAGATGATGAACACTACATGTAGCAGGAACGATTAAGGGCAGACTTAAATCTGCAAGGACAATTTGAATCTATGGAAAAAACAACAACCTAGAATCCCCAGGACTAAAGTAAATCCATATAGTCTCTTACATCTCCAAACTCTTAGATAGGAAAGATCTTTAGAGGCTCTTATGTCTGACCCAGAACTCTGAGAATCTAGAGGGAACTTAGCAGGAGCTGGATGGAGGGCCAGGCCTCTGGGTGGGCAAAAACTCAAACACGGGCCCATCAAGCCCATTCCGACTCACGATGACCCTATAAGGCGAGGTAGAACTGCCCCTGGGGTTTCTGAGACTCTTCATGGGAGTTAGAAAGCCATAATCACTAAACCACCAGGGCACCTAGGGTATTGGAGGAGTAAATGAAGCACTGAATTTAAGAGGGGCAAGTAACCTAGTAATAGAGATAAGTAGAATTTCAGTGCAACCTTTTAAAAGGGAAAATTAATATAAAAG
>NW_022111373.1:10612520-10639608 GCF_000313985.2 Echinops telfairi
TTTTTCTGTGGTTTACAAAGGAAGCTCTAGAGAAACAAATTTATTCATTGTTGGCAAAGTTTAGGCTCAAATTTCAAATAACCAACAATCAAACTATTAGATTTTCCACCAAGATACCCAGGTAACATGTTGAATTTCGAATCACTGATTTGTGCATCTGCATTTATCTTTACCTAGATATTTTTTTTACATAAATTGGCAAAACCTTGACATTTTAAGTGAGTTGCATTGCTCACAGGTCATATTTTATATCTTATTCTCTGTGGTCTGCTGGAAATTGAGCCTGATTCTATATCAAGAAAAATTCTGGTTGGTGTAGATAGACCCTTAGGTGAATCAGCAGTCACTTATAAAGAACAACTACACAAGTGGCTTAAGTGTTCAGCTACTAACCAAAAGGTTGACCATTCAAGCTCACCAAGAGGCACTGTTAGTCCGGGGTGACTAGAGAAACAAATCCAGAGTCACTCAATTATGTGTAAAAGAGAGCTGTATATCAAAGAGTAATTGTATATAAATAAAACATCCCAGCTCATTACAGAGCAAGTTCATAAGTCCATTATTAGCTCATATGTGCAATACTAGTCTATAAATTCCTCTGCAGACTCACACAACACGTGCAATGATGCTGGATGCAGGAAGATCACAGGCCAATAGGTGGATAGTCTTGTGGACCCAGTGGTGGTGGAACCATCTCCAGGGGCTCTGGCTGCCATCAGCATGGCTCCATGTGGCTTGTCAATAAGAAGGTGAAGCAGAGAGAAAATATGCTCCACCTCCAGGGAGGAAGAAGTTCCCAGAATCCTCCTGGTGGATGTTAGCTTGTCACCAGATTGACAGGTTAGTCTCCACCCCTTCACTCAAGTTGCCAGGAGATTATATAACTGCCACAGGCACCTTGAAGAACAACCAATGGCTCTGCTTCTGAAGGATCAAAGTCATTGAAAACCCAATGGAGTGCAGTTCTACTCAGCAAAACATGAGATCACCACTAGTTGGAGTCTATTTGACAGCAGCCAAATGGCTGTTTGTTTGTTTGTTTTGTTTTTAACCTTCCTGGGGAGCTCCTGGATGGTACATATGATTAAGCACTTGACTGCTACCTGGAAGGTTGGTGGTTTGAACTCAACTACTGGAGCCTTTATCAAAGGCTACACCCTTGAAAACACTATAGAGTGTAGGTCTACTGGGCACACACGGGATGGCTATGAGTCAGAATTGAGTCAATTTATAGCCAAGATATTTGTACAACCACAGCTTGCCTGTCAGTGGAAGCTTACATATTGCTCTAATATTGAACACGTTTCATCAGAACAGCAGTACCAAGAAAGAACATGAAGAAAGAGCTGGTAAGGGTCGAAAGTGACTCCATGGCTTGGTGGGTTTGTGTTCATCACACATCTACATCCATTAGAATCAGAGTACATATATTTTAAGCAAGCCAATAAACTTTACAACAGTTAAAGTAGCCTTCATAAAATAGGGTAGCTTCCCTGATGAGCGCACATGTTATTTCCTATTATGAAATTTCATTTTTGCTGCTTTGTTTGCTTTATTTAAAATGAATGATTGACTGAAAATCAAATAAAGCTTTTAATATTGTAATACTTTCAAGCTAAGAGAATTCAATCAAAATTGAAAGAACTCTCCCAAACTCATAGCAAGAGTTTAAATTAAGATGATTTTTCACATTTGTCTGTTTATAACTTTGCACAGAAAATCAGTGTGTTTTAGCTTTTCTAATTTTGTGTATTTTCTATTTATTGCTTAGTAGAAATATGTTTTGCAAATGTGTTTGTGTTTTAGATGAATGTGGTTAGAATTAAATTTATTCAGTTATATCATTTTTTTAATATTTAAGCTCAATGTGTCTGGCCACTGCCACCTTAATTTCAATATGGAAATTAATTCACTTCTGATTCTATAAGTTTTCACTAGTTTTTATTACATTGAATAGTACTTCTACCCATCTCCTGGAAACAACAGAATAAAAGTATAAGAAAACAAAATTACACATGTAATTCCCTTTCACATGCCACTGTCTGAGTTATGATCAGAGATATTTTCCAAAAAAACATCAATCATTGTTTCGTGAGACAAGACAATGACTGGCAAGAAGAACTGCATACCATATACAAAACTGAGGATCACAACATTTCCCACTTTTGGAAAAAAAATTATCAATTTCTACCTGTTTAAATAAATTAATTAGCATTTTTAAAACCATATGTTTCTTCAAAGTCAAAGTGAAAGTTATTCTTAGAATACTTGCAGGGCAAGTAAAATAATATAAATAAACTCCAAACTTTAAATTATAAAGAAAGCCCTAATAATTTTAAAAGGGTCAGGTGGGAGCTTGGGAAAATATCTGTAGGGACAATTATTATCAAATTCACAGCTTATTTTACTATGGGAAGCCATCTGAAGTCACGGGTCTTTTTTCATGGAAACGCTGTACCAATTGTCCCAGTGTCCTTAAACGGTTTCTTTGACCCCAAAAGTCACATCCCATCTCACTAGGCTCTTATTCATGACAGTCTTTCACAATGGGAGCTGCTCAACCTGTGCCTCAGCTAGAAAATCTTTGTTCATGGTCACCATTCAATCCATCTTGACAGACAGCATAAGTGGGTCAATCTTTCCCCAACTACTCTTCCTGGTATATTAAAGGGGGAAGTGCAAAATAAATACGTGTTTCAATGACCTTTCATCTTTCCTCGGAAAGTTTCACCTCAGCATTTGTTCACATCACTGTACTCCCAAGGTACTTAAAATTGCTATCTCACCCTTTTTACCCAGACTCAGCCCTGACTTAAGCTGCGTGCTGACCATCCGCTACAGGATTTTGCAGCCAACCTATTTCTCTTACTTATGGCCTAGATAGCCTTTCAGAAAAGGATGAATTAACTCCTTGCCAAGATTTTACTTGTGTATTGTTTATTAAAAACTGACATTTTAAGGGAGAACCACATTTTAAACTAAAGTAGTAATAGTAATAATAACTAAACAAATTTTTATTTAATGTTTATCATGCTCACATCCGTCTCTTGTCTGTCAGTTAGTTGGGCTGTGGTGGCTCACTACAGTTGCTGGAATGCTAGAAGCTATGTCACTGGTTTTTCGAGTGCCAGCAGGGCCACTCAAAGTGAGCTTCCGAATAAAGATCTAAGCTCCCCACTTTGAAACATTTTCAGATATTGAACATTTTAAAATGGAAGCAGAACATTGCCAGAGATAGTGCCGAAGGAAGAGTTCCTCATGCCAGAAAGCACTCCCAATGTCACTGAGCAGGGGATGATTTCGCGAAGGGGCATCTACAGTGGAGAAATGAGTCTGGAAAAGCCTGTGGGAGTGGAGCCTTTGGGATCTTCATTCGCTGATGAGGCACAACTCGAGGCAAGTAAAAACAGCTGCGAACATCTGCTAATGATCAGTATCTGGAATGTGTGAAGTATGAATTTGAGGAAAATTGGAAGTTGTCAAAAATGAAATGGGACACATGAAGATTGATATACTAGACATTGGTGAGTTGAAATGAACTGGTCTTGGTCATTTGAAATCAGAATATCATATAATTTACTATGCCAGAAATAACATCATCAGGAAGAATGGTGTAATATTCATTGTCAAAAAGGACATTGCAAAATCAATCATTAAGTAAAATTCTGTCTGTAATAGGATTATATTTATCCACTTTCAAAGAATTCTATCAAAACAACTATTATTCAAATTTAAGTAGCAACCACAAAAGTTAGTGATGACGAAGTTATAGAATTGTACCAATGATGTCATTCATAAATTGATCAAATGTGCAATCAAGATGCACTGATAATATTGGTAATTGGAATGAAAAGTTGGAAACAAATAGGAAGGAAGAGCAGTTGGAAAACCTGGACTTGGTGATAGGAATAAAGGTGGAGAACATGATGGAATTTTGCAAAACCAATGACTTGCTCAGAGAAAATGCCTTTTTTCAACAACATGCAAGGCAACTACCTATATACGTTGACTTCTGCAGATGGAATATGCAGAAATCAACTTGACTACATCTGTGGGAAGAGATGATGGAGAAGATCAATATCAGCAGGTAAAACCAGGCCAAAGGCTGACTGTGAAATAGATTTTTAGTTACTCACAAATTGAGGATACATCTAAAGAAAATTAAGGCAAGTCCGCAGGAATCTGTGTAGCTTTGGGGATGCTGAACCCCTGAGCTGCAGGAACACTACAGGCTATGCAGGCAAGTGAGTCCAAGGTCAGTCAAGCCGGTGAATGGATCAGCAAATGCATCTAAGTTTGGCATATCTGATGGGCAGCCACTGATAGTTCCCAAGCTCAGTAGACAATACAGCAGAAAGTTAGTTCAAGTTGACAGAGTCAGCGACCCGGATGCAGGATCCAGACCTTGCAAAAAAACAAGCAAGCTTTCATGTCTATGTACACAGGAAGTAGGCCATGCCATTGAAGAAACATCCTTTCGATTGCATTGGGGCCGAGCCCTCAGGAAAGGGTTTGCTTTTCAGCCTACATGTAATCCTTTGACAGCTGCTAGGAAGCTCACCAAAGATCCCATCGTGGAGTTTATGACATAGTAGATCCATTATTGAGAATCTCAAGGTCCTAACTGCTAAGAATCCTGGACCAACGAAGCTGACATAAAACCTATCAGAGCCAGCTATGGTGAGCAGTTTCCAGAAGAACTTCCAGGAGAACAGACTTCTTGTTTTTAGATACTGTCTAGTCAGTTCTGGTTCATAGTGATCCTATATGAAACAGAATTAAACACTGCCCATTCCTGTACCATCCTCACAACTGTTGTTAGGTTGAGTCTATTGTAGTCACAGTGTCAATCCATCTTATCAGTTTTCCTCTTTTTCACCGATCTTTTAACAAGCATCATGTCCTTTTCCAAGGTCTGTCTCTCCTGATAACATTTTCAAAGTACATGAAAGTCTCACCATCCTTGTTCCTAAATAGCATGCTGGCTGAACTTCTTCCAAAACAGATTTGTTTGTTCTTCTGGTAATCCATGGTACTTTCAATATATTTTACCAACACTATAATTTAAATGCATTCATTTTTCGCTGGTCTTCCTTGCTTGTTGATGAAATTTCCCATAGATATTGGGCATTAGAAACTATCATGGCAACATATGTATAAATGTGCTTGATATGATTGCTATATGGAAGGTTAAAAGAGCTGTAAGAGCCACCCAATAAAATGATTTATTAATTTAAAAAAAGCAAATATCATGGCTTGGGTTAGGCACTTCTTAGTCCTCAAAGTAACATCCCTGCTCTTCAATACTTTAACGAAGTTTTATGCAACAGAATTGTCCAAAGCAGTATGTTGTTTGATTTCTTTACTATTGCTACCATGAGCATTGATTGTAGACCCAACTAAGATAAAATTATTGACAGCTTCAATTTTTTTCACGATTTACTATGATGTCTATTGGTTCAATTTGAGGATATTTGTTTTCTTTAGATTGAGTGGCAATCTATACTCAAAGTTCCAGCCTTCAATTGTCATCAGAAACTACTTCAAGCTCTTTGGCTTTCAGCAAGCCAGGTTGTGTCATTTGCATATCACAGGTTGTTAACAAGCCTTCCTCCAATCCTCATGTTGTATTCTTCATATAGTCCAGCTTCTCAAATTATTTGCTCAGAATACAGATCGAATAATCATGGTAAAATCATACAGCCATGACACACACTTTTCCTGCTTCTCATTTTGAGTTCTTCCGCATCAGTAAATTAATGTCCCAAAGTTTTATAACATTAAGGTCAGCGACTACTTTGAAGAGACAGCTTTTCTCTAATTCCATTTTGAGTGTCTTTCAGAAAGTTCCATCTGCTGGCACTGTATGAAAATATGATCCATTAATTTCCATGTTCTTTTTAATTATTATTTGTTTTGTTTTGACTTTTTATAGTTACCTGGGTGAAGATTTACAGAGAAAAATCAGTTTCCAACAATATCTGTACTTTTTGTTTCAGGTAATTGCTTATCATCTTTATAACATAACATCCCACTTCTACCTGTTTCCTGTTCACATTTGTCCTTGGTTTCTAAGCTTTACTATTTTCTGAACTTTGTCTTTGAGCAAATGCTGCCCTTTTGATCTCAAATCATTGATTATTCTTAGGAGTCCACGCCTCTCTAGTGCGATATTTCACATTATAACAAACCCAAGCCAGGCCAACTGCCAGGGCCTCTATGGTGGCTCAGTGCCCCTATCTAAGCTTTCTGAACCTGGAAATCTGGACAGCTCAGGAAATCTTTCTTCTGAGGAGGTGGTGGTGGCGTGGAACCATCCATCTGTGGTGAGCAGTCTATTGCTTAACTAAAATTGTCATCAAGACTAGTTGCCTATTGTTTAGGCTGAAAATTGAGCCATGGGGTTGGTTTTAGTTCCTGGCCTGAAGGGTGGCTAAGGACCATAGTCTTGGTAGTCACACTAATCTCTGTCAGACCAATAAGCCTGTTTTTAGGTTTGTTATTTTTATGATTTGAGGTTGAATTCCAAAGAGTTCTCACCACTCTATCCAGACCCTCCTAATGGAATCCCTTTCAGAGAAGTTGATCCTGATAACTGGGCACTTATTTTCATCTTATTTTTCTTAGAGTCATGGAGGCTGAGGTTTGCATGGTTTATTAATCCTCTGAACGAATTGTTTCCATGCATCTTCAGTTTTCTTTATTCTTCTTTGATCTGGATGTGGAAAAATCAATAGTTACACCTTAGATGGCCACTCATAAGCTTTTAAGACTACTTGCTACTCATCAAAGGGTATAGCGTATTTCCTTTATAAACTTTTTTTTTTTCAATTGAATTTGGTGTCCCCTTGAGTTCCCGGGCCCAGCAACTCACTCCCTCGAAGTGTTTAGTTACGGCTATGACGTTTTCATGACTTTGTTCCCTCTATGTGCTCCAGTAATCGTGGATATACTTGCAGTATTTGAAAACACATGCAGAAACATACTCAGGTGAACCTTTATTTGTGGTGGGCGTAGTCCCATTCTCCTTCTTGCTTCCGTTCAGCTTTTACGTGTATCTCCGGATCTGCTACGGAGCTCTGGCGTTGTCGTGGGTTACATGTCGTGCTGATAACTCCAAGGTCAGCGGTTGAAAGCCACCAACAGCTCTAAGAAAGATGAGGCTTTCTGCTTCCTTAGAGACTTGCAGCCTCAAACCCACAAAGGCCGTCCTCTCCTGTTCTACAGTGTCTCTCTGAGTGAGACTTGACTTGATGGCACTGTGTTTGGGTTTGGTTTTATTTATCTACCTGTAGATTATATTGTTACTACTCTTATTCCAGGGTTGTGTGTATTATAATATTTACCTTTGCTGTGTTGAACTCATTCCTCCTCCCAGGGTCTTTGTCATGATCATTTTTTGCTGACTTCCCTATCATATGTTGCCTTCCCTTCATTCAAATTTGTGTGTATCTACCCTACATTTATGTATTTACTTTCTCTCCCTGCTTGTATTTAGTAACCATCAACTAATCTTTCTTTTTGTATTAAGCCTTTCCTTACATTTTTATAATAGTGCTCACATAAAATAGGTGTCCTTGTGTGTTTCACTGATTTCACCCAGCACGATATTGTCCAGGCTTTTCCATGTTATGTGATATTTCATAAATTCATTATTTAATTTGACCAGAGTAAATACTGGTCAATTTACTTGGAATTAGATTGTTAGATCCTCTTCCTAGTCTGTTTTTGTCTGGAAGCTACACCCCAAACCGTATACCATGGATTGTCTTGCTAATGTTTGAAATACTGGTGTGAGAGCTTTCAGCTCACATTGCAAACTAGTACAATATGACCAGCTGACAGAAGAGTGGGGATCCTGACAGAACACAGCTCACATATTTAATCTACCCAGGATTGGAAATAAATCCAAGTTTTTGGGTTTTCTTTTTTATGTAGATTTAGAGCTATTCATTTTCAAGAGAATGATAAAGTTGCCAGAAATATTCTCCAAGGTGGTATATGTCACAGGTTTCTTAGCACTTCTGATTTCATATCTTTCATTTGATAGACCTTCATGCCTACACTTCATAGATTTTTCAAAAAGTCTTGATTTGTTTTTGAAAGCCACTCTCAATCTGACAATCATCTTCTAGATACGTTTTTGTCTGTCTCACTATATTACATCATTTATTTTATTTCCTCAGAAATCTCCTGTGGATTGCAATCTCTTCCTAAAGTGTGACTGTAGCGAGAGAGAGAGAGAGAAAAAAAACACTTGAAATCTTAACTTTCCTTTGCAATCACAAATTATACCCCACCTATAGCAGGCAACATACAATTATCACATTTGTAATAGTGCAGGCAGTAGTGCGCGTGATGGTATACAGACCAAAACAGATTTATATCAGAAGAGACTAAAATATACTCTTGTATGTAGAATAGCTAAAACAAACTGAAGAAATTATGGAGCAAAATATCTGAACAAAGATTAAAAATGGCAGCTTGAGAGACAAAGTATTATCATAAAATATACAAAGACTTGGAGTTAGAAAATTAAAAGGAATGAACATACTCAGAAATTCCTAAGTAAAGGACTGAAAAGAATTCAAGTCTTGAGGAGCAATGTAGATAGATTCCATAGGCAAACAATTCTATAGACTTGATGGTCGGTTTGTCTGTAGTGGCTTCATGTTGCTGTGATACTGAAAGCTCTGTCACTGTTGCTTCAAACACCAGCAGGATCACTCGAAGAGAACTGGTTCCAGCAGAACTTTAAGACTAAGAAAACACAATGCTATTGAAGGAAGAAGTCCAAGCAACAATGAACGCATTAAGTGAAAACAAGTCTCCAGGAATTGGTAGAATGCCAATTGAAATGTTTCAAGAAGTGGTAAAGCACTGGAAGTACTCTCCAATTTATACCAAGAAATTTAGAAGAGAGCTACTTGGCCAACTGACCGAAATAAATCACATTTGTGCCCATTCAAAAGAAAGGTGACCCAATAGAATGCTCAAAATATAGAACAATATCAAATTATAGAACAAAACCATTAATATCACATGCAAGTAAAAGTTTGCTGATGATCATTCAACAATTTCAGCAGTACATTGAAAGGGAGTTGCCAGAGGTTTAGGCCAGATTCAGAAGAATATATAGACCAGGGATATCATTGCTGATGCCACATGGATCTTGGCTCAAAGCAGAGAATAACAGAAAAATGTTTACTTGTGTCCTATTGATTAGGTAAAGACATTCAACTGTGTGGATCACACTAGCCTTGAGATAATAATTCCAGAATCCTTTATTGTGCTCATGTGGACCCAGTACTTGAATAAAGAAGCAGTTGTATGAACTGGATAGGAATACTTCATGGTTTAAAATCAGGAAAGATGTGTCCGAATTTTATCCTTTCACCATACTTATTCCATCTATATGCCGAGCAAATCATCAGAGATGGTGGATTGAAGAAGAACAAGAGTACCAGTATTGGAAGGAGGCTTATTCGCAATATGCAGATGACACACACTCATTTGCATAGTCATAAACAATAGAATATAAAGAGTCCCTGAAACACTTGCTGATGAAAATCAAGGATTGCAGCCTTCAGTATGGATTACAAATTAATATAAATAAAACAAAGATCCTTATAACTAGACCAATAGATAATATCATGATAAATAAAATAAAGATCAAAGTTGTCAAGAATTTTGTTTTGCTTGGATCAGTAGTGCTCATAAACACTGAAGTCAATAGCCTAAACAAGTGTTGAAAGCAAGGATATTATTTTGAGTAATAAGATGCACCTGATATTTGTATTTTCAATTGCCTCGTGGTCATGTGAAAGTTGGACAGTGAAGAAAGAAGGCCTAAGAAGAATCGATGCATTTGAATTACGGCGCTGGTGAAGAATGTCGAAAGTAATGCAAACAATGGAGTTCCGGGAAGATGCCACCAACAAAGCATCCCCCATGTGATCAAATCTGTGTGATCACCACATTTTCAGGTCAGGTAGCCATGTTGAGGTCCTGGGACATAAGATTGGGTCTCGCAGCACCCAAGGACTATCTTTTGTCAGTTCTCCCACCGACAGCACAGCTATGGCTGTGATATGTGCAGTCCCTTTTCACAGCACCCATCTACCTTTGCATCCTTTGCCCATGCAACAGCAAATCCCAGCACGTTTTTGTTTGTTTGTTGTTTTTACATTTTTCCACTCCCCCCCATCATTTAGTAGCTTGCCAGCATAGAGAAGTGTCCAGGGCTGTCTATACCTCAGAGGCATCCCACGGACACCCATGCGGTCACCTGGAGGCCTTGGACTCTGGGAACTGTGGCAGCCTGCGGAGGAGAGTTCCTATTGGTGATCACCCTAGCGAAAACCCAGCTCCCTCCTGCAGATAAATAGCTCCAGCCAGATGGAGAGAGTTTAATGGTTGGGAAAACAGAGGAGCTGTTGGAATCTGCAACTCATTAAAAATTACTATGCCTAAGGGAAGGCTTCCTATGATTAATACCACCACTTAAAACTAACTCCAGAGTGCCTAAACCCTGATCATCCTTCTCACCCAAATAACACTCCATCCTCATCTCCTCACAATACCTTTTCCGCCACCTATCTGACTTTCCCCTAAAGAGCCAGCCCCTCCCTACTACACCTCCCAGAAGATTATGCTCCATTATCAGCTCGCCCAAAATGTGATGCAAGCAACAGCCAATACCTGCAGCTACTGTAGAAAAGCTAGAGAAACAAAAGTCAATTACTGAAGATGGCCCAAACCCCATACTTTACAAAGAAGAGCCAGCCCTTGAACTGCCAGTGAAAAAATGCTTGAGAATACTTTTTAGTCCCGTACAGTAAATTAGGGGGTCAATCCTGAAAACTAATGAAAAAATAGAGATACTAGAATCCCCCAAACAAAGGGAAGTCAAGGAATTAAGGAATAACATAGAAGAAATAGATCAAAAGGTGAGAGATATTAACAATAGAATGACAGAAATGGAGAACCAAATCAGTGATCACCAAGTTAACCAGGCAGAATTCAGCAAATGAGAGCAAAAGAATGGAAAGAAAACCTGAGGAGGATGTGGAATTCCATGAGCAAAACTATATTTGAATTATTGAAGTCCCAGAGGAGGAAGAAAGAAAGAAACATGGAGTCAAAATCGTGAGGGAATTCTTGGAAGAAAATGTCTCTAATATCACAAAGGAGGAGACAAGAATCATTCACGAAGCAAAGAGAATGCTAATTATATTAACCTCCCCCTAGAACACATCAAAACATACAGTAGTCAAATTATCCAGTTTCAAAGAAAAAGAGAATCAAGAGAGCGGCTAGGGAGAACAAAACAGTCACATGTAAAGATAAACAAATCCAAATAAGCTCAGAGCTCTCTGCAGAGACCACGCAGAAAAGGAGAAACTGGAACCACATGTTTTGAAAGTTGAAAGAAAACAACCACCATCCCAGAATACTTTATCCAGCAAAGCTCCCCATCAAATTGGAAAGCAATATGAACATTTTCTCTGGTAAAGACACATCACACAAACACTATTGTATTAAAGAGAAGAAAGGGAAATGCCAAACACAGATAGAACTACACTGAATGCTAATGGTTTTAACACATATATTAAAGAACAAGGGTAGCAAACTGGATTAGACAACAAAATCCATCAATCTGCTTCCTTCAAGAGACACATCTCAAAGCATGGATAAAAATAGACTGAGCATCAAAGGATGGCAAAAATTTTACCAAGCAAATGGCAATTAGAAAAATAGCCAGGGTGGTAATACTAATCTTGGACAAAATAGAACTCAAGGTACATGATGTAATGGGAGATAAGAATGGGTATTACATACTGCTCAAGGGTTGGTTGACATTCATCCACCAAATTCTTAAAGCGATGGAAAGAGAAATCACTGGATCAACAATTGTAGTAGGTGACTTCAATACACCACTCTTAAAGAAAGAAAGATCAATAGATAAGAAACTCAGTAAAGAAACTGAAGACGTGAACAATGCAATCAAACATCTTGACCTAATAGGCATTTTCAGAGGTCTCCAACCAACATGAAAAAAAAAACCACATTCATCTCCAATGCACACAGCTCATACTCGAAAATAGACCACATGCTGGTATATAAGGCAAGCTTAGGAAAATTCAAACACAGTAAGGTTGGGAATAATAATATAAAGAACAAAAGAAGAAAGACAAATACTTGGAGACAATCATATTTGGGAAACAGGAGAGTTGAAAGAGTGTATGCAGATGAATTCTTTAGTCTTGTGTTTGAAAAATCCTGCAGGCCAGGATTCTGGGTGGAGGGACCCTCCACGCTTGTGAGTTAGAGATGAGTCCCAATCACATTCTCATAATTAAGATTAATCTGCACAATATTCTCCTATAATAGTGCTACCTTACAGTTGCTTCTTAGAAGCACATGGCTGATTGCTATCTGGCCAGGAGCTTTAACTACAGGAGGAAACATGTGCGATTGCTCTCCCTGCTCAGGGGACAGTCACTCCCCTTACCTTCTCCCAGCACTGGTGTTAGGTTAATCCTCTAATGAACTCAGGGAGCTTTAGGTTTAGGGTACAGCTCACCTTGTTATGTATGTGGTCACCTGTAATTAGAGGGGCTTACATGCCCCAAGATTATATAAGATGATGATGAGAACACATGTCTCTCTCTGTTCAATCCCGGTTCATTAATCCATGCTAAGCCAAACCATAGCAAAATCCGTGGGACACAGCAAAAGCCATTATCAGAGGTCATTTTATTTTAATAAATGCACACATGAAAAAAGAGGAGAGAAATATGGTGAGCACCTTTATTCAGCACCTCAAGTAGCGAGAGCAGTGCCAACAGCATAATCCTTCTAACAGCAAAAGAAAAGAAATCATAAAAATTATAGCAGACATAAATGGACTGGAAAGTAGAACAATGGAAAGGTCAACAGAGCAAAAATTTGGTTCTTTGACAGGATCAACAAACCGCTAGGAAACTTAACAAAGGAAAAGAAGGCACAGACATCAATTTGTAAAATTAGGGCTGAAACAGGGGAAGTCACAACAGACCCCAATGAAATAAAAAGATCAATCATGCAGTATTACAAAAGACTGCATTCCAACAAATTCAATAATTTGGAGGACATGGACAAATACCTGGGAAATTGCTCTCTCCCCAAATTAATGCACATGGACATTCAGAACTTGAACAGACCTATAGCAAAAGAATAAACAGACAAGGTCATAAAAATACTCCCAAAATTAAAAGCCCCGGTCCAGATGGCTTCACAGGAGAATTCTACCAAATATTCAGAGAAGAACTGGCACAAATCCTACACAAACTCTTCTACAACATAGAAAAGGATAGCAAATTCCCACACTTGTTCTATGAAACCAACATAACCCTGATACCAAAACTGGGCAAAGACCCCACAAAGATAGAGAACTACCGATGAATATCTCTCATAAACATAGATGCAAAAATTCTCAACAAAATTCTGGCTAATAGAATCCAACAACATATCAAAAAAATAATACATCACAACCAAGTAGGATTTACACCAGTGATTCAGGGATGGTTCAACATTCAAAAACAATTAATAAAATAGAACACATCAACACGAAAAAGACAGGAACCATATGATAATATCATTTGATGCAGGAAAACCATTTGATAACATCCAACACCCATTCCTAATAAAGACTATCAAGAAGATAGAATTAGACGAGAAAATCCTCAATACAATAAAAGCCATATAAAAAAACCCAATAGCTTACGTTACACTCAATTTAGAAAAGCTGAAACTATTTCCACTGAACAAGGGAACCCAACAAGGATGCCCCTTACCCCCCTTCTATTCAACATTGTGGTGGAAGTCCTAGCCAATGCCATAAGAAAATGGAAAGCTATCACAAGTGTGTGATTGAGTGAAGAAGTGAAACCTTTTCTATTTGCAGATGTTATGATTTTAGATATTGAGAATGCTAAGGGTTCCACAATAGGACAGCTGAAAACAGTGGAGGAGGTAAGCAGAGAAGCAGGATACAAGATTAACAAGCAGAAATCACTTGGATTGCTATATACCATGATGGGAATACAGAAAAAGGTATCAAGGAATCAGCACCATTCACAATTACCACACAAAAGCTGAAGTACCTAGGAATAAACATAGCCAAAAAACCAAAAAACCTACATGAGGAAAACTACAGAACATTACTATAAGAGCCCAAAAGGGATTTCGAAAAATGGAAGAATATTCCGTCTTCATGGATTGGATTCCCTCAATATAGAGAAACTGTCAATACTACCTAAAGCAATCTTCAAATTCAATGTAATCCTGATCCAAATTCCAGCATCATTCTTCAAAGGAATGGAGAAAATGATGACCAATTTCATATGGAAAGGGAAGAAACCCAGGATATGCAAAGAACTCCTTGTGAAAAAGAACAAAGTAGGTGGCCTTGCACTACCTGACTTCAAAACCTACTATAAAGCCACAGTTGTCAAAACAGCCTGGTACCGGTATAATGATAGATACTCGGACCAATGGATCAGGACAGAAAACCCAGAAACACAAACATCTGCATACAGACAATTGATATTTTCAAAGGCCAAAAAAACATTAAATGGGAAGCAGTGTCCTCTTTAACAAATGGTGTTGGAAAACCTGAATATTCAAGTGCAGAAGAAATGAAACAAGACCCATATTTCACTTCATGCACAAAACAAACTCAAGGTGGATTAAAAAGCTAGATGTACAACCCCCAAACTATCGGAGTCATCCATGAGAAAACTAGAAGAAAGCTAGGAGCCCTGTGCAGGGATATATTGGGTAGCAAAATTAGCAAAGGAAGCACATTCCATGGGCGATAAACTAGATGAATGGGACCTATTACGAATAAAACACTTAGAAAAAGCAGTTACAGAGAAAAAGGAATGAGTTCTTGGGGGGTAGGGTGAGGGAGGGAGGGAATAAAGGGGGGCTAATATCAAGGAGTTCAAGCAGAAAGAAAATGTCTTGAAACTGATTGTGGTAGCAATTGTACTACACTGCTTGATGTGACTGAACCTGGAATGTTATGATTTCTGTAAGAGCTCCCAATAAATGATTTTTTAAGAAAATATTAAAGCCCTTGTGTACATCAAAAGATTTTAGTAAAAGAATGAAAAAAGAGCCCATTGGTTGGTAACAGACATCTTGTAACGACATAACAAAACACTAAGCACTAAGACCTACTGAATTTTATAAGCTTACAACAAGCAAAAACCTAAAAGCCCTCTGAGAAGGTGGGCAAAAGACGTGGACAGACGGTTCACAAAGGATGGCACTCAAATGGCCATAAAACACATGAAGAAAAGCTCCAGGTCATTAGCCATCCTGGAAGTGCAAGTCAAAACAACAATGAGATACCACCTAACACCCATTATTGTAGCCTAATTTATAAACGACGAGAGCAACAAATGTTGGAGAGGATGTGGTGAGATAGGAATTCTTATCGTGTAAATAAGTGCAGCCTCTATGAAAGGCAATGTGGAGAGACCTAAAACAGATGGAACTTGAACTACCGTATGACCCAGAAATACCATGACGGGGTATATATCCCAAAATAAGAAATAGATCACAAACAGACACTTGCTCCCCCAGGTTCATCACAGCACAGTTCACAATAGCAAGAAGCAGGAAACAGCCTAAATTCCCATCATCCCATAGGCAAATGGTTAAAAAACCTCTAGTACATACACACAATAGAGCACTACACATCCCTGAAAAAACAGTGATGAACCCATGAAACAACTCAACTCATGGAGCAAGAAATCTGGAAGACATGCTGAGTGAAGTTAGTCAAGCACAGAAGGACAAATACCATGAGTCCACTGTGGTAGGAAGAAGCAGTAGAAGGTGGCCCTGTCAGAGGGATGAGTCTTACTGATGGGAAGGGCAGTGTAGGAGAGGAGAGAGGGAATGGTTAAGTTTAGGAAAACCAAGGTGCATGTCTGTTGGGGTAGGAGACGGAGGGCTGACCACCAGTTGGGGGGAGGAGAGACTGAGGATGTTCTTGGGATCATTAAGTATGGAGGGGCTTTAATGACATGGAACAGGAGGGCAGACCTGACCTAGGGCATCTTGGGGTACCCAGGAACTCAGGCCTGGTGCTGTAGAACATTGGGAAATGGAATTCTGGATCTTCAGGGTGCATAGCATGCTCCAGAGGCTGCATTGCTGAGACCCCAAATGGGAACTCCGCTGGGTGAACGGGACTCTACACCAGACATTTTATAACCCGAGGACTTAAGCCAGAAAACATATGGTATCTGTGGTAGAAGAAGACAGCTGTACCAAGAGCGGTGTACTGTTGGTTGGTGAATAAACAAGGTCTTGGAAAATTAATGCCCTGTATGCTGTATTGAGATATACATTATCCTGGAAATCCTGTGACAGCCATTCTGCTATATTCTGCTATATTCTGCTTATGCTCATTTATATTAGGGTGTATCACAGAGGGCCGTTGATATTGGGACTCTCTCTCTTGAAGCTGTATTTGTTTCTTTATTTTTCAAAAAATGAAATCCAGGAATGTTGAGCCCACAAGGAAAAAAATATAACACTGGTTTGGGGTAAAGGGGCTCAGCTGGGAAGGTAAGAGTGAGATGATATCAAGAAGTCCAGGTAGGAAAAGTATGGTTGGGGGAACATGTATGATTATGGAGTAAATTGTACAATTATGTTTGACATAATTGAACTATGGCATGATATGTCATATATATTGGCTCCCAAGTTACAGCAAATTAAAAAAAAAAAGAAGAAGCCATAGATTTTGAGCTCCCGCTAAGTCCTAGCTCCAGTTTAAGAAAATGAGTTCTTATATCATGGCCCTGCTACATACTCACTTTCATGAAATGATCACAGGAGATAAGGGTGCTACAGCAAAGTGTGGTGAAGAAAGCAGATGATGCCTTACTGTCAATCGGTATAGTTTTTGGGGTCTTAAAGACTTGTAATCAAACAAGCAGCCATCTAACCAGGGAGTCAACTAAGTTGACATGAAAGAAGCACACCAGCTTGTGCGATCCAAAGTTGACAATTACAAAATTCTAATATGGTGAGAAGAAAAGAATTAGAGGAAAAATTATGAAAACCTAATTTCTGGAGGGCTATGGGGGACGGTGGGAATCCCAAACTCATTTGCAGAGTATCTAGTCAGGTGACTGAGCCACTGGCAGATCCACTCTAGCCACAGGTAAGAGGTTCAAACAGCCTTCCTATCAGGCAGAGACAATTGTATTCTTGATTATGCTGGATAGAACTCAATACCTGGCCAGTTGATCACCCTGTGACACAAACTGAATTTATTTTAGGTGCAAGCATCTTCCTCATTTCACAACAGAAATTTCTTCCCTATAATATTGTTGGGGGTCTTTTCCTTCTTACACATTATTTGTACTTTTGTGTGTACACTACTATGTTTTTATCCTTACCACCTTAGTACAATTTGGTTTTTCATTGTTTTCTGTTAGGTATCATAGCTGTGAAGCACAGGATGAGTGGATGTAAATGACAATAACTGATACAAGGTGGTAGAGGGAATACAAGGGCGGAGGATGGATGATAGGGAGGGAAAGAGGATTTCTGGAGTAAATAATGAAGATAGGAGCATGGAGGGAGCACTAGAACAGATTGTGTTTACATAACTCATCTTAAAAGCGATTTAACCATGGGGGGTGCTGTAAAATTGATGTGGGGGTGATTGTACAATTTTCCTGATATGATTGAGTGATTGAACTCTTGAATTATATCATATATAAATTACTTGCCAATAAAACTGTTGGGGGGTGGGGTGGGGGGAGAAAGTAACACAAACTGCCAAGAAAAGAAACAAATCATTCTTGGAAGACGCATAGCCAGATTGCTACTTAGTAGCATGAATGGTGGTAAAATTTTGTCTTGGACCTGTTATCAGTAGAAATCAGTGCCTGGAGAAGGATATCATAGTTGGCAAAGTAGAGGGACAGCAAAAAAGAGGAAAACCCTCATTGAGAAAGATTTTCACAGTGGATTCAACCATGAGACCAAACATAAGAACAATTGTGATGATGACAGGAGAGGACAGTTGTCCTGTATGTAAGATCACTAGGAGTTGGAACTAACTCACTGACACCTCACAACAATGGCATTCACCTGGTCATTTTTAGGAAACAAAAGTAAACTAAAGAATTGTGGTTTATAGTAATACGATTTTAAATCAAAGGACTCTTTTG
Organism: Echinops telfairi; assembly: GCF_000313985.2. Classification (NCBI taxonomy): domain Eukaryota; kingdom Metazoa; phylum Chordata; class Mammalia; order Afrosoricida; family Tenrecidae; genus Echinops; species Echinops telfairi. The sequence goes on from NW_022111373.1 coordinate 10,630,769, forward strand.
AAAATTATTCTTTAAATTCCAAATGTTTATAACCAAATTAGACCTTACCTTCATTTTTAAAACAAGCTTCAGCTTTGGATCAGTGGACCAGTTTATACCTGGTGAAATTAATTTGCATACTTCCACCAAGGAAGAGCAAATTAAATCAGATATGGGTATATTCTTTTGAAAACTGTTTCCAAAAACTATTTAAAATATTTCAATAGGTTTTAATAATGTTCATTGTAACATTTTCAGCTCCATTTCATAAAAAAAACCACATAATCTCAGTATATAGAGCCAACCACCATGCTTGGCTTGCAGTTCATAAATCAAGATTGAATTGTAACCATTTCAAACCAGTGGAATATGTCTAGCGGTGTCTGCTCTTACATGGTATCAATATCCCCCCTTTTTTTCTGTCCTATATAGGTGATATTTTCTAGAAATTCATCCTAAGTGTTTACATACCTCAGAAAAGCTGTGTAAACCTTCATTTCCCATGCCAGAGGTAACTGATGGAAACATCATTCCTCTATCCAATAATTAATTTTAGGAAAGACTCCTCATTTCCTTATGAATATTAAAATTTTTAAAAGGTGTTCATTATCTCAATAATTAGGCATATTGCTAACACTTAAGTATGAAACTGACACAGAGAATAGCATATTATTTCTAACCACACAGAGAGATGTCGAATACACAAGCCTTAATATTCTCCCACTATCTGGACATTCTGCATGCAAAAATAGTAATTTTCCTAATTTTAGGCCAGTATGATCTGAAACTTCCTATTACTTGCAGTTAATATAATTCTACATGATAAATGAAAACATTCACTTTGAACTTTTGCACATACTGCAACCTGATAAATGAGATCCATTCAACTTTGCAAAATATCGCATCTCTGCATTTAAGTTCTTTCACAGTCAGTGCTAAAAAGGCCTAGCTGAGACTCATGATAAGAAAATTAGTCATCAATAATTTCCAACAAAGAAAAACCCTTGACTACATGATTTCTCTGGGAAATAATATAAAATATCTAGAGAAGTGACTTCAATTCTTCTTTAACCTTCTCCCTCCCAAATAAAAGGAAGGTAAATACGTCATAACTAATTCTGTGAATCTAGAATTACCCTGATACCAAAGCCAAGCAAAGAAAACTACATACAAGTATTTCTAACAAATGTAGATACACCAACTTCTAGTTTCCACAGCAGAAATAACTAATATCTAAGCATCATTCCTCTTTACAGATAATTGATGTAAGTACAAATATAACTGCAGATATAAAAATTCTCAACAAATATAGATGTAAACAGTTTCAAGAAAATCCTATCAAGTTGAATTTAGCGACATATTAAAGGTATCACACCTCATAATCAGGTCAAATTTCCCCTAGGAATGTAAATGTGTTTCAACATTAGAAAAATAGATCAATACCAAATTATAAAACAAAAGAAAAAGAACCACATAATCATCTTAACTAATACAGAAGATGAATTTGACAAAATTCTACACCTTTTCATGGTAAAAGCATTTAACAAGTTATAAATAGAAGAAAATATCCTCAGTATAATAAAGGGTATTTATTAAAAGCCCACAACTAATATGATACTCATACAGTGAAGAAACAAGGAGATTTTTCCGTTAAGAACAGGAACAAGACAAAGATGTCTACTCTAACCACTCCTATTCAATATTTTACAAGAAGTTCTAGAATAATTATTCAATAAAATGAAATAAAAATATTAAATATCTAAAGAAGAATTAGAACATTTTATTGTTGCAGGTGATATGATCCTATGTGTAAAATCCTAAAGAACAAAAAAACAGGTAAAATCTATTTGAACTAATATAAGAATTCAGAAAATTTACAGGATACAAAATCAATATAGAAAAATCATTTGGGTTTCTCTTCGTCAGCTGAGAGCATTCTGAAAATAAAATTAAAGAGAAAATTCCATATAAAATAGCACCAAAAATAATTAAATATATAGGAATAAATTTAAACAGAAAGATGGAAAACTTGTATACTGAACATTATAAAACTTCACTGAAATAGATTATAGGAGTCTTACATAAAATTTACTTGAATGTGATATTAATGATACCAATAATAAAAACAAATAAATGTAAATATAAATGAAAAATATAAATGCACGGGAAAACATAGTATTGTAATGGATTCTAGAACAAGGAAGCCTAAGAAAGAATGGCACTACATGATGGTGGTGCTGACTCCTCATGCCCCCATGGTTCTTAAATACACTAGTGGGTGCTGTCTAAGAGGACAAAAATTGAAAATTATTTTGCATAAGGAAGATCAATCATTTAGCTAAAAATTTTATTTTTTTTACATGCAATGCATGTGGAGAATTGGTGGAGAACGTATAAATGGAGAAGCGTGTGGCTATTTACAGAAATTGTGAATGTCTTTCATGTGTATGAGAGCTTAAAATAAGAGGCACTTTGTTGTGTGAATCAAGCAGTCTGAAGGCAGAGACTTAACTCTATTTTAAAGACTTGACATGAGTCTAGAATCCATGCTGAATTTGAAAAGCTGCCTTTTCAAACAACAGTTTTTCCAACCTTGAAGTTGACTTAACCACATACTCTAATGGAGATATTCCTGTTCCAAAAGGTCTGGCAACTGCAGAATATCACCATCTATTCACAGAGGTGTTTTTCACTATAGTCCAATAGATGCAGGATGTGATATTTTACACCTACAGGATCTTAATGCACAGCATTATTAATACATCTTTACAATGGACCCCTACAAACCGATAAGATTTTTTACTAATAAGTTATCAGGAAAACCTGTCCTGCTCCTATCAATTGCCATCCTGTAGTAAAAGGGAGGCCATGTACCTTTAGCCAACTATGTATCCCCTTGTGTGCCACCTATCCCAGACAAATCCCTGCTTCTAGATATCTCTGATCTTTTAACCAACTGTGATTCTGCAACTTTTAGTTTCTACTATGACTATACACAGGAGCGCTGGTGGCACTGTTGGGTAAATCAATTGTCAAATTTTCTGGGTCCAGAAATATTACTCATATATTTTTTTCTAAGAGTTTTATTGCTTTAGTTCTTGCATGTAGGTCCTTGATTCTTTTGGAGTCTACCATCTTATATGCTGTGAGATGTGAATCTAACTCCATTCTTTTGCATGGAGAAATCTAGTTGTCCCAGCACTGTTTATGAATACTTTTTGTTATCCATAGAATGGACTTAGCACCCTTGTCAAACATCAATTGACCATATATGTACAAACTTATTTCTGGATTCTCAATTTTATCTTGTTTGTTTATGTCAATCATTGTAGATACCAGACTGACTTGATTACTCTGGCTGTATAGTATGCTTTGAAATCAAGAAAAGTGAATTGCCTTTGTTCTTATTTCCAATATTATTTTGGACATATGTGTTCCTTTGTGAACAAGATTTAGAAAAAGCTTGCCAAACACTGGATAGCTGCACAAGGTTGACTGAGACAGTTTATTGTGCCAGCCTGGCTGATAAACGCAGGTGGGATTGACTGAGGGGCGGAGAGATGGATGGCTTGGTGAGCCTTGCCTTTCTTGTCTCTCGCTCTGTGATCATCGGACCAGTGTGTGGCTGCCTTGCTTGTTTTGTGCTTTAATTTAAAGGCTACAGAGCCTGTGGGACGCCTAGCCTGTGGACTGTGTTGCTGTAAGTTGAGGTCCCTTTAAGACTTCTCTGGAGCTGGGAACTGGCAATTGGTGACCTGCCTTGTGATTGGCTGCTGTGCTGACATAACCTAGCTCTCTACAAATACAGGAAGATCTGGCATCAGATAGAGACTGGAAGGACTGCTAGTCTCTCAACTTTCTCTCACGGACGTGAGTTGCACTAAGCCGTTTATAGTGCTTCTAATTTAACTGTTTATTTCTTGTGTATTTATCTGTATATGATTGTATATTTATGTGTATATGATTTAAGATTGTATATTTATCTGTACATGATTTAACATTTCATTTCTCGTTATATATCTAATTATCTTTATGATTTAACATTTCATTTTTTGTTATATATTAATTACCTTTATAAATAAATATATTATATTATCAAGAATTTGGTTTTATCTCTCTAGAGAACCCTGTCTAACACAGTTGACAGTTCAAATTCATTTGATTCAAGGACCTGAGCAACAAAAGGTAAAATACATAAATTGGGTTTTGTTGAAATGACAAACATTTGTGAAGCAAAGTATTTTATCAATAAAATGGCTAAACAAACTAGAAATTGAGAGAAAAGTTGTGGACAAAGAATACATATATCATCAAAGCAGAAATTCCAGTAGGTAATAAACACGTGAATTGCTGCTCAACATCTGTGGTAGTTGGATAATCTGTTGTCAATTTGAAAGGATTAGGAGTGAAAGGGTGGGAGGAGGGGGAAAGATAGCGACCATGTAGGTAATTCATGTCCGGAGCTCCATGGAGATCAGTGAGTGAGGAGATTTGATGGCTGAGTAGGAATGTTGAGGCTGTTGGTCAATCCAGAGACACCCAGAGCACTTCTCTGAACCAGAAGCTAACTTCAATCACATTGCCTGCACTCCTGAGGACCCGGACATACCAGGTACCTCTTTTACAGAACTCCAGACACCTGCCCCACCTCTACTAGTGCCACGGACCATACAGGCATAGTACAGAGGCTTCCACCCCACCTTGGGGCTCTGCATAGAGCTCTCTGCCAATCCCACCCACCTCCCCAGGTTCCCGCCTTGTCTCGGTGCTCCTCACAGACCTGCCAGCCAGCACTCCCCTGCCCCCCAGTCCTGAGGTTCACATTCCACCCTGATGCTCTGGGCCTGCCAGGAGTCCACCACAAGTCCAGCAGAAGCTTGTACAGCTGCGGTTCAGGGACCCAAGCCTGCGGGGATCTCCCACTGCATTCTACCTTCTCCTTCCACTATCCCCCCTGCCTTCTGTGCTCTGAGCAGTGGAACTGTGCACTAACAGAAGTAGCTGGGCCATCCGTCCCACCCGCCTTCCTGACTGAACTGCCCCTAGCCAAGAACAGACCACCCAACCCTCACCCAAACCCCATCCCTGAACTACCTGCTCCTGTGGCTGTGCCAAAATTTTCCTTCAGACCACAGTATGCACAGCTGTACAAAGTATAGGCCAAGGGGAGAGGAAAACCCCAGCAGAACAAAGGTGAAACCCTACCCCTCAAGCCAGTAGGGTATAGGCAGCCTACAGAAACACAAACACCAACGTCCCAAAGAGAGAGCCCAAGGTTCTGTGACATCCAAGAAAATGGCACCTAGTTCCAATAAACCGACAAAAAACAGCAAGTTGTTTCTGCAGCTTCAACAAGAAAAGAGAAACAAGATCAAATGTCAGAGGATGGGCTGGACATTACAGCAGTCATAGAAAGGGCAGATGTTGACATCCCACAGTAGAAATCTTCAGAATGCTGCTTAAAGTTATATAAGATATGAGGGAAGCAATACAGTAAAAGGATAAAATTATAGAGGAGATAAAGGCCATGCTCCAAAGGGAAATACCAGAGTTAAGGGGCAAGATAACAAAAACTAATAGCAAACTCACGGACATTGCCCTCCAAATGGCAGAGAGCCACACTAGTGACCTAGTGGACTTCTAAGCAGAAATTAATAAACGTGAAAAAAAAGTTGAAAAAGTCCATCAAAGAAGCTGAAGAAAACCTCAGAGCTAAGTCTGATGCTATGGAAAGGAACAACATCAGAATAATTGGAGTATCAGAGGAAAACACATCAAAGACATCAACATCAAAAATAGTGATGGAATTCTTGCAGGAAAACCTTCCCAGCATAATGAATGAAAACCGGACAACCAATCAGACGATTGAAAGAACACCAGATAGACTGAATCCCAAGTCACCAAGACACATAATTGTTTAACTATGTAACTTTGAGGACAGTGAGAAAATCATGAGAGCAGCTAGGGAAAAAGAAGCAGTTACTTATAAAGACAAGCAGATAAGAATATGCTCAGACCTATCAGCAGACACTATGAAGAAGAGGAGAGAGTGGAGCAACATATTCTTAAAATTGAAGGAAAATAACCTAAACCCAAGAATACGCTATTCAGCCAAATTATCTATTAAGGTTGATGGAGAAGTGAGAGTCTTCCTGGACAAGGAAAAACGAAATAGGCTGAAAGCACACAGCAGTACAAAATATCCTTGCCGACCTAGTAAGGGTAGAAGAACAACACTCACCAAGTATAAATAAGAGACAACCACACAGAATAACTCCACCCAGAGACAATTAAAGGCAAAGCAGCCACTACACTAACATTGGCTCAAGGATGGAAGAAGGCAAGAATGAACCACACACAAACGCACATGCACAACCCACAGATAAGAAATGGAGGTAGAAAAATACTCAACACAAGAGGTAAAAATGACATCCCAGAGTCCACAGATATATGTAATGAATGTGAATATCAATGGAATGAACTCAGGCTTTAAGAGACAAAGGCTAACAGACTGGCTTAGAAAACACAAGTCCTCGATCTGCTGCCTGTAGAAGACACTTCTCAAGATTACAGACAAAAATAGGCTGAGAATCAAAATTGTAGAAAAACATATCAAGCAAATAGCAATTCAAAATAAGCAAGGGTTGCAAGCCTAATCTCAGATAAAATTTATCTCAAAGTGCAAATCATAGATAAAGATAAGAAGGGACACTATATAATGCTCAAGGGAACTATAGACAAAGAACCATTAAGCATTTTAAACATATGCTCACCAAACAAGAGACCAGCAGAATAAGTCAATCAAATACTCCAAAAGATGAAAAAAGAAATCACAGGCTCAACAATTATAGTAGGTGACTTCAATACACTGCTGTCTGAGAAAGATTGATCTCAGAGTAAAACTCAACAAGGAGGCTACAGATCTAAACACTACAATTAGATGATTTGACCTGGTAGATATTTACAGAGCTCTCCAACCAAATTTTTTAAAATCACATTCTTTTTAAGCCCATATTGTACATAGGTGAAGATAGACCACATGCTGGGGCATAAGTCAAGTCTGCATAAATTTAAGCACATTGATATCATACAGACCTCTCTCTCTGACCACTGTGCCATAAGGCTGGAAATCAACAAAAGTATGTAGAAGAAAATAAGGGCAAACAATTGGAGGACGAATAACACTCTATTGCAGTGGTTCTCAACCTGTGGTTCATGACCACTTTGGAGGTCGAACGACCCTTTCATAGGAGTTGCCTGATTCATAGCAGTAGCAAAATTACAGATATGAAGTAGCAATGAAAACAATTGTATGGTTTGGGAGTCACCACAATATGAGGAAATGTATTAAAGGGTCATTGCATTAGGAAGGTTGAGAACCACTGCTCTATTGCAAAAGGAATGTGTACTGACCCAGGTCAGAGATGAAATTAGGAAATTTCTAGAAACCAATAGAATGAGAACATCATGTACCAAAACTTATGAGACACAGCAAAGGCAGTTATCAAAGGAAGTTTTCCTGCAATACACGCACACATGAAAAGGGAGACTTATGATTGATATGCTGGCACAAAATTTACAACCAGAGCAGAGTCAACAGGACAACCCTACTAATAGCAAAAGAAAAGAAATAATAAAAATCAGGGCTCAGATTCAGGAGAGGGAAAATAAGAAAACTATGGAAAAAATTAATGCTACTAAAAGTTGGTTCTTTGAAAGGATAAACAGAATTGACAGACCTCTGGCAAACCTAACATAAGAAAGGAAGGAACACATTTCAATAGCAAGGATGAGGAAGCAAAGAGGGCACATTACAACAGACCCTAATGAAATCTGATGTATAATTACACAGTACTACAAAGGACGGTACTCCAATGAATTCAACAACTTGGAAGACATGGGCAAATTCTTAGAAAAACAATTCTTCCCTAGAATATCCATTGTGGACGTCAAGAATCACAACAGACCCAGAGCAATAGAAGAAATAGACAAGGTTATCAAGGGATTACCAACAAAAAATTCCCTGGACCAGATGGCTTTATAGCAGAATTCTACCAATAATTCAGGGAAGAGTTGACACCAATCCTACACAAACTTTTTCAGAATATAGAAAACTATGGCAAACTCCCAAACTCCTTCTATGAAGCTAGTACAACTTTGATACCTAAATGGGGCAAGGATCCCACAAGAATTGACAACTACAGACAAATTTCCCTAATGAACATCGATGCAAAAATCTTTAACAAAAGACTGGCCAACAAAATACAAAAGTATATAAAACAAATAATTCATCATGACCAAGTGGAATTCATACCAGGGATGCAGGGATGGTACAACATATGAAAGACCATTAGTATTATTTGCCACATTTAAATGAAAAAATTATAAAAACCTCATGATAATGTTGATAGTTGCAGAGAAAGCATTTGACAACATTCAACACCAATTCTTGTTTAAGACCCTCAAGAAGATAGGAATCGAAGAAAAATTCCTCAATATAATACAAGCCTTATGTGAAAACCAACAGCCAATGTGGTAGTCAATGGAGAAAAGATGAAAATTCCTCTGAAAAGGGGAACCAGACAAGGATGTCCCTTGTCCACACTCCTATTTAAGATCGTACTGGAGGTCCTAGTTAACATATACGGCAAAGAAAAGGCATCAAAGGTATTTGTCTGGGGAAGGAAAAGGTGAAATCCTTATCATTCCCAGATGATATGATTTTATGAATGCAAAATCCCAAAAGCTCCACAGGGGAGTGCTAGAAGCGATAGAGGAATATGGCAGAGTGGCAGGATGCAAGATCAACAGACAGAAATCTATTGGACTGCTTCATACATTGGACAAGACCATGGAAGAGA
>NW_022111373.1:10641880-10643081 GCF_000313985.2 Echinops telfairi
ACAAGGAAGAATAAGTGATCTAAAATTGATGGCAATGAGGGCATAGGATGCTTAGGGGGGCTCGATCAAGGGCAACGTAGCCTAGAGGAATTACCAAAACCTGAATGAAGGCCAAAAATGATAGTGGGATGGGAGGAAAGTAAAAGGAAATAGAGGAAAGAACTGGGAGGCACAGGGCAGTTATAGAGGTCTATAAACAGGCATGTATATATGTAAATGCATATATACATATATATACATTATGTACAATGACAGGGGAATAGAGATATGTACATATATTTATTTATTAAGTATTACAGCAGCAGATGGACCTTGGACCTCCTCCATTCAAGTACTCCCTCAATGCAAGGACAATTTGTTCTACTAACACAGCACTCTGTGATGTTCACCTTCCCTGACACAATCGCTGGTTGCATAAACAAATGTGGTGAAGAAAGCTGATGGTGCCCGGTTATCAAAAGATATAGTGTCTGGGGTCTTAAAGACTTGAAGATAAACAAGCAGCCATCTAGCTGAGAAGCAACAAAGCCCACATAGAAGAAGCACAGCAGACAACCCAAAACAAAACATACAAACAAAAATCATATCAATGAGAATGAGGAGGAGGGCAGTGTGGAGACCCAAACCCCATCAGTAGTCAATTGGACACCACCTGTCAGAAGGGCCACAGGAAGAGAAGAGCCAGTCAGGGTGCATTATAGCATTGATGAAACACACAACCTACCTCTGGTTCTTTAATGCTTCATCCCCCAGACTACCATGACCCCAATTCTCTCTTAAAAATCTGGCTAGACCAAGACATATATACTAGTACAGATAAGAGTTGGCAGCAGAGGGAATGTAGAACAGATAACCCCCTCAGGACCAAAAAGGGGAATAGTGATACTAGGAGGGTAAGGGTGGGGGTGGGAAGTAAGGGGGAACCAATCATAATGATCGATGTATGGCACATATCCCATGGAGACGAACAGCAGAAACATGGGTGAAATGAGACAGCAATCAGTGTAAGACATGGCAAAATAAAGACTAATTTATAAATTATCAAGGGGGCATGGGGGAGGGAGGGTGGGAAGTGGGGGATATAAAATGAGGAGCTGATGCCAGGGGCTCAAGTAGAAAGAAAATGTTTTGAAAAAGATGATGACAACATATGTGCAGATGTCTTTGAAAAAATGGATATATGTATGAATTATGGTAAGAG
>NW_022111373.1:10644647-10650244 GCF_000313985.2 Echinops telfairi
CTTCTGATAAAGCTCTTTCTTATACATATATGAGTCTCCTTGGATTTGTTTCTCTAGTCTACCCGGACTAACACATCACTCTAAAAACCAAACTCAAGGTCATAGGAATCAATTCCAATAAATTAATCATTAGAAAACTATAAATCAAAACTTCAGCAGGACTCTATTTCACATGAGGAAGAATGGCTACCGTCTGGAAATTAAGGTCAAGGGTTAGCTAAGATGTGGAGAAACTGGGACCCTTGGCTATTGCTGATAGAATTGTAAAGTCATGTAGGTGCTGTGGACAGGATCCTTGATCTTATTGTAGACAATATTCTCCATGATATTTTGATTCAATTGCTACTAATTTTATTTTTCAAAATCAGTTCTCCATCTGTTTGTGTATTTTAGTGCATGATCCACTTTCTCTTTATAGAAGACCAAGGAAGGAGAAGCTGATATTTACTTCCCCGGTGTTTCATTAAAACACCACTAGAGCTGCTGCTGCTGGGACAGCCATCACAATAAGCTCCACTTCTTCATGGTTGACTTTCAGTCTTAGAACTAGGTCTTCAGCTGGTATTCAATCTTAATTGGTTCTATCCAATAGCTACTAGCCATGCATAGTTTCTATTAAAGTATTTCAGCTGTCCTTCATTGAGATTTCTCCATCCAATGTGACATTTTTCAGGGGATTTTCAAGTGTCTATCTTTCCTCCTTCCTTTTCGAGCTCTTTCAATCCTTTTTCAACCTAAATCAGATTACTTCTGTTCTCTGCTGTCACTCGCCAAAGGCTTCTCGTCTCACTAAGGCAAAGACCAAATATTCTGTCTTTTTCAGTGTCCTCTGTGACTGGGCTATTGATTACTTTTGAGACTCTTCTCATCTTTCATGTTCACGGCTGTTTTCATTGGAGCTCTGGTGACGCAGTGGGTTAAACGCTGTACTATTTATTTAAAATCTCAGCAGCTGGAACCTAGCAGCCACCCAGAGAAAGTGGAGGCAAAATTTAGTCTTAGAAACTCTTTGGAGAAGTTCTTCTATATCTACATCCTTACTAATCACAATTGGGTCAACAACAGTGTATTTGTTTTTGTTTGTTTGCTTTGTTTTTACTGTTTTACTGCCACGTCTTCCTGTAATCTCAAGTAAGTTCTTACCTCAAGACCTTGAATGAACTGTTTCCTTTGACAAGGGACACTCTTACCACAGATGTCACTGTGAATTTATCCTCACGAAACTCAAGTTCTCCTCAATTATCCTCTTATTAGAGAGCACTTGCAGGCTAACATACATCAACTAGCAACTTCTGTTCACTCTGGCACTACTTAGTTGCCTTGTTTGCTTTTCCACATAGCACACAACAAAGACTGATGTATTTCATAGTTTTCTGCTTTGTTTGTACTGTTTCCTCCACTAGAATGTGAGCATGAAATTTTATTATGTCCAATGCTTTATCCCCAGGATCTAGAATGATACCTGACACCTATGAGGTCCTCATTAAACATTTGCTAAAATATTGAATTCTTAAAGCATCTGCTACTATGTCTATGTGGCTCATCATACTCAGATTTGCACTGCACCTCACATTTACACGTGGCTTGTCTCGTATATTACATTGCCAGGTCTTTTGAGTGACGAGACTGTGTGAAAATCAAATACAAGTATTGTAAGTATTGTAAGAATGGATAAACAAATACACAGTTGCATAAAGACAATATATCTTTTTAGGTAAGAAAGAGTATATCTAAATAATGTATATGCACTTTTGAAAAAATAAAATATAGAAATGCCTTGTGCCCACTTAGGCCATTGAAAATGTTGGAAGTAGTAAACAGCCTCTAAAATGCATGAAGATATTTGAAGCTCGAGTAAACTTTTCCCCAACCCCCTTTCATTTACTTCAGTTTACATAGTAGATGGGATGAAACATTTTATTGTTTTATTAAAAAAAATCATTTTATTAAGGGCTCATACAACTCTTATCACAACCCATTCATACAACCATGGTGTCAAGCACATTTGTACATTTGTTGCCATCATTATTCTCAAAACATTTGCTTTCTACTTGAGCCCTTGGTATCAGCTCCTCAATTTTTCCCCTCCCTCCCCACTCCCCACTCCCGCATGAACGCTTGACAATTTATAAATTATTATTATTTTGTCATATCTCACACTGTCCAACATCTCCCTCCATCCACTTTTCTGTTGTCTGCCCCCCGGGAGAGTTTATATATAGATCCTTGTTATCGGTTCTCCCTTTCTACCCCACCTTCCCTCCACCCTCCTGGTATTGCCACTCTCAGTACTGGTCCTAAAGGGATCATCTGTCTTGGATTCCCTGTGTTTCCAGTTCCTATCTGTACCAGTGTACATCCTCTGGTCTAGCCAGATTTGTCAGGTAGAATTGGGATCACGATAGTGGAGGAGAGGAAGCATTTAGGAACTAGAGGAAAGTTGTATGAGGATGAAATATTTTATAATTGAGGGCTGTTTGATTCAGCCTAGCACACCTTGAGAACTGGTTTATTTTGAATGAAATAATTTAGAAGAAACACACCCACTGCTCATGTTGATTCCAACTTATAGCAACTTTATAGGAGAGCGAAGAACTGTCCCTCAGTGTTTCCATGGCTCTAACTCTTTAGGGAAGCAGGGGCCCACACCTTTCTTCTGTGGAGCAGCTGGGGGGCTCACACTGTAGCTGCTTGGTTAGCAGTTGAGCATATTAACCATTGCACCACCAGGGCTTACTAGGAAGCCAAATAAAGTGAAGCAATCATTCTTCTCCAACTACCTTTCCCAAGAGAAAGTTCTGCTTCTTACTACTAGCCTGAGTTGGTCTGAAAACTTATTAAGAGAAATCGAAAGATTTGTAAATGGCTCTGTTTGTTTTAAGTAAGAGTAGGAATGCATTATTTTTGTTCCCAGGGGGAAAATATGCAGGGACTTGATTCTACTCTTTCCACTGTAGAAGCCAGGAACAATCTTCTCATAAACTTTCCTATTCTTTTTCTCCAAGTCCTCTAGTAAAGTGTTTTAACAGCAAAAGGTTTGCTAAAAGAAGAAGTTTAGTTACTTTCATGTTAAAAACTAAATATTTAGGCTATTTAGATGAAAAAGAAAGTCAATATGATCTACATGTTTTCTACAATTTAGAATTTATTGAGGTTTTTTTTTTTTGCTGGCCTTATAAATAATCAGTTGTAAAAGTTTCATGGGAACAAGTAAAGGAAAAGCATACTTTGTTGTGTTTTGAGATATATTGAATATGTCAACCATAGCATTTACTAATTTATAAGCACCCTTACTTATATGTTTTATTCTATCATTAACCATGGGCTGACAAAAGTTCAACTAGAACCACTAAGAAATGTCAATAGCATTTTTGTTTTATGTATTTTTGTGGAATAGTATCAAGTGAATAAAGATTGCTTAAGAGTTATATCCCTACTTACGATCACACACTTCACCATTTAAGTGTTCATTTTCTCATTTAACATTTTTACTTGAAGAAAATTTATCCAACAAGTCTACTACTTTGCTTGCAAATTAAACCTCTTAATCTATTAGTAGAATGTAAAGTAATTGAACGGCGGTATTGCTGAAGAATGCTAACTATATTGTGAACTGCCATAAGATCACAAATTAAACTTAGAAGAATTATCACTAGAAAGTACTTTTCAAGTGAGAATGAGAAGAGTTTGATTCGTTCAATGTAAGTATGTCTTTAGAAAAAATCTCTAGGAATGAGACATTGTGTTTGTGAGCAAAGAGGACCAATAAAAATGAAGGAAGCCCTAAGTACTGATACAACAGCCCCAACAACAGACTGAAAATGCCAACAATCATGGAGGTGGTAAAGGATGAGACATCATTTTGTTCTGTTTCACATAAAGTCACTATGAATTGGACCCAACTTGAAGGCAGTTGACAACAACATCCCGTTGTTACTGCCATAGCTGGGTATTTTTCATTCTTCTAAATTTAATTATAATACTATTTTGATATAATGAAAGGAAGAGTTAATTATAAATTTCAACCACTGCCAACACACCTGGATGAAATATGAAGAGAAAAGAAGATAGGGGGAAATAGTAAATACACAAATATCAAATGAACACCCAACAAACCATAGCAGGTTACTATAGTTGTTTTTACAATTGATCATGAGACCATTAGCTGGTACTTATAACTTCCACTCCTGCTAGCCATTCTATGTTCCTCATTTGCTCAGATTCCCGGTAGAATAATATCTGTCTTCCAGTAAGGGCTGAAGCTTGGAAGGTTTTCTTTCCCTGATTTGCTGTCATGAGTATATGCAATTGCATGTGACGGTGCTCTTGGGTTCCAGACATATTTCTCCCTGTCACCATTGCATAATCTCATCAGCCACATTCACTTTGATGACCAGTAACTTCAGACAGTCTGCCAACCGCCATCTTCTTTGTTCGTTGATTTAGGGGCACGAGGAGCCCCACTGGCCAACTTAACTCAGTTTCCATTTCCAGATCAATTAAACCACTATTCTGTGCTCTTGTGAAAGCTTGCCTTCCTTGAACACCAAGAAACTAAATCAGCTACAATCACATACAGGGAAAAATATAATGCAAACGTTTTCAAGAGAACCTATCAGAGAAATAATATAGAGGACTATTTTCTTTGTTGCTGTTATCTGACTATGGAGAAAGATATGGGTAATTGATTCAGAGCTTATTTTAATTAATTATTTTATTGGGGGCTTCTTTCAAATCTTATAACAATCCATCATTCAATTGTGTTAAGCAGCTTGTACGTATGTTGCCATTAACATTTCCAAAAATATTTTCTTTCTCTACTTGAGCCTTTAAATCTGTAAGTTGTCATTTAGATAGTAGTTATTTCTTATTGGCTGTTGCACCATTTTTCAAACCCCTAAGCATTCTAAGCATCAGCCTATTTATTCATGTTTTCACTGTTAAAAATATATAAATGATAAAAATGATGTAGAATAAAGTATTAGTGATTATCTAAGACAAATCCATCCATATTTAGAATAAATTTTTATTCCAGTAGAAACATGTTGCTACTCCACCTCTAATTTTGGGAAAAGTCAGTGTTGTTTTAAGACTAGACACTTTGTAGTAAAATAAGTTAGGTCAATTTTGTGAGAAAAAGCTGCGGTTGCTGAATATGCATAGAATTTTCATCTCTTTTGCCATGGACACTTTCTTCATTAACTTGTTGAGAAAACAAGTATTGAAGTACCCGTGGAAAGAGGTGGCTAATAGACACCCAGAGAATATGTCATCTTTTCCACTCATTATTGAAGGCTTTATCTTCAATGGGTGTTATTGGTGAATGTTCATATAGGACATAGGCATTCTTATACTCTATACCCATTATGAAGACCCTCATGCTTAAAATGGACTCAAATCTTGCTGCCTGTTCTCATATTTTCTTCCTTCAAATACCTGACCATTGTATCCACTCTTTAGCCACAGCTCCCAAATCAATATACAGTGAACCCTCGTTTATCGCGGATAATCGGTTCTAGACCCTACCGTGATAAATGAAATTCCGCAAAGTAGGATTCCTTATTTGTAAATCAAATATTTTCATAGTTAGAGCATAG
>NW_022111373.1:10651030-10655500 GCF_000313985.2 Echinops telfairi
CAAAGTGGCGAGGGTTCACTGTATAGTCATTTTTTCTTACTGTCTTTTTTCCCCCAGGCAAAGTGGTTTTTCATATTTATCCCCTTAAGACCCAGTAAACAGAATGATGTTGCTCCCTTGGTGTCTCCCAAGGACATTCCTAACATAGCAAAGGCATCAGCAGCTCCTTTCTGGCAACTGACAGGATGCTATGAATAATTACCTATAAACCAGACCCAAGGATCTCTCTCTTAGTCAATTTCTGTCTCCAGGACCTTGACATAAAAACGTAGATATAAATCGAGGGAGAAATGATATTGTCGCAGGAGAAAATACACTAAGATTGTCAGCCACCTGTTCAGGCAATTTGCTTTTGGATCTGGCTGAGGTCAACCTTACATCTACCACCATCATTGGAAGGAACACTGCTCTGTGCCTCCAACTGTATGGTCTGATGGATAAAGTAAAATATACTTTGTGAAGGACAGGATAAGTAGCATGCCTAAATTGTTCTATGGTTGATTGACGTTCTATTACTGTCAAGGACCACTAAAACTTTGGTTTCAAAAAAGATAATGATAATTTATTCAAAAGGGCATGACTTCACTCTAACCTCTAGGATCTTATGATATCAATACCATTAAGTCATGGAATATGTCTGTATACCATTCTGAACTGACACAAGCATTTGGATATTATATTGTTTAAGGAATAAGGCTCAAAAGACAGTTAATGTTTTGGGTATTTTTTCGGCTCTAGATTTATGTTGTTCAATAAATAATTATATAATAATCTATAAATTGCACCTCCAAATTCCAAATTCCTCTTTGCTTACAGTAGGGAGTGTAAGTTTGGTAACTACATAATCTGGTGTCAACTGAGACTATTAAGAGTGAAGGGGTGGAGTTTAGCCTGTCAATAAGGTCGCAGCTTGATGACCTCATTTGGAGCCGTGACACAAACAACTCACTGGAGGCCAGAAAAGCACTTTCTATCTGGGAGACATTCCAGTTGACAAGCCACATGGAGCAACACTGATGGAGCCAGAGCCCTGGAGCTGGAGGAGCCACATGGAGACCAGCGCCAGTACTGAGATAATTCTGCCACTGGATCCACAAGAGTTTCCACCCACTGGTTTGTGATTTTCCTGCACTCAGTGTCATTGCATGTGTTGTATGAGTCTGAAGAGGAGTTTATAGACTGATGTCGGACATATGGGTTAATATCAGACTTGTGGATTTGATCTGGACTGAGCTGGGATGTTTTCTCAATGTAAAATTACTCTTTAAATAAAGTTCTTTACAAATATGAGTGTCTATGAATTTGTTTCTCTTGTCTACCCAGACTAGCACAGTAAGTAAGGGAAAAGCAACCTGCTTTCCACTCCGAAGGGAAATTTTTATTATGGACCAGATGATTTTACCATTTCAAAATGTGATTTGCCACATCAGATGGACTTTTTAAACAAATGCTGAGTGAATGCTGGAAGTTTTATTGATTTAAAAAAAATCCTTAATTACAAATGATCCTGTTGATGTCTCATAGTATTCTTAGCAAACAGACAAGGACACCTTGAGCTGCTAACCACAAGGTGAACATGTAGAACCCACCAGTCACTCTGTGGGAGAAAGTTGAGGCTGCCTGATATAAAGTCTTAGAAATGCAAAGGGCAGTTTGACTCTGTCCTATTATAGCTTCTCTCAATCAGAATCAACTCCATGACAGTTCATTTTGAATGGATGCAAGAGAGTTGGCTACTGCTGTTGTTCAGGGCCATTGAATGGGTTCCAGCTCATAGCAACTGTAGACACAATAGAACCAAACACTGCCCTGTCCTTCACTGTCCTCAGAATCATTACTAAGCTTGAGTACACTTGTGTTAAGCTGTGTTTTCTAGAGAAACAAAGTCATTGACACTCATATATGTGTGAAAAAGAGCTTTATATGAAGAAAGAATTTAATATCAAGAAAGAGACCCAACCCAGTCCAACACACATCCACGGGCCTGATGCTATTGTCAGTGGATGAAATAGGAAGGTTGAGCTGAAATCATGAACTTGTAGGTGTGGAGCCATGTGGGTCCAAGGTCCACAGGAATATGGGAACATGACAGGACACCGACAGTTCTGAGCCCTGGAGACAGATGCAAAATTAAGGTAAAAAGGAAGACCAATAGGGGTGAATTGAGAAATTCTCAATGCCTCTCATAAAAGGCCCATACCCCCAAGGAAGCATCATCAGGCTGTAAACTGATTGATAGGTTGGACTCCACTTCTACTTTCACACAAGTTCAAGTTAACATAAAATGCAACCTTTACACCCTTTTGCAGTCATTGTGCCTTTTGAATTGGAAATTACAAGAGGGAAATCAGTAGAATACTGAATAATATCTATTAAATTATCTCTAGTACCACAGTACTTGGATCTCTTATTTGAAAGGGTTTATACATTGGATCTGGGTGCCTTTATTGGGTGCCTGATCCTCTAATTCCTAAGGACCTAGGACCTAAGAGAGTAGCTTAATCTCTGTTTCTTTACCTTAGTTTGTAAATTAGAGACAAAAATAATGTGTGCTTTTAGAGCTGTTGTAGAACAAAATTATGTATATGGATATATGCATAGTAATTAGGAGTATCTGAAAAATGGGTATACTTGAATTAATAGTTATTATTTGTAAAATATTTCAGACCTGTACCTTTTCATATATAAATATAGATTACATTTAGTCTATGCATATTTTTTAATGAAAGCCAGGAAAAATAAATAATTAATTATTTTATAGTAAAATACTTGGGGGCATTTATTCTAAAAATGAAGGGAGGAAATATAGTGAGGCAAAATTCTTTAGAATTTTCATGGATAGGAGAAAAGGACACATGCATGGCTGGAAAGATATATAATTTTATAAACTATTTATTGAATATTTTCACCAAATTGAAAGTAAAGCCTTAACTTGTTTATAATAAATAAGTAACTTTCTAAATGCGTGTCTGTCCTTGTCATTCTCCAACCAGCCCTTGCTTACACAATACATTCCAAAGCCCTTAGTATGACACAAAAGGTCTTCTTTATTTAGCCTTGCTTGGAGGAGATGACCGTAGCCTTCTCCACTTTGTCCCCAAGAGGAATTTGCACTAACTCTACTGACCCTCCCAAGTCTTTTTCTGTTGTGGCACATCATGTGCAGAGCAATGGTGCTTTGCTCTTCTTCCTCTATTTCTCACCATGAGTGACTTTCTTACAAGAAACAGCTGTATCAGGTTAAGTAAAAATAATTAGCGTAAAATCACAGAAAACATTCTTAAATAAAAATGTCAAAATTTGACGTTACTGGTTTTCAGCATATCCTCCACCTAGGTCTGGACATTTCTTAAGGTGGTCTTTTCATTTATCTACATCTTTCCTGGAAAATTCTGTGCTCTTCAATGTATACCATGTCAAAACAGCAGTTTTAGTATCTTCAAGGGACTCAGATTGTGTTACTTTTCAACGTACCTTGAGTTTGGGGAGCAAAAAAAAAGTCTAACAGGGAAAGTTCAGGGTCACAGGGTACATGGGGCAAATCTTCACAAGAGTATGTTTTCTAAGACAGTTCTTATTACCCTCAAAAAATGAACAGGTGCATTGTTTTGGTGGGAAAAAATTTTGGGGGGCACAAACTTCATGGCATTTTTTTCTCACCAATTTTTAAATTTTTCTTAAAATTTCTTCCTAATGAGCCTCTGTGATCATCCTGTGTCCTTAGAGAGAATCTATCAACAGTTCCCCTCGGTAGTCCCAGAAAGTAATCCCCACAGACTTCTGAGCTGATTTCTTGGCTTTGGATTTAACTGTCCAAGCAGGCGCTCTCAGAAGCTCCCTCCTTGTTAGACATTTTGTTTGGAGCCCATTTAAGAAGAGAAAAACAACAGCGTTACTGAGAGAATTTGTCTGCAACCATCTACCGATTGCAGGGACATGTTTTTACCACCTTTTGTTTGGTGTAAACCCTGAATTATGAAATGGAACCCAAATAGCATTACTTTTTTATTTACCCCAATAATTTAATCAACTTTGTTTTATCAGAAATTGGTGCAGCGATAAGAGGCAACAGACATATGAAACCTATTTACTGGGTGAATAAAGAAATAAGTCTAAAATTCATAGCCTCCACATGTCTGTCAATTTGCCCTACTGTGATGGCTGGGTATTGCTGTGATACCAGAAGCTATGTCACTGGTATTTCAAATACCAGCAGGGTCACCCAAAGTGAACAGATTTAAGAAGAACTTCCAGGTTAAGAACAGACTATAAAGTAGAAATAGACTACCCACTCCTGAGGAATTAGCCACTGAAAACCATATGGATAGATAACATCAAAACATTGTTAGATAGCATATGTACAGATATCTTTGACACAATGGATAAATACATGGATTTTGGTAAGAGCTGTAAGAGCCCCCCAATTAAAAAAATGTTACACTGAAAAGCCTCATTAAAAAAAAGACAAAA
>NW_022111373.1:10657078-10659103 GCF_000313985.2 Echinops telfairi
GATAGTAAAGGCTTCAGGACTTTCATTTGCTGAGAGTATTATTCAGAAGTTGGAATGTCCAAGTATGAATCTTGAGATTAGAAGTTGTAAAATGTGAAATAGAATGCATAAAGCTTGACATTCTTGCTGCTACTAAGATGAAAAGACTGGTCTTGGCCATTTACAATCAGAGAATTATATGGTTTATTACGGTGAGAATGACAGAGTCAAGAGAAATGTTGCCATATTCCTCACCAAAAAGGACATTTCAAGATCTGTCTTGAATTACAATGTTTTCTGGGATAGGGAAATATCTATCTGAATACAATTAAATCTAGTCACTACAACTATTACTCCAATATATGCACCAACCACTAGTGCTAGTAATGAAGAAATTGAAGAATTCTACCAATGTCTTCAGTCTGAAGTTGATCAAATATGTAATCAAATTGCATTGAAAATTATTGGCGATTGGAATGAAAACGTTGGAAGTAAATAGGAAGGAAAAGTAGTTGGAAAATACTCTCTTAGTGATAGAAACGAAGCTGGAGATGGTATGTTAGAATTATGTGAGACCAAATACTGCTTCATCGCAAATACCTTTTCAACAACACAGAAGGTTTCTCCAGATAAATTAGACAGTAATCAAATTGATTACATCTGTGGATACAGATGATGGAGAAGCCATAAGTAGCAGTTAAAGTCTGTGGCCAACAGAGGAACAGACCGCAAATTGCTCATTTGCAAATTTAAGTTGAAACTGCAGAAAATTAAAACATATTCATAAGACTCAATTTACAACCTTGAATATATCCTACCTGAATTTCAAGAATTTCTCAAGAAGTGATTTGATGCATTGAATGCTAATGGCAGAAGAACTGATGAGTGGTGGGATGACGTCAAGAGCATTATTAAAAAAAGAGAGAGAAAAGACTAAAGTGGCTGTCAGAAGAGACTCCAAAACTTGCTCTCAATCATAGAGTAGATAAGGCAAGGAAGAATTGATGAAGCCAAAGAACTGAACAGGAAATTTCAAAGAGCAGCTCGAGAAGACAAAGTAAAATATTATAAGGAAATGTGCAAAGACTTAGAGTTCAATAACGAAAAAGGAAGAACATGCCCAGTATATCTCAAACTGAAAGAACTGAAGAAAAATAATCAAACCTCAAGTTTTAATAGTGAAATATTCTATAAGCAAACTAGCTGATGATGAAAGGACAATCAAAGGAAGATGGGAGAAACAATAGAATCGCTGTACCAAAAAGAACTAGTGATATTCAACCATGTCAGTATAAGAGCAAGACCCAATAGTTCTGAAGGTAGAAGTTCAAGGTGAACTGAAAGCATCAGCCAAAAGTAGGGTTTTTAAAATTGGTGGAATACCAATTGAAATGTTTCAACAAACTAGTGAAGTACTGAAAACATTCATTCCTCTATGCCAGCTATCTAGAAGACAGTTACTTGTCCAACTGACTGAATGAGACCTATATTTGTGCTAATTCCAAAGAAAGGTGACCCAATTCCAAATAAATGTGCTCAAATTATACAACCATATTATTATTATCGCATGGAAATAAAAATTTGTGAAGATCATCCAATAAGGGAGTTGTCAGAGGTTCAAGCTGGGTTCAGAAGAGGATATCATTGCTGACTTCAGACGGAACTTTGTTGAGAGCAGAGAAGACCAGAAATATGTTTATTTGTGTTTTATTGGCTGTGCAAAGGCATTAAATTGGGTGGATAACTTTGCCTTGAGAAGAATGGTAATTCCAGAACACTTAATTGTGCTCATGATTGTATAGGGATCAAGAGGCCATTGTGTGAACAGAGCCAAGGAATACTTCCTGGTTAAAAATCAGGAGAGGCTTATGTCAAGTTTGTATCCTCTCACCATACCTATTCAGTTTGTATGCTGAACAAATAATCAGAGAAGCTTGTTTAAATGAAGAAGAATGTGGTTTTAAGATTGGAGGGAGGCTTATGAACAACCTGTCATACGTAGGTGACACAAGCTTACTTGTGTGAAAGTGAAGAGAACTTGAAGCC
>NW_022111373.1:10684395-10690350 GCF_000313985.2 Echinops telfairi
TATGTTACGATGCGGCTAAACCATGTTGTATTATGGGCAATTCAGCCATGTACTGTAGATTAATTCTATGGAAGCTATGGTTTTGACCAAATGAGATACTATCCTAGCATATTGCTTAAAATAAGACATTGGCGTACTTTTTTTGTGGGGAGGGTCACTTTATAGTCACTTTATTCCAAGTGTCATCTTTAGGCCAAGGCTGTTTGCCCTAAGCAAGGACGGTGTGACCAAGGGCATTTCTTTCCTGGCCCTTCCCCTCCCTCTCAGAAACATCCCCACTTTTAATGTAATGCTGGTTATATTCTTTTTAAAAGCAGGAAATCCTGACCTAACCACAGACCGCGTCAGGCCCTATCCCTGATTCCAGCCACCTCAAAGAAGTCTGTTGGGGGGACATTGGCGTACTTTTGTTCAATAAAGAAAAGATGGAAGATAGGAAAAGAGGGAAGGATGGAGGGAGACACTGGAGAGAAAATCAGGGAGGGAGAGAGGAAGAAAACCATCCTGTCATGACTGAAAAGATATGCCCCGGAATCTGCTGGACCTGCTTTTGAGTCCTAGCTCACCTCAGCTGTTAACTTGACTCGAAGTATGAAGTGAGTGAGAGAATTGTTTGGAGACTAGACAGATTCCCCTTAATTTGCTGCGTGTTAACAATAAGCCTGTGGAGCTGGCCTCTTTTTAAAAGAACTCTTGTCTTATGTAGAATATGAAAACATAATTGATATTGGAAAAATATAGTGATAGTGCTTTAAAACATAAAATTATTGATAATCTTAGATATGCTGGCCTCTCAGGAAAAATGCTATAAAATATACATTAGGAGGTATCTTACACGGTAAATGATTTCATTTGCAAAAGCTGAACAGTTTCCAAAAATACATATTAAGTAAAATTTATTCATGAAGTATGTATTCCTTTAAATGAGTGAATAATTAATTCAGTAAATATTTTGATGTAATATTCTCTCCATTAAAGTACAAACCTGAATGTAATGTTGCACAGATTAATTGAAAAGCCTAACTTTGTGCTTGGGAAAAATCACAGAAATTCTCCACTTTCAGTTTTTGTTCTAAGAACTCACAAGGCATCCCCTTGCAGAGGGGTCTCGGGGAGGAGATGAGCCAGTCAGGGTGCGATGTAACAATGATGAGAAATACAACCTTCTTCTAGTTCCTAAATGTTTCCTCCCCGCTCCCACTACCATGACTCGAATTCTATCTAACAAGACTGGCTAGACCAGAGGAGGTACACTGGTACAGATAGGAACTGAAAATACAGGGAATCCAGGATGGATGAGCCCTATAGGACCAGTGGTGTGAGTGGCAAAACAGGGAGGGTAAAGGGAGAATGGGTAGGAAAGAGGGAACCGATTACATGGAACTGTGTGTGACCTCCTCCCTGGGGGACAGACAACCGAAAAGTGGATGAAGGGAGAAGTCGGACAGGGCAAGCTATGACAAAATACCCATTTATAAACTATCAAGGGCTCATGTGGGAGGGGGGAGCGGGGAGGGAGGGGAAAAATGAGGACCTAATGTCAGGGGTTTAAATGGAGAGAAAATGTTTTGAGAAATGATGTACAAATACGCTTTACACAATTGATGTGTGTATGGATTGGGATAACAGTTGTATGAGCCCCTAATAAAATGTTTAAAAAAAAAAATAACTAAGAAAAAAAAAAAAAAAAAGAACTCACAAGGCGGTACAGTGAGATTTATTTCTTTGGTTGACATTCCAATTGAGTGTCATGGGGAAGGAATAAAGTTCAGCCTACTTAAGTAGAGGGCCTTGTCAATGAAGAGTTGAAAATCCTATGTTTAGCCCTTTAACTTATAGTTAAGTGCCTTTAAGTTAGTTCCGACTCATATAGAGACCCCATGTCCAACAGCACAAGACAACGTCCAGTTGTGTGCCATTCTTATCATTGGTCTTACTGTGAGACCATTGTTGCAACCACTGTGTGAAGGCATATCTTTGGGAAGCTTCACCTTTTCACTGTCCCTCTACTTTACCAAGCAGGATGACCTTCGGGTGTCTCCTGCTAACATGTCCAAGTCTTGCCATCCTTGGTTTCCAGGAGCCTTCTGGATGTACTTTTTCTAAGAAAGATTTGTTGGGTTTTTTTTGGCAGTCCATGGTTTTTTCAATAATCTTCATCAATACTATGGTTCAAATGCATAACACATCAATATTTCTTCAGTCTTCCTTATTCAATGTCCAACTTTCACATGGGTATGAGGCAATTGAAAATACCATGGCTTGGGTCAGGTGCACCTTAGTCCTCAAAGTAACAGCCTTGCTTTTCAACACTTTCAAGAGGTCTTAACTTCTCCAAATGAATACCACCCCCAAACCAAACCAAATCCATTGCCTTTGAGTCACTTCTGACTCATAGTGATCCCAAAGAGCAGAGAACGGCTGCTCTCCAGGACTTCGGATGCTGTAAATCTTTGAAGCAGAACACTGCCTTAACTATCTCCCTTGGAATGAACTCCGTGGAGTAGGTGCCAACCACTGATTTCTCAATTGATTAACCTGCTCATCAACCAGGCTTCTTCTTAGTCTAAATTTTCTCTCTCTTGTAGCATGTGGTCACTAAGTGGGTGAGACAGAAAAGTCCTAAACTCAGAGAAAAAGAAAAAGAATGTGAAAGGGCAAAGTAGGTTACCAACCTATTAGAATTATATGAAAACTAATACATAGGTGAAGAAAACTGAATGCAAGAATATACAATGCTCTCCTTTAAAGTTTTTCTTGATATTTTATTAGTAATAATGTATATTAATATTTATGCAGGTTGATCAAAAGTATTTCTGTGAAAACACAGAAACTTTTATTTTTAAAAAACAGTAAACTCCGAAGCTATTGTTTCTGTACATGCCCTCCACCTAGGTCTATAGACTTCTGATGTGGTGTTTCCAACTATCTAACTTTTTCTGGAGCAATTTGAGCTCTTCAATTTATACCACTATGTCAAGCTAGGTAGGTATGGCAGGTTTCCCAATGAAATTATTTAACTATAATGAAATTATTGTTAAATAACTTTTTTTACCCTCTAAAATGAGCAAGTTGTCAGGAGAGATCAGTTCTTGGAAAAGAATATTGTACTTGGTAAAGCAGAGGGGCGGCAAAAACGGGGAAGTCCCTGGCAAGATGGATTGACACAGTGGTTCCAGCCGTGAGCTCCACATAAGAACAACTGTGAGGATGGCGCAGGACAGGGCAGTGTTGGTTTTGCTGTCGATAGGATCCCTATGAGTCGGGATCGCCTCCACCGCCACTAACAACACCCACGGCGAGCATGAGCAAGTCATTTGTTGTGATGGGAAAATTCTTCAGTGAAACGTTCCCGGCCTGTTTTCACAAATGCAGTTTTTAATATTAAAAAAAAATAAATTATTCCTAATCAACCTTCATGATCATCCTGTGGTCTATTGGAATATATATCAAGGTTAGCCCTAGGGGTCACCCCAAAATAGTTCCCATCTCTTCTGAGCTGGTATTTCTGCTTTGAATTTACAGGCCTAGCAGATTCCCTCAGAAACCATTAATTTGATTGGACCCTTAAAGAACTTGTCTACAGGGACTGACCACAGAGACATGTCTCAACATGCTTTGTTTAGAATCAACCCATGCATGTATCAACTTGGACCCTAGTAGTAGTGCTTTTTTACTTACCTTCATATTTCTTAGTATTCATATTTTAATTATTATCTGTTAGATATTATACTTTTAGAAAAAAGTATCGGAGTCACTTTAGTATATTTGCAAGGGGAAGGGAAGTAAAGTTGACGTTCACTGAGGTGATAATACACCTGATTTAGTATATATAAGTATAGAAAGTCCCTGGTCCCTGGGATGGTTACAGACCCTACGATTGGGGATATTTCATTTAAGTTTTATATGATCTCTTGGCCCTGAGTTATTTTTGACCAGTGCCAAATTAAAAATCTTCATTTTTTGATTTTGTTTGATTGTGTTCTTGGTTTGTGATTTTGGTGAGATGCACCATCATCTATGGAGTAGTACTGCTCCCCGGGGTTCAATTGACTGTACTGCTTAATGGAATCAGAGTTTCAGGACCAGTCTGTAGTGTTCCTGGGCAGGTTCCAACCATCAACTTTTGGGTTAACAGCTGTGTGCAAACCTTTTTTACTACCCAATGTCCTTCCAAGTTGAGCATTTCATGAAGAAGTCCAGGCAAAAGAATGAAATAGACCATTCACCTTTTGGTATTTGGAACTCAACTGTAGACCCTCCCTTCCATGTGCTTGATACTTTTCCTGCTCCTGAATTGGATGAAAGAAGAAATATGTTTGTGTGAGTAGTTTGTTCAGGAGTTGGGTAAGAATTGAGAAATAAAGCCTTTTGAAGATAGTGAGTTCTGCTTTCACGTGATGTGTATTTTCTGTCTTAAGATTTTTTCTTTTTTGGCTTGAGATTTTTCCTCAAATAGTTTACACTAGATATTTATCTATATCTATATCAGTTAATATCACAGATAAGAGCAAATAAAGCAATTTCTTCCACAAGGACTCCCTTTTGTTTTTTTGTTTGTTTGTTTAATGTTTATCTCTATTTTATTGACTAGGAAAAGACATTCGGCTATGTGAATCATAACCAACTATGGATTGCCTTGAGAAGAAGGGGAATTCCAGAACACTTCATTGTGCTCATGCAGAATCTGTACACGGACTAGTCATTGGAACAAAACAAGGGAATACCGCATGGATTAAAATCAGGCATGATGTGTGTCAGTATCCTCTCACCATACTTATACAATCTGTATACTGAGAAAATAATCAGATAAGCTGGCCTTTATGAAAAAGCATGTGGTATCAGAATTGGAGGAAGGCTTATTAACATCCTGCGATATGCAGATGATACAACCTTGGTTGCTGAAATGAGGATTTCAAGTGCTTGTTGATGAAGATCCAGGATTGCAGTCTTCAGTATGGATCACAGCTCAATATCAAGAAGACCCCAATCCTCACAATTGGACAAATAGGTACCATCATGATAAATGGAGGAAAGTTTGACATTATCAAGGATTTTGTCTTGCTTGGATCCACAATCAAGGCTCATGGAAACAGCAGTCAAGAGATCAAAAGACTCATTGCATTTGGTTAGCGGTTTTAAACCTGTGGGTTGCGACCCCTTTAGGGGTCGCATAACCTATTCACATTCTCTTCTGAATGATGGTGTTGATTTTACATGAACTATATTTTTCTAGTCTTATACTCAAGGAGCTCTGGTGATGGCATGTTTATGCACATAGTTGCTAACCAAATGGTAGCTGGTTTGAACCCCCGTGGAGACAAAAAGCTATCAAAAAGACTTCAGCCTAAGAAACCCAATGTGGAAGTTCTACTTTGTCGATGAGTTGGAATCAAACTTGATGGCACATAACATCAAGAAATCTTCTACTCATGAATTCCTGCAGAATATAAACAAAGATTAGTGGCTGATAGTGAATTAGCAAGATTGAACACGCACACATGATGGGTAATCAAACCCCAGGACTCTCCATTTTTTATATTAGAACATGCAATCTATGAACAGAATTAATTGAATTTAATTGAAATGAAATCCTGGAGTAGATTCCTAAATATAGCTCTGATCTTGGCAGCTTTGCAGATCAGAAAGAATGAGGGAAACAAACAACTGGATATCAAATTAAAGCAGAAACTACACTATCCTGGCATATTGTGCCAGCGCCAGGTGGTTTGCTGCTGGATGCAGATGCTGAGTGTATTGCCACCTGGGGGTATGAATCACTGCTGGTATCTCACATCATGCATACCATCTGTCTTCAGCAGTCTTGGTAGCACGGCTGGCATCTGATCAAGGGTGTGGGCAGAGACTGAGGCATTGCTGCTCTAGTATGTCTGGGGGCTTCATTCTGGTGCCACTGCTGCCACTGCTGGAAAGCTGAGGTCCTGGAGGCTTCTG
>NW_022111373.1:10691092-10710233 GCF_000313985.2 Echinops telfairi
CACCATTATCCTTATCAGAAGGGAGTGGGTCTTATTCAGGGTGAGTCAGACTAATAGTCTAGCCACTACAGATGGCCAATGTTAAGGAGAATAACCTCTGGCCTACTTTTGCTGCCTATTGTATGGTTACGCTTAAGCAGCTAAGTTTGGTACATATTTTGGGGAGACAACTTAAGAGAATTCCTTCTGTTCCCCACAGTGAAGCATCAACACTAAGTACTGCTAACAGTTCCCTATATTGTTATTCTGATATCATTGTCCCATGCCTTTTAATATCTGGCCACTTTGGGAGGAAGCATGCCTTTAATAATTGAGCAAAAAGTGAGAGATGAAATAGACTTCTCCTTGGCTTGTTTCTGTTCCCGCTTTGACAGAGCTGCCTCCAAAATGAGGCACGCTAGGTTCCAAGGACCTGCAGGAGAACAGAGGCAAAAACTCAGAATGCAGCAAGAGGCCAGGGAAATCTTGGTATAAAATTTGGGAAATGTATGGATGTGGAGAGAAAGAGAGGGTCGACATTAAGTCTCATTCTAGGTCCCGGTCTACTTCAAATAAGAGCCTGTCACAAGGCTTTCTCGGAAGGAAAACACGTTTGCGTGAGTATTTTGCCTCAGGGAGGACAGGGGAGGCAGCACTGGCAGCCGTGCAGCCTCCCAGTGGAGCTGCCCAAGTCCTGAGAGGACGTCTCATTTTCTGAGGCCTATGTATAGAAGGAAATCCCGAGAACTAATCTGAGAATAAAAGACATCAGAATTGCCCAGCTGTGTGTCTGTTGTCTCTAGATGGCCTCTCACTTTCTTGTGTTTAAAACGAATAAAAGGCTTTTTATCTTTCGATGAATATTAATTCTCTTGCGGAAGTATCAGCCCCCACACTTGGGTATTTTGTTCCTGTAGCTTCTCACTATTAACTTGGCATCAGGGGTTTGAGTTTGGAAACATCTGAGCACCGACAAATTGAAGCCCGTAGGGATCCACTGACATAAATGAAACAAATAAAGTTATTCTCATCAAGTCAATATTGACTCATAGTGACCCTATAGGACAGGAGAGAACTGTCCCTGTGGTTTTTGAACTTTGTAACTCTTTACAGGAGTAGAAAGCCCTTTCTTTCGCCAAAGGAAAATCTGTTGGCTTCAAACTGCTGATCTTGCAGTTAGCAGCCCAACTGTAACCACTGGGCCATAGGGCTGAGTGAAATAGTCAAGTATAAGTCTATCTGGATGTAGTGGCATAAATAGTCAAGTACTAGGTGTAGCTAGCTCTGCATTTAGCTGCCTGACAACACAGAAGGGCTGCTGGCATGAGGAATTCAGAACAGCTTCCCCCCACCCCCCACCCCCCTGCTGGATGAGACACAGTGACTTGTGAGAAAATAGAAGTCTTTCCTCAGTGTGGGGCTGCACAGAAGGAGATGGCCGTGATGAAAGGCTGACATTAGAAGCCAAAGGATGCTATATCTGAGCAAGGCTAAGTAGTATAAGGGCAATAGATACAATTTCCACCCTTAGCTTCTGTCCAGAAAGAGCAGTGATGAGCTGACTGGTGGATCATACAAGGCCATGGTGCCAGTGAGACGGCGAAGCAGTGGGGTCTGGTGGAAAGACTGCTTCTGATTCAGGCAGTCATTAGGACAAACCTCAATTCTACTAGTCAACTGGGTGAGCTGGAGACAAATTACTTAATCTTTCATGGCCTCAGATTCCATATCTGTTGAATAGAAAAAGTCATAACATTCTGAGTTATTGTGAGAGTTAAATTTAAAAGGACAAAACAGTCAAGTGTTTCATGTGGTGATGAGGACACAGTGGATGCTTAAGGAGTTGATCCTGAAGGTTGATGATGCTGAAGGTGATGCTGAAGGTTGTTACTGGAGTGACCTTTAAAGAGAACATCCACAGCTGTCCAAATAAGATACTGACACTAATGCACATTTTACTGTGTCTACCTATAAGATGCTCCATATTGAATTTCCAGTGTCCCCTTTAAGAGAGATTTAATAGATTTACACAGATTGAAAAGCATTTAATTTAACTAGTAATCATACTCATGAATTTTCATCCAGGATATTTTGCATTGCCTGAGAAAATCAGGGGAAAGCCTATTGAAAAATTGTGAGTCCGATTTTAAGTGCATCCATATTAATTAGTCAGTATAGTGCATGTGTGCGATCATGAAGTTCAAACGCAATCTCTGCATTCTTTCATCTCCTCGTTCTGTCAGTGTGATGGAAAATGCCACTTCATCCCTGGACATCTGTCTCATAATTCCCTTAGATTGAGAGGGCTTTTAACTAGGCTTTAAACAATTATTCCTCAATAAAACTCTTATTTCACTTGACTAAGTTAAAGCATAGATGTTAATTTTCCTCTTCACGATCAAAATAACTAATAATCATTATTTGTTAATAGTCTTCCCAGATGATTATCTTACCTGCTTATTAATATATTTTCTGTTCCAAACAAAAAAATCTTCAAAAGAGATACATCATGTAATGTAGGAAAATAAACTATTAAAATAAAAGTTGTGAAGATCAGAGAAAAAATTAGAGTAGAGATCAGTCAATTGCATTTCTAAATTGTTGGACCTGTCAAAATGATAATTTTAATAACATCTAAAAGTGCCATTAATTCTCTTCTACAGAACTTGACATTATTAAGGTTATGTGCTAGGGTCAAGGAGACAATTATTGTGTTTGTAACAATGTTAAGCAAGACTGTTTTTTGAAAACCCCCAAATGCCTTCACTTAAAGAAGCTGTGACCACCTAAGGAACCACAATGAAAGCAAACGATATGCCGCTTCCTGGCAGTCAGCTCAAAATAATAGAACAAGTTAGGACAACCATTTTACAACAACTTCAATTCAAATTATTTCTTCAAATAATATCTTAGTAACATATCTTTATGCATTGAATTGTGGTCCCCAATATGTATTATGGATCCTAACAGCTGTATTTGTGGCTTTAAATAGATTTTCTTTGTTATATTAATGAAATCAAATCAGTGTAAGTTGTGGTTTAAGGCGATCACTAATCACCTATGAGATATAAAAAGCAGATTAGGCACAGGAGAGGTGAGAACAAACAGAGAAAGGTTCATGCTATTTAGAGATCGCCAAGGAATGAAGGAAGGGAAGCCGAGAGGGACAGTGATTCTTTGTTCCCAGAGAAGGCCTTAAATTAGCACTTTCTAGCCTGTTAAGCTGTGAGAAAACAAAATTCTGTTTTTTAAAGCCACTCATTTGTGGTACTTCTGTTACAGTAGAATTGGATATCTAAAACAAAATTAGAAATAAAAACATTTGTAAGATTAAAACCACAAAAAGTTTCAAAAATCTTATTTCCTAAATCATGCATATATTTTCCTTTCAAATATGCCTTAGGGAATTATTGCTCAAACTTTGATAGCCTTTGTTTTATAGATATACTTACTTATGTGTCACCTATATACATAAGGTTATTCAATGCAGCAATGTCTATATTAGCAAAAAAACTGAAAATGACCCAAATATTCATCAATGGGTTAACTTGTTAAATATGTTGTGGTAATCCAGTTATGCACTGCCTGTTTAAAAAATATATACTTATGCACACACGCACACACACACCTATTGGCTTACTTCTGCATGCACTCACACATTCATATACACACATACATACAAAATATTGATTATATGCAGCCAGGAGTACAACTGGGTGAATAAGGGGTGTAAGTTATAGCTGTGGACATTATTACATTTTGATTTTGGAACCAAGCAAATGTTTTACAGATTTTAAAAATTAAATTTAAAAATACACTTTTACAAAATCATCTTGCACAAGTCTTGGTTTCCTTTAACAGTGTTTAGAAAAGATAATGTTTTCTCTACAAACTGAACATAATCAGCTCAGTTAAGTTCAAAGAATGATATATGAAATCAATTTTGAAAGATCGTTTAGTTCAGAAGGATGATATAGAAACTTAAATGAGATATTTGTTTTTAAAATAATTGAAAGTGATAATTATAAAATCGATTTGGATTGCTGTATCTTTGAAACATCTACCAACCCATGTTAAAGGATTTCTCTGATCCCAATGCTGAGGAGGCTGAGGCTAGCTGTGTCTCCCGGACTACAAATTTTTTAATGTTGAACTTGCTCCTTATAATCACTTGTGAAGCATCGGTTTGAAAACAGAGTAATACAAACAGAATGCCCATAAGCCCTTGCTAACGTTCCCAGCCTTTGTTGAAGGCATGTTTGTTGAGAGTGACATTTAAGAAACACATCGCGTATGAGTAAAAGGAAGCAATACAACATTTGCGGTGTTTGTGAAAAAGAATACTGTTACGCCTGTATTTTATTATAAATTACCAGGTTCTGTCATATTGTATCTTCTTGCCAGCAAATGAAGGACATTGTTTCATAAAGCTTCTAAAATGTACATGAATATTTAATTAAATCATATTTCCTTGAGAAAATAAAGTTCATTCGCATTTATAGCAGACAGTTGTGAGGAGTGCATAATTGTCATAAGACCAGGGTAGCCAGTACCGGTTGCTTGTAGAACAAAACTCCTCAATTTTTAAAACATTTTTTTAAAAAATAAACATACAATCATAGGTGTTCATTTACTTTAAAAATTCTAAAGATGAAGAAAATTATCGTCTATATATTTAAGTCCTTGTATAAATTACAAAACTCAAGTGTATGTTACAGAGTCCCTTCCCCGTAGGAAGCATAAAGCACTTTTGTGGTACCTTTCCCCAGTAAATATTTGTATCACATTAAATTTGACAAACAAAATAAAAGTCGATATTGCCTCTTTAAGTCCCAAGAAAACATTCTTCTAAGTCAGCTCTCCTGATGAATGAGCTTCAAAAGTCATTTGATTGCCATGGTTTAAACCAATCTTGAATAAAGTTATAAAAAAAGTTAACACACATATTGACTTCAGTAGAAATCTGAAATATCAGTGAACTGCAGACTCTTCTTGCTTGAGGTCAACAAACACCCTTTGGAAGACAACCAAGAGTAGTTTCAGACCGCGACAACACAAATAAAATAACAACAATAATAACAATAACAATAATAATAATAATAAAATAAAAATAACAACAACCAACAATGAGGTAAACTTCCCCTTTCAAAAGGCAATACGTGTTGCCTGGACTGTCAGGAGAGAGTTCGATTGTACCTGACACCCAAATGTTTTTCTAACCAGAGTTCAGCCAGTTGCATGGTCGAGGCAAAAGTACTTGCCTTGGACCCTAAGCACATCTTATACTGCTTAGGGTCCAAGTTAGGATCACAATGAACTGGGTGGAAAATATGCACCACTCCTACATCTTGACTTCGGAAGGGCCTTAAGCCAGATGAAATAACTTTGTTGTAGAGATCTACATCTTCCAGTCCCCAGCCTTGTATTGAGGTATCAAATCCACCCGTGCCCAGAAGATCACTTTTATAAATACAGGTGATTCCATATCCGTAGTCTCTCCAGAATCCTGTCGTCTCTGAGAAAACGAAATCATCATCAATGGGAGGCTTGCCCCTATTGGTTACCTTTGGGTCATACTGGCTAAAGATGATGGGGTAGTACACCTGTTGTCCCTGAATTGTGTTGTCTCTACACCGTTGGAGAAAATCTCCTCTGAAGATCAAGTCAACATCACAAAATAGCAGCAAGGTGTCATTGTCAAACTGGGCAGAGGCCATTTCAAGACCAAGACCCCTGGAAAACGCTCCCTTAACGGGGATCAAGGTCATTTCTGCATTAGGGTACTTGTTCTGATATCCCTTTACCAGGTCACTATGATTGCTAGAATCGTGGCCAGAATCTTGACTGAAAAGGATGATGACCAGCTTGACATTTTGCTTTGGGATAAGGCAAATTGTTTCAAAGTTCTCCATGAATCTCAAGAAAATGTCATACCTTCCTACGAGAGGCACCAGAATGTGTATTTTCTTTTCATCGTGCCCAACCACCCCTTTGGCACCTTGAAAAGAGGAGAGCATCTTTAACGAATTCGATATAAAGGAGAAGGACTGAGTTTCACTGTTAATGCTCTCCACCAGGCTGTTGACGTCGAACTCGCCCATTTCTCGGAAGAAAGGCTTGCTGAACAGCTGCTGAAGGTACGCGTGGCGTCTCACTGGCACAGTCAGTTTTCTGCCCTTGTGTCTTTTGTATAAGAGGAGTAAATCTAAAATATATTCCACCCCATGCATGGGATCCACCCTGCGGTAGCCATACTGAATTTCCTTGAAATCAATGAGTCGGCCTCTACTCTTGGCATTCTCATTGATCATCTCCATCACCTGTAGCACGGTGTCATCCAGAGCTGTTCTTAGGATGCTGTTGATATTCTGTCGAGGTGGCTGATTCTCAGCTGCTGAGTAAAGGAGCTTCCCTGTCAGAAACTCCCATTCGATCACTTCATCTCTGTCCCGAGGCTGGAAGTGGTTAAAGGAAGGCATCACTCCCAGCTGCTGGTCCTCTTTGCTCGCTTCACTGTTACTGAGCTTGCTCATCAGCACGCTTTCCCGGTGGAGCTGGATGGTACGGTAGCGAAGCTCAGAAATCTTGCGGCTGAGCATGTAATTATGCAGCCTGTACTGGTATGCAGGCCTTTTGTTAGGATGAAGGGTGATGGCTGCATGGATTTTGCTGTTGTGAAGGTCTTGGATATAACCCTTTCGATTGTGTTCATAATTTTCATGAAAGAGTTGCTGCATCTGGAAAGAAGAAAGAGGGTTAGGATGATTTTTTTAAAGCAATAAACTTTCAATATTTAAATTAAACTGTTGAATAAAATATGTATATGATATTTAATAACTGGAATCACTAGAGAAATTTATATTTAAATTAAATTAAAATACTTCCAAATGTCAAATTTCAATGCTCACATACTGCATTCTGAACTTTAAGCTATAGATTTTAAAATTATGAAGCTATGACCTTCTATTCACTCAGAGATCAATCCTAAATACTAAAGAAAACAAAAATTGAATATATCCATAACTCCCATAATCAAACATTGAGGGGAGTGACGTGGAAGAGAGACCTGCCTCTGTTAATATTGGCAGAGCATGCATTTTCCAAAACAGGTGGTACACCATGAGAGGTAAAACTAATAACTTGTTGCCTGAATGGCAGCATCACATTATTTGCTAGATAACATTTACTCCATCGAATGTTAGGGAGTATCTTGACAGGGGTCCTTAGGCTATGGATTGATTTGCTAACCAGAAGATCAGACGTTTGAACCCACTAGTCACTCCACAGGAGAAGGGTGAGGCCATCTGCTCCCATCGGATTTGGAAGCCCTGGAAACCCCAAGAAGCAGTTCTGACTGTCCTATAGAGTCAACCTGAGTCAGAATGGACTAAAAACCAGTGAGTATCCTGAGAGGTAGGATCTTGGCAAGACTACTACCTATAAAGATGAGGAACTATACGGACCTAATCTACTGATCTAAAGTATCATACACAAAATATGACCTATTCAACAAACATAAGAGTTAGAAAGGCTTTCTTTTAGTAGCACATAGTCATTACCTCAGGCAGAAACAAATGAGGGAATATTCTGAGATACTAAACTAAAATTTAAGCTGGTCTCCCCTAGTCTCCCCATTCTATAATGTAGACAGTCAATGAAGAAATCTCTATCAAATCCATTCAAGATAAATGCAATCAATGAGAATAGGTAAGAAGAGGTGAGGAAGGGAGAGAGAAGGAGCAAGAAGAGGGGGAAGAAGCAATGACACTCTGCGAAGACACTGAAGAATGAGGAGGAAGGGCGTATTCCAAACTAAAGAGTAGATGCCAGAAATACAAAATGGATGGTCGAAAACGCAAACTTCCACCTAACTTACAATTGAAAAAAAAAGGGAACCTATAGCAGTAAGACACCAAAATTATAGAGAAATCAATGAAACGGAGGACAGCCTCCTAGAAGAAGGAAATCCAGAATTAAACAGAAAGTTTAAGGTAAAAATTGAAACAGAGTTAAGTAAAGAAATAGAAGGGGAAAAAAGAAATGAAAACCATCTCAGAAGTAGTAAAAACCAGATTTTTAGAAAGTATGGGAAGAAGAGACGAGAAAATTTAGAAAAATAATAAAAATATAAAAGGCAGGTTAAAATGTTAGCAGGTTCTACCTATTTAGATATCTATATATCTCTACATACATTTATACATCTAGAGCTAGTATATTTGGATATATATTAAAGGGAATATAAAAGATGGTTATAAAAAATGTTTGAGGAAGCATATTGAGTAGCCACAAAAGGGAAAATTCACAAGTTTCAAAGAATATGCCCTCAAAATAAAGCAAGGTTAATTAAACACAAACACACATATATAATTAGGTTAGGATATAAATCAATCAATCAATCATACAATACTATTTAGCTAGAAGTAAAGAAGGGAGCTTTTTCCTCTTATTGGATTGTCTATAGCAACACCCAATACTGAAAAATAGTGGCACGATGCCCAGGAAAACTGTTGGGAAGAAAATAAGAGACACATAGATCAATAAAGCTGTTTAAAAAAATTATACCAGAACACTATTAAATAAATTAGTAAAAATCCATATACTTAAAATTTTAACGAATTGAAATGAGATAATATTGTTAACCTACAGAAAAGGAACAAAATAGGGGCTCCATAAACAAACCTAAACAAGACTTAGAATTGATCAATTGACTTCTACAGGACAGGCCCATGTAAAAAACAGGCAAATAACACGATTGGGCGGGTTTCAAATTCAAGTGTTCAGTGAGTGCATAAAAAAGAAGCTCCATCTCATTAATTCTGATGGTAGTGCAAATTAAAATCATAATGTGATAACATTATACTCACACAGCTATGAGAATGGCTAAAACTACACCTAATGACAATATTATCTATTGACAGGCTGGTAGATGATTTGGAACCTACAGACACTGCTGGGAAAGTGTGATTTGGTATATTAATTGTGGGAAATTGCCAGCATCAACTAAAATGAACAGATATATTTCCTGTGACTCAATAATTCCACTCCAATTAAATAGAAATAAATATAAGCACATAACAAAAAACACATTCAAGGATTGTAATAGCAGCATTAATCATAATACCAAAATACTGAAATAAACTCAAGTGTCCATTTGTGTCTACTCTGGAAAAATAAATGTGAAAGTCATACAAAAGGTCCCTGATGGTATTGTCCATTAGACATTGGGCTGCTCACTACAAAGAAGTGGGTGAAATTCACCAGGCATTTCACAGGAGAAAGAGGGAGCTATCTGCGCCAGTAAAAAATAGCAGTCTTGGATTAAGAACAATATGTGGATGTAAATGAGTGAGATAACACTACTTACAACAGTGTGCAGATAAATTCAACAAACACAATGTCAAGTTAAATGAATCATATGCACAATCACGCATTCTGTATGACCATGTTTGTGTGAGTTGAAGAAACACAGATAGCTGCTAGAATAGGCACCAGATATGCAAGTGGGGGAAGGGCCTCTGGGGGGCTTATAATGATCTGGTTTTGCATCCAGGTGGTGGGCAAATGTGTCCATTTGTTAACCTATCAGAATGGCACAGGAAAAAACAAGGGATCCATAAACATTCATTATCCCTGCGAACATCACTGAATTCAAAATACATGTATTAATTTAGAATCCTGAAATGAAATTATAATTTGGAACTGGTAATGTGTATAATACTTTTGTCTTTTATACTCTAGTTCACTAAAAATAAACTTTATTTTAAAATACATCAATACATAGAAGTAAAATTGGATAGGCTTTTCTGATGTGTACATGAATGGGTGTTTACAATGAAACAGAGCGACAGAGAAAGGGGGAGAGAGAGCTATCAGAGACATGTTCCTTGAGAAAGTGATCTAAAAGAAAGTGAGACTACAATCAAGACATATTTTAAACCTCAGTCTTTCACCTGGATCCTTTTCTATACTCACATGTTCAAATCAATATCATTTGACTTTGAAAACTAGAGTAGCACATAGTTCAAGATCGATTTTGGATTTCATTCAAGATGAGCAGTTCAGTTGCATCATTTTTTTTCCTGAAAATTTTGTATCCATTTTTATTATGAAACTTTTACCAATGTTATATGAAATCAAGCTCATAAAGTACAGTGGGCTCTTATATATTTATTTTGTAGTTTTATTTTCTACCTGACATTGCTTCAAACAGCTACGTCATTTCATTTTCCATGAATTAATTTTTATATGGAAGTATATTTTAAAAACCTGATTGTATACACACCAACAATTGTAACAATTCTAAAATCTATTAGGCATTGGAACTGTTATTTAAAGGGGTACCAGCAGTCAGCATGGACTTGATGGCAGTGAGTTTTAGGGTTTCCATTACTCAGGAAAAGGAACGCGCTAAATCAACGAGGACACAATTTCAGAGTCCAATGAACAATGGGAGGCTTAGTCAGCTCCCTTGGTGATACTGAAGTGAACTGCACTGCATAAGGGTGACGTTTTTGTTATAGAACCAATAACATCTTAGCATTGATATGCTTAACTAATGCCCATCAACTCAGGCGGCCTAGATTGGGCTCATCTCTTTGCAGAAGAATCAAAGGTAGAAAAACGACGGAGATGGGGTCAACCGTTACACACAGTCCATTGACACAAAGTAGAGCAATGAGGAGAACATTTAGAAGTTGGTATATTGTCCATTAAAAACAGAACAAACTCAAGTTTTCTACTTTTAAATACAAGTCGGACCAAATCACAAAGGGTAGACATTGCACTGCTTCAGAACTAGGTTATGGGGCCAACCAAATCTTGATGTGCATACTGGCACGACCATTTATAAGGTATTTTCTAGTCTCTCAGTATAAATTAGCTTTAAAACGGGAAAATATGTACCATCTTAAAGTATTTTAAAATTTTATTGGATTATAAAGTAAACCCAAAATATTGAACATCATGCTTGGGATGGTTAGGTTTGGTGCCAGCTTAGGATAGCTGTGGGATGTGGGCAAAGCTTAATGATGTCTCTTTCGGTCTGGAACTGGTGTGGAAGTGACACTGGTGGGGACTGGCCACTGTTTCTTGCCCTTCTCCATCCTGCTTCCTTGGATCCTGACTTTTGGTTCCTGCCTGCCTTAGATCTACGTGACTCTGCACCCACTGGCCTGTAATCTCCCAGTCTTCCATTTTGCCTTCCTGCTTCATAAACTGGCATCTGTGAAGGCCAGGAGAGGCCTCCAGTGAGCACCTTGAATTAGAACGGGTGGCTTCTTTGATAAAACTTTCTATTTTCATTTCAAGTTCTTTCTCAAAAATACTTTAGTCTCACGGTTGTTTGTTTGTTTTAACTCTAGAAAACTCAGAAACCCTGGTGGTGGTGCTGCAACCCAATATTTATCTTGCAGTGCCCCCTGACTTCTCAATCAACGGTGGTGTGATCGCTGTAGGCACCGTCAAGTGTGTTCTGACTTCTGGCAACCCTGTGTTGAACAGAAGACAACACATCTCAGTGCTATGCCATCCTCACAGTGGTTCTTCTGCATGAGCCTTTTGTTGTAGTCACTGTTCATCCATCTTGCCCAGGGTCTCCCTCCTTTTCTCTGCCCCTCCCTCCACTTAACCAAGCATGATGTCCTTGTCCAGGGACTAGTCTTCTCCTGACAAACGCCCAAAGTACTCTTCAGGCAAAGTCTCACCATCCTTGCCTCTAAGGAGCATTCTATCTGTACTTCTTCCAAGACAGATTGGTTTGTTCTTTCAGCAGTCTGTGTTATTTCAGTATTCTTCCCGAGCACCATAATCCAAAGATGTCTGGTGGAGTAGTGAGTAAACATTGGATTGCAGTCAGCCAGTTCAGCCGTTCTAAACCACTAGTCACTCTGTGGGAGAAAGACAGGGCTTGCTATTCCCATACACAGTTACCATCTCCAAAATGCACAAGGGCAGTTCTACCCTGTCCTGAAGAGTTGCTTTGAGTCGTTATTGACTTGATGGCAGTGAGAGGGCGTGGGAGCACCATTTTTCAAATGCATTGGTTTTTCTTCAGCCTTCCTTATTCAATGTGCAAATTTTACATACATATGAAGCAACTGAAAACACTATAGTTTGTTTTAGTCACAGCTTAGTCATCAAAGAAACATCCTTACTTTTCAACACTTTAGATAGGTCGTGTGCAGCAGATCAAATTACCTAATGCAATTCATCCTTTGTGCTCTTGATTGCTTGTTTACATAGCACTGATTGTGGATCCAAACAAGGTAAACTATTTGATAACTTCCATCTTTTCTGTTTATCATGATGTTTACTATTGGCTCAACTGTGAGGATTTTTGTTTCTTTACATTGAGTCATAATCCACACTGAAGGTTGTAATCCTTGATCTTCAACGGCAAGGGCTTCAAGTCCTCTTTACTTTCAGCACACAACGTTGCGCCATCAGCATAGGGCAGGTTGCTCCAAAGCTTTCCTCCGATCCTGGTGCCACAGTATTCCTCATTTTGTCCGGTGTCGCTGGTAATTTGCTCAACATAGAGATTGAATCAGTATGGCAAGAGGATACAACCCTGAAGAGCGTCTTTCCTGACTTTAAACCATGCAGTCTACCTTTGCTCTCTTCTCACAACTGTCTCCTGGTCCTTGGACAGGAGCACACTTCAATGCTCTGGAATGTCCTTCTTCCCAAGGCTCTTCATTGTTTGTTAGGATCCACACAGTAGAATGTATTTGGATAGTCAATAAAGCATAAATAAACATCTTGCCTGGTAGCGAGGTTTAAATAACAGTTCAAGAATTTGCCAAGTCTCCCCTTAAATTCTTCTTTTTTAGCCAGGAACCTTCTCCAAATTAGAGCAGGACCCTTGGTTGTCTTGCTTCATCCTATACAGCATGCTTGGGGGCAATGCTTGGAGGCAATCACCAATTTGGCCATATTCACTCAGGCTTTCAAGCACTTAACATTCCTTTGAGGTACTTCTTCTAACTGAGATTTTAAACTATACAAAAGAAAAATTATGGTGAGCATTCAGTAAATAAAGGTTCAAGGAGATTAAGTTATTTAGTCAAGGGTCTACTGGGAACAATGGAGAAATTAAAACTACAATTCTTGTCATAGGCAGTTCTGTCACCCAACACACCAAACTTCAGATGGAGAACATTATTTTAAGAAAAACTAAAGTTTTCTCTTTAAACTATGTTAGATTATTTCTTGACCCCCTTCATATCAGTCAGCTTCCTTTCTTTTTCAAACTATCAATTGATCCATGATACCTGCAAAGCCTTTACAGCCTGCAATACACTGAAAGGGAAATCATTTGACGATAGCAAGGTCACAGGCGCAATTAGCACCAATGTGCGCAGCTTGACCTCGGTGCTTTCAGTGTAGAACCTGTAATTTCACCTTGTGAGAGGAAGATTATTTGAGAAGAAAAGCTAACATAAAAATCAGAGAGAGGAAAAGTAATTGTTAAGAGAAAAACATTATATTATTAATATTTATTATTTCATATCAAGCTCCAAATTTATTTATAGATCATGAAAAGAGAGCATCGGGAATTTCTGGTGTGATCGTAGTCAAATAAATCATGATATTCTATTTATCCAATTAAAATCCTTAAA
This sequence comes from Echinops telfairi, assembly GCF_000313985.2. Lineage (NCBI taxonomy): Eukaryota > Metazoa > Chordata > Mammalia > Afrosoricida > Tenrecidae > Echinops > Echinops telfairi. The sequence goes on from NW_022111373.1 coordinate 10,704,691, forward strand.
ATTCAATAAGAAATTGAATGTTAACAGATGCAAGGTAACTTTTGGAATGATGGAAATGTTTGCACAAATTCATAGGCTGACTAAATTTTACTAAACTGAACACTTACAAAGAGGGAACTCTGATGACTCCCCAATTTAACTATTTTAAAAAATATGAGATGTTAAAAATAAAATAGCACAAACTCCAGATTTCAAAACAAAGAACTGGAGCAATATACAGTCACCAAGTTAGGTATAGGATTTCCAAGGGCTGCTGAAGTTGAATTCAATCCTCTGAAGCCAAGCAGAGATGAAGAGAACAAGCAGAAAAAATATATACTTCTTGAACATACAGGGCACAAAACCTCTTGTGTTTCTAATTTTGGATGAAATAACTGAGGGGGCATGGACTGGAAGAAGAAGGCTCCCCTTGAAACATTTTATTTTCAGAAAAGTAATCAGACAGAGTCATGCAAAGAAGTAAGGAGTGCAGGCGTCTTTTCAGAAAGTGCATTTAGTCTGAAGTAGCAGAGAAGATCGATGGATTTCTTAGTGGAAATCAGCTCGACTGGAACAGTAACAAACATCTCGTCAAAATAAATCTATTATGAAGAGCTTGTCCAGGAAAAATTAATTTATTGAAAGATGAGTCAGTTCTCTAAAACAAGAAAATAGTACATCACAGACACAAGTCTCCATAAGAAAAAAGAGGTTAGATGAAGAGCTCCCACTGTATTGTCCCCACCCACCCCACCCAACAAAACAGAAATACATGGAACTGAGGAAAGCAGTAAACTATATTTTTAAAAAGATATCGAAGGATTTGTTTCTGTCTATGAAAGAAGAACATCAAAATATAAGCTCTTTGGGATGTGATGTCGAATGGATGTCAGTGCTCAGAACAGACATAACAGGAACAATGGGGGAAAGCTATTATATAAAGGAAAGTAACAAGTGGAAGAAAAATACAGGCATGTTAGTATACGCAGGATAGGGTATTGAAACCATAACATGGAAATACGTGATTACAATGGATTAGAGAGAACGGACTGGAGGTACCACAAGAAGAGGCCAAATCAGTTAATAAGTAAATCGTTCAGAGTGGCTGAAGAAGACAACATAATGATTTAAAGATGCAGTTCAAGAAAACAATTTTAAAAAGAAGAAGTATGGTATCTATGTTGGAATAAATGTCTGGTTCCTGACTTACCCCGATTAGCCAGGGGATAAAATTCTATTCTGACCCCCATCGGGTGCCATGAAGTTGGAATCAAAGCGATAGTAGCTGGGTGTGGCTGCTGCGCAGGCCGCAGGAGGAGCACTACTTGAGAGGCTGACAACTTGAGTGCGCAGAGCAGATGGAAAGGAAGGCCTGGTGGTCTATGTCTGAAATGGTTAGATGCTGCAGCACGAGATTGCCACAAAGAGAGAACGGACACAACGGAAATGGTTTTCATTGTTGTTTTCGTTTCAGGTCTAAGTATTAAATCCATTCACTGTGTGCCAAAGAAAATTAGCCCGGAATAGTCAACACTGACACATAACAGATTCCAATGATTAGAAATCAAAATTGAAATCCCCAAACTCATTGCTGTCCCGTTGATTATGACTCATAACGACTCTATAGGACAGACAGAATGGCCCCTGTGGGTTTCCACGGCTATCCATCTTTATGGGAGCAGAAAGCCTCATCTTTCAAGTGCAGAAAGGCTGCTAGGTTCAAATGCTGACCTTGAAGTTAGCAGCCCAGTGCATAACCCATGAAGACCACAGAGATCAGGGATTGGGAAAAGTCGGCAGAGAACCTTTTTTTTTTAAAAAAAACAACAACCCTTTAATTTAATTAAACTAACTTTTTCACCAAATGTACATTTGGTATAAAAATGAGTTGAACTAATTTTCCTTACAGCCTGCAGATTTTGATAAGTGGTACCCGTATCCAAGAAACCTATGTTTTGTCAGAAACTTTTCCAGTCTCTTCAGAAAGGACACTCAAATAATTCCATAGGAGCAGTTGACGCTGTCTGGTGAAGATTTCCCTTCTCTGAAATCCCATGAGGCAGGATTGATTCCACAGCAGCAGGATCCTCACCCGGGTGGGTACCTTCTTTTCTGGTCTCTCTATCTCTGCCCTGTTTCACTAGGCAAACAGTACTCTCATTTTCTTCTATTCTATCAACACATTCTATAAACTCTGAATCAAAGTACGAATGCTGCCATCTTTACCAACTACCTATATGGAATTCCACTCTGTAACAAACTTTAAAATCATCCAGATGTACAATTCAATGGTTTTGCTTACATACTGTAGAGCTATATGCCACCTTTCCCCTATGTCTTAAAATCACCTGAAAGAAAGGAGTAAGTCCATTTTATTTGGACGGCTCCTTAGGAACCAGAGAGGTGATGGGTACATCCTGCAATTACGTATCCAGATTCTGGAGTCAGACTACCAGGGATGAATCCAGCTCTAAATCCTATTATTTGTGTGTCCTTGGATAAGTTACATAATTTTACTGTGTTTGAGTTTAGCTATTTGTAAAAGGAAGACTATAATTGTATCCACATTGGGAGGACTAAATTAGTACATGTATTTGAAAAAAATGAGCTGTATAAAAGTACTTAGTACAAATTGTAATTTTTGTTTTTACTACTATGAATAGTAGAGGAGTTGAATAAACATTTCTTATTGAATAAATGAGGGATGCAATGATCGTGATTAAGTGTTCCTCAGAAAATCATTAAACTACACTAAGGATAGCCATCATATGACCTAAGAACATCTGAAATTCAGAAAATGCTTGCTAACATGAGGGCTTTTTGCTGAAATGAAGGGAAAACAAGAAGCCATGGCACCACTGGAAAAGCTGTGCCTCACATCATTGGTGTTGTCTATTAAGGAGAATGCATGAATTTTTCTGTATTAAAAGCAAATTGTTTTAAACTTTAAAAACTTAATAACTAAAGAAGTTATTTCAATCTGGTACAAGTTCTTCTCCCCCACTGCCTCCCCACCCCCACCCCGCCGTCATGCCATTAAGTTTTTCCTGAAGAGAAAAGATCTGCTAACTTGGAAAGCTGCATTCGGCTCTCTTTGATATGAGCTTAAGGAGAATTTGGGAAATGAAGCTACTCTTGCTAAAACATAAATATCATAAGTGGATAATTTCAACAAACCAATTTATTTTGTCACAGTTTAAGGCTAGCCATCTGTATCTATCGTGCTGTAGCCCAGGGAAGACTTTCTTTCCTGGACTCCTCTGGAGAAAGAAAGGTCTTTGTCTTTCTTGTGCTTCCATTCTTGAGTAAATTTCACGTGGTTTGGCATCTAAGTATCTTCACCATCTCTGTTTGCCTATCTGTTCCTTTATATCTTTTATAAGAAGACTGAAAATGCCTACTGCAATGGAGTTGATTTTGACAATCAGAGACCCAATATAGTATTTCTGAGGCTTTGTAAATTTTTATGGGCACATAGAACCTCATCTTTCTCCTGCAGAGTAGCTGGTGGGTTTGAACCAATGACATTGTGGTTAGCAATCCAGTGTTTACCAGATAGTGCCATCTGAACTTCCTGAGTGAAAACACACCCTACATTAAGCCTGCTTAATTAACATAAAAATAAAACTCATACCCAAAGAGATTATAACCATAGACATATTGGTTAGGAATTATAAACCCTGTTTTCTTTTGGGGGGATGCATACTTCAATTCATAACAGAAGGTATTATAGATCTAATAAGTGTTGGCACAATAAATATATAAAAGTAAAGAAAGAAAATAATGAATGATTAGAATATGTCAAATATAATGGTGAATATGTACCTAAGGATTGGGTAATTTGCCTTGCAACTGTTTGAAACTCATTTTATGTTCTGTGCTTCAGTTATGTAATACTACATAATAACTATAATGGGAAGTCTTAATGCCCTTGCTACAAATGCATATTTCTTTTATATTATAAAGCCAGTGATTATAAAATTTCTAAGCAAAATAGTGAATTAAAACTCTTTATTTCCCTTTAATTATTGTCCTCAAATATTCACAGTATGATTCTTAAAGTGTGTTCTACTTGTCTGGCATATGGGAATATTATCTGAGTAAAAATATTCAAAGGAAGAAAAGTTTCTGGAAAACACACACACATGATCTTCAAAATGTTTTGGTAAAACTTCCATGGTCTTTTCATTTAATTTTTCCATTAGCTTTTGAAACTCATTCACATAAAGCTATAGGACCATTATTTGCTACTAAGATTCATAAAAACAATAGAACTTAGAAACAGGCACATCTAATTCATAAAGTCTACTTTTAAGATTTGCTCTAAATTTGCTCTCTAAAAAACCATATAGAATGAAGTACACATGTATCCACAGACATAAATACAGGCACACACACACACACACACACACACAAACACCCAAATGGAAAACATAAAGAAGAATGGTGTTTATCATGTCAATATACTTATTATCATTTGTGATTCATTGTGTGTCAACTTGGCTGGGCCTGATTTTCAATGGTGAGGTATTTATGATTTAGTCACCATCATTATGAGATCGAATATTATGCAATCATTTCCCAGACAAAAATCTGCTATGGACAGGCAGTCAGTTCAAAAAGAGTTTCCTCAAGGGTGTGGCCTGCTTTTGCTTGATGTGGACCCTACACCCGATTTTCAATTCTTAAAACTTTAGCCAATAGCCTGCTGTGTTGTCTGCTGATCCGGGGAACCATTAGCCTCTGCAGCCTGAGTTAGCAGCCTGTCATTTTGCATGCTGACCTTTAGTCCATCAGCCCCTGCAGTTATGTGAGTCAGGAAAAGCCTCCAGCCCGACATCTCACCTACACATTTAAATCCAGTCAGCCTTTACAAAGGCCTGAGATACCACTTTGAGGTAAATCTCTCTACATGTACGTCCTGGTTTCCTTGGCCATTAGTGTGTTTTTGTTTTGCAAAGTTAGCTGTGCTTCTGTCACTTGCAACCAAAAGCCCCTTTTGAAAGTCAGATCAATGGGTACTTTCGGTTTTGTACTAATGTTCTGTGTGATTTAGGAATGGACTTACTTTCCATTTAACTAGCTGATTCCATCTTGACTGAAATCCACGGGTAATCTCAGATGGGCAATCTGTACTATTCAAGCTGGCGCATTTTCCTCTATTTTATTAGCTAAGTTAGTTATGGGGAAAAAATGTCAGAGAGCACAGAAAATAGCTTGCAGAAAGATTCTTAGCTGTAGCAAAGATTTCTCAGCAACATATACTCTTTTAGAAATAAGCCAACATAAAATATTTCATAGATATTAATCCTTAATCATGTTATTAAATTTTTCAGCAGAGTATATTCTGAACACATAATAACACTGAAAAATAGAAATCAAATAAAAAGAAGGGAACAGTTATCAGGCATCTAAGAACAAAATATAATATCAGTGTGTGCCCACCTTCCTGATATGATCACTGAAGACAAATGTGTACATTAGCAAATGTGGTGAAGAAAGCTGATGGTGCCTGGCTATCAAAAGATACAGGATCTTAAAGGCTTGAAGATAAACAAGCAGCC
>NW_022111373.1:10710889-10712044 GCF_000313985.2 Echinops telfairi
AATGTGCTTGACACAATGGATGTCTGTATGGATTGTGATAAGAGTTGTAGGAGCCCCCAATAAAATGATTTAAAAAGCCCCAAAAACCAAACGCACAGCCATCTAATCAATGTGGACTCATATTGACCTTATATAGGGTTTCCAAGGCTGTAAATCTCTACAGGAGGAAACAACTTCATCTTTTTTTCTGTGTAGCAGTGTGTGGGTTTCATTTGTAGATCTTTCCATTAGCAGCCTGTGACAGTTAGGTTTTATGTCAACTTGGACGCACCAGGATTCTCCCATGATCTAACATAGTGTGGTCAACTCTGTGATGGGACTTTCTTGGAGCAGCCAATTAACTGTGGAAGGAATAGGATAGAGTACCACCTCCTTAATCTAGTCACAGTCTCAATACAATTGAGGGAGGTTTCATTTGGGTTTTAGCCTACTCTCAGTATAGATTTATAATGTGTGGAAGCTAGATCACTTCTAAAGCTAGATATAGATCCTGCAACTGGTTAGTCAATTTCCTATTTTGTGGCCTGCAAATCTCTGAAGCTACCAGCAGACTGTTGACACTGGATACATTAAGCTGTGCATCCACCAGCCTGGGGTCTTCTTGCTTTATCTTCCTGTCTCCTGTTTGTTAGCCCCTGTAGCTATACAAGTCAGGAGGAGCCTCCATCTTACATCTGACCCTCGGCCTTGAATCAGACTGTATTTACCTGCCTCTACAACTGTGTGAGACAACTTGATACAACTTTCTGATTTCGCTTCTCTAGAAAATCCAGCCTGACACACAGTCCAACACCTAATCTACAAGCATCAAAAGGGTTCCATTTGGTAAATAGCAGTGAGATGTAAAATCCGAAAGAAATCAGTAAATCAATCAGATTCATTTTACAATGTCATAACAACCAATAATCATTTGCTAGCTGTGTTGGTCTGGGTAGGCTAGAGAAACAAATCCATAGAAACTAATATGTATATAAGAGAGAGTTTTATATAAAGGGTAATTGTACATTAAGAAAACATCCCACCATGAGATACGATGCCCCTCACTGACCCATGGCCCTGCGGTGGACAACACAAGAGACACAGTGTGGGAATTGCACCCAATCTGATCCCACCACACTGAGGCAAAGCACTGGGGGAGTGCAGCGGAACAGCAGG
>NW_022111373.1:10715706-10721416 GCF_000313985.2 Echinops telfairi
ATGCTCATCGACTCCAGACTCCCCGGAGCCTTGAAAGTTGGACCACTCCCTGAAACTGCTGCCCTGAGATAATCTTTAAACCAAAAACAGCGCCTGAAGTTTTCTTAAAGCTAAGCAATAGTGTAGCTTAATTAGTTAGAACAAAGTCTTCTTTGAGCACTATGCTCTTTAATAATGCTCTAAATGTAATAAAGTTGACAATCGCGAAATTAGATGGAAACCTTGAGGGAAGAGAATTTGTGTTAAAGGTGGCGGAATGGCTCCGGCAGGGCAGTGAAGAATGGCTACCCAACTTGAAAAATGCAATCATTGCTGCTAAACGATACATACGGAGACTGCGCAGTTGGTGTATATTTGGTGTGCATATTCTCAGCAACAACAAACAAATAAAACTATATAAAAATTAGAGCAATTGGGGACTGGCCTAAATGATTTATTTTTTGGCATTGCATTTCTGTGATTATGGGCTTGGGCTATATGACAGCTTTTAGTGAACATAATTAATGTTTTTATAGTAACCTTCAGGGCAATTTGGAGTGCTGTTTATGGGATGCTAAAATCTGATGACCTTCCAACACAACAAAATTAAAAAAAGGAGAAGGGTCCATAAGGCAGAGAACAATGTTAATTGGCTTACATGGCAGTTCTTATGTCAACAGAAGTTCTATGTTCCAATATACTTTGAATAAAAAGTCATACATTTTCAAGACTGAAGAGTAAGAATGTCATATTCATCGTATAGCTAATGGACTTTAGCTTGCCATACAATGCATAACTTATCTGACTGGAAATATTATGTGGAGAAACAATGTGGTTTCACATAGAAAGTCGATGATCAAGACAGGACAGTGATGACTAGTTGGATATAAGCTTTGAACACGAGATCAGCAGCAGAACCGTCTATCATCTACGGCAATCTGACACCAATTCTTCTCAGCAACTTTACTTATCAGACCTTTCCTGTCCCATACTCCCCAACATATTCTTTTACTGCCTCTTTTAATGTTCCTTCACTCATTCACTCACTCACAAATATTTATTCAGTCTCACATGTGCCTCAGGTACCGTGGCTAGCGCAACAAAGGAAAAACGGTTCTTGCCTCTTCGGAGTTGTCTAGTCGGGGAGCGCAATATTAGCAATATAATCTAACTGCCCAGTGTACTAATTACTATACCATGCTGCATTTATTACTTTACTTGACCCCATATCTTTCTAGATGGCCAGATCTCAGAAGATATCATTGACCCGATCATTAATAAAATATTTTTATAATTATAAAAATTAACAGTGCCCCCACAAACAAATTGATAACCAAAATAGGAACCACAATTCCACTGCATGGTCTTTACTTTTCTAATAGAAAGTGTTTAATCTTCCCCATTATGTTCCCAGCTTCTAAATGTATCTTACAGTTAAAGGGTAAAATGTAGCTTAAGAATATACTCATCCGTGTTGTAGAGGATTTGGCACTTATGTGAAAGCCTTTATATCTTACTTATGCAGTGACTCACAGTCCAGCACTCCTGTACCATGACTAACGGTGGCCATACACTTCTTTGCTGTTTTTGTAATTGATGTAGTCATCCAAGCAGAGAGAAAGGTCGAGGACACCCGTCATCATTCCTGCTACGTGCCACTGGAATGTGAAATGATTGTGGGAGTCCACACTGATTCTGAAGCGGGCCGGGCCCCATCACATTCATATTTTCTGCACAAATAAATGAAGCACTTCTGAGGGGCCTCTAAATGAGAAAGACAGCTGAGCCCTTTTGCCACCTGCAGGAAGGTGAAGTAGTCTTCCATGTAAGAGCAGACAGATGTAAGGTTTCTGTACAAACACATTTTAAACCCACAATCATCAAGTCAATCCCAGCCTATCGCAACCCTATGTACTGTTTCTGAGGCTGTCAATCTTTATGGGCGCCGACGACCCCGTCGTTCTCCCATGGTGGCGCTGACTTCAGAGGGCTCAGGGGAGAAACAGGCTTGGATGGACTGCATAATCCTTATGCTGTATAGTGAACATCGCTCTAAGACAAAATAGAAAACCATCTAACACACATACACAACGTATCACTGTTTTGAAAGGCACACTGCATGTCTAATAATCAACGAGGCACTTCAGTAAAATGTGTCTTGCCTTTGTTTAAAAAAAAAAAAAGTAAAGGCAGCTTGTTGAAATCGGAGGGAAAGGGACTGAGGTTCCTGAGTTCAACCTAAGGGGGGCACCATGCTGGCTTAGGGAGACTAGCCCAGGAAACACTTGTAGGAACAGCAGAGGGCCAGACCAGACCAAGAGGAAGAACGTGGTGGGGTGAAGGTGAAGCCTGCACAGAGCTCCAGCACCGGGCAGATGCTGTCCAACGGTTGGTGATCTCTGTGTCCGGCTGCTGTTATTTAGCAGCACCGTTACTACAGAGCTGGGCAAATGGGAACTATGTCAATGTGGCTTTCATGTTTTATTAACATGATTCCTCTAATTTGCCTATCAGTTCTAAGCAGATTCACATTCCACAACCGGCAGGGTGACAGGGGAGACTCTTAGGAGTCTCGTGCTTCCTTTTGAAATCTCCAAGGTTGTAGGTTTTGTGTCCACACATGGTCTTCAGCGCTTGCTAATGATGCTGGGAAGGAACATCAGAGACCCATTTTGGCAGTGTTTAGTTCTATCCTGAGAGTCGGCCCTTTAGCTTCTTTGTGAAATTCGGTGAGCCTAAAACAGTGCTCTTGCTATTGCAAATGCAAAATCTAAAAAAGGTGTGTGTGTGGGGGGGAGGTAACTTTTTAGAAGCCTGCAGCCATCTCTTTGAAATGTAAACATCAAGGAAGAGAGTTCCTCCAATGCTCCATCTCCACCAGATAGCCACCAGCCTTCAAACAGTAACAACACGCTAGTCATTGAAATATGAGACGTTTTATCTTTCCTTTTGATAAAGGTGATTAGTCCAATTGCCAGATGAATTTAGAATGAACACTGTATGATAAAAGGTGCTGTCAAGTGTTCTTACTTGGGGAATAGTTAACATTTATCTTTAGCATATGTCTGTAATTGGTTGTATCTGGAATTGGGCTTCCATCTTCAAGGTCAGCAGTTCAAAACCCCCAGCCATTCCTTGGGAGAAAGACTGGGCTTTCTACTCCTGTAAAGAGTTACTGTCTTGGAAACCCACAGAGGTGTCACTGTGGGTTAGCATCAACTCACTGGGGTTTTGGAAAGTTGGGTTGTATCTGCATGGCTCTGCAAAAATGGTAGTTCCTCTACAATTTCTCTAGCTGATTGCTGCTTATAATGACATCACATTTTGGCTTACTGCTTATCCAATAATAAGATTTTTCTTTTACTTTTATGTTCAGGGTTTTTTTTTTTTCTTTTTTTTTCTGAGTACGTGGGTCAACAAGCAACATCCACAGAAATCGCAGCCAAGAAATCAATGACATATTCCAGTGAGCAAACTTTCTGCAAAAGACCTCTCTGCCATCTTCGAAAGCAACGATGTCACTGTGAGAACAGAGCGACCCCAGCCAGGATACGTCCCAGGGTTCCAAGTACATGGGAAAGCTACATGATGAAATGCAAGCCTGAAAAAGACGACACGCATTTGGATGATGGCAGTGAGGAATATTGAATCTGCAATGAACTGCAATAAATGAACAAATTTCTCTTTGTAGATCCAGAAGGCTCTTTCGAAGTAAGGATGAGGAGAAATCATCCCACTTACTTTGGACGTGTTCATAGGAAGGATGGATTCCTGGAGAAAGGCTTGCTGCTTGCTCATGTGGAGGGTCAGTGCAACAGAGGAAGACCCTTAATGAGGTGGAGAGGTAGAGTGGCCACAAGGCTCATAGAACAACCACTGTGAGTATGTTGCAGGACTGACCGACTCTTTGTTCTGCATTCCCTAAGATTCCCACCAGTCGTCCATGACTCAGAGGTCCCCAAGAACAACCATAATACAATCAATTAGGATTTTTCATGGATGGAAATGTTCTCTATGTATGTTGTCCACTACGATAGCCACTCGCCACATTGGCTTTTGGATGCTTGTAATATGACTAGTGCAAGTGAGGAATGAAATTTCTAATTTTATTCTATTCAAACAGTTACTAGAGAACAACTCTAAAATACCTTAATAGTAGACATTCTTGAAGTAAAATTAGTAACATATACCATAATTTCAAAGCGGCATGATGACTATTGATTTCAAGGGACTGATTAAATTCTATGCCACTGTTAACACAGGAGTTTTAGAAGCAAGGCCACAAAATTACATTAAACCAATAGTCTAAATCTCTTTAAAAGACAACAACTCTGCTTCATGGGGAACACACTGGATGGTTTGCAATAGTTAAAGGCAGCAAAGAAAGAGCTGCTATGTTCACAATCCTATGGTAACTCTGCTCTCTCTACCAGTAGAAGCACAGACAGACACAGAGGCTGAAAGGATGTGGGAGGGACAGTGTGAGTACGCACCTGAATATACAGGGATTTGACAAAGTACGTTTGTCTACGTGCACTTACGTTTGCTATGAAGACACCCATGAATGTGTGGGTGCACACCCGGGACAAAGTTATGAAACCTTCTCAGCTATAAACAAATACCTTGAGGGAGTGAGTCACTGGGTCTAGGGTCTCAGGATCACCATCTCAGGGACACTAAAATCAATTGGCATCATGCAGTTAAAAAAAACAACCCAATGTTCTATAACTTTGGTGAGGAGGGTCTGAGGTCATACAAGCTCTTAAGATGCCTGTTGAGGTGCAACTAATGGTTTCTCCATATCCTGAGAAAAGAATTGTGATCAAATCGAAAGACTCAGGAAAACAATGGATCCACAGCCCTGAGACCCAACAGACTGGATGGTGCCTAACTGCCACTACTCCCAACTGTTCTGACCAGCTTCACATTGGAAGGTCCTGGAGAGAGTCAGGGGAAAGGTGGGAAAAAACTCAAAATCATAAAAGGGACAAGGCTTCCTGGTCAAACAGAAACTAATGGAACTCCGAAGACTGTGGCCCTTCATCACCCTTCAGGCCAGCAATAGAAAGCACCCATGTAGCTCAAGTCTCAGCAATACAATGGCTCTACAAAGGGAATGATAGCACTAACGTTGGTAGATACACCTTAGATCAATCAATTATTTAAGATGAAAAGGGCATCATTTATCAAAAGAAAAATTTGAGAGAGTTAGGGAAGAAGGTACGTAAACAAGAAATCTAGAAGGTAAGTGATGGTTCATTCAGAGATTGCAATGGATGAATTAAAATAAAAGGTGAACTATGGAATGTGAAATGGATGGTCTGTTCTATAAACTTTCACCTGACTCACAAGAAAAAGTCCTTTTTAGAATCCTGTCTTCCTTTCCCAGGACTTCATGCTGCTTTTCACTTAAAGACTTTTCTTTGTGTGCATTCAGTGTGTGGCCAGTGCACGTTAGCATCCTTTGCTGAATCATTGAGGCCATTTGTTGGGATTTGTGGGGGGGGGGGGCATGAGAAATGATAAAGCCAAAAACAGAAAGGGAAAAGATCTGTAATATTATGCTAACTCTAAAGAATTGATCTGTATTTCCCAACTTAACTCTGGGTTCCAATACGGCAGGAAATATGCCTTACAGTCTTGTATACTTTTAAAATGTTGATAATGTTAATCATGTTGTACAATATGTTTTGCCAAAATTCCCATCACCTTTAACAAATACTCAATGCCT
>NW_022111373.1:10722180-10723951 GCF_000313985.2 Echinops telfairi
ACAACTGGGGTCTTAAAAGCTTGAAGATAAAAAAGTGACCATTCAGCTGGGAAGCAACAAAACCCACTTGGAAGAAGCACATCAGCCTGTGTGAGCGTGAGGTTTGGATGGGCTCAGGTATCAGGCATCAGAAGATTCAGAACAAACAACATCAATGTGAATGAGGGAGCAGATGTAGGAGGCAGAGTGGAGACCCAAAGCCCATCTGTAGACAATTGGACATCTCACAGAAGGGTCATAAGGAAGGGACAAGCCATCCAGGGTGCAGTATAGCACCAACGACACATTCAACTTTCATCTAGTTCTTTAATGCTTCCTCCCCCTGACTATCATGGCCCCAATTCTACCTTACAACTCTGGCTCGGCCAGAGCATGTACACTCGTACAACAAAATCTCTCACACACAGAAGCCAAGACAGATAAACGCCTCAGGTATAATAGCGATACTATGAGGGTTGGCGGAAGGTGGAAGGAGAAAGAGGGAACTGATCACAATGATCAATGTCTAATCAGTCACCACCACCCCCTGCCAAGGGGGTGGGGGCAAACAACAGAAACATGGGTGAAGGGAGACAGAGGATGGTGTAAGCTATGAAAATAATAATTTTATCAAAATAATAACATTATCAAGGGTTAGTGATGGAGGGAGGGTGGAGGAGGGAAGAATAAAAAGGGGAGCTGATACCAAGGGCTCAAGTAGAAAGAAAATATTTTGAAAAGGATAATGACAACATATGTACAAATGTGCTTGACACAATGGATGTATGGATTGTTATGAGGACTGTAAGAGCCCCCAATAAAATGATTAAAACAAAACCCAAAAATGATTTATACTCAGAAGCCCACAGGGGCAGTTCGTCTGCCGTGCAGGGTCTGTATGGATCAGACTCACATGATGGCAGCGAAGAAAGGAGAGCAGCGTGAAAACGCTTCCTCTGCTACTGCAGTCATTTCTTCTACCTGCAGCTTAGGAGGCGCTGCCTCGTGGCTTCCAAACCCTAGAAACCACGGGCGCTACAGAACAATACGTCCCAGTCTTTTGCCATCCTCCCATCTGTTATACTTGAGTCCATCGCTTCCATTCAGCTACTGTGTCCATTAGTCTCATAGAAAGTTCTTCCGAGTTTTTGGGACCCTCTGCTCTATCGAGCATGTTGCCTTTCTCCATAAATTGGTCATTCCTTATAGCATGTCCAGAAATATTTGAGACAAGCTATTGTGAATTGAAATATAAGGGGTGTACAAGTATCTGCTTGAGTCTGTGCTTTTACTTTGGGGATATATATATATATATTCATATGGTGGTTGTATTTATAGGTTTTTGAGGGACCAGCATATTGTTTACAAATTGGCTATAACATTTTGCATTCTCTTCAGCAATGTATAGGGGCGACAATTTCCCTACAGCCTCACTGACATTTGTTACTTGTTTATGTCTCAGTTATCCTAGTACTTTATTTGAAATAGCATTTTGTTCTTTTGATTTGCATCTTGATGATGGCTAATTGTATTAGTCTGGGTACTTTAGAGAAACAAATCCACAGAAACTCATATATAAGAGAGAGTTTTATATATAGGTTAAATGTGCATCAAGAAAACATCCGAACCCAGTGCTGCCCAAACCCACAAGTTCAACATTAACCCATATGTTCAACACCAGTCCACAAAATCCTCCTCCATCTCACAAAACAGACACAACGAAGCTGCCTGCAGGAGGAAATCCGAGTCAGTGAATGTGTAAGCATCTCAGAGCTGGCAGGGGTCTCCACAC
>NW_022111373.1:10724195-10726857 GCF_000313985.2 Echinops telfairi
CTGAGAACTAGAAAGGCGAGGCTCACAGAGCCATTTATCCCTCTGCCCTTCAATTAATTCCCACATGTGTTTATTGGCCAGGTTGGCACAATAAACTAGCTAACTCACTAATGTTGTTGGGTATCTTTTTATGTTTGGTAACCACTTGAATGTCCTCTGTAGTAGACTATTTAAGTCTTTTGTTATTTTATGATTGTATTGTTTGTTCCTTTGTTGTTGTTTGTTTTATATATATTGATTATTAGATTCCTAAAAAAATATATGGTCTCTGGAGATCTTCCCCTGAAATAATTTTAACACCTTAAACAAAACAGTGAACTAGTCAAACCAAAAAAAGGTTACCTTGACTTGTGAAAATTGTCTTCCTTAAGCATTATGGTCTATATAGGATCAAAGCAGCAACAACTTGCAAGATTAGATAGAAAACTTCGGAGGCAGTGAATTTATGTGAAAGGGAGAAAAAAACTTAGAAAAGCAAGGTGAGAAAGGTTGCAAAACTTGAAGAATGTGATTAATCAATGTCACTCAAGTGTACATGTAGAAGCGGTTGGATTTGTTTATGTCTGGCCGTGCACCTTCTCAACAACAAATTTTAAAAGATATACGTTGTTATGAAAAAAGTTATCTGAAAAATGTGAAGATGAAACACTGACACTCATATTCAGCAATTTACATAATTTTTCTTTTGATACCTCATCTCCTGCACTTCTCTCATTTTGAGGGGCTCCAGAGGACAGAGGATCGCTGAGGTTGAGTGTGGTGTGGGACAGGGTTGTGGGGGGTCAGACGCGGCGGGACTGAGAGGTAGGAAGCACCAGTGGGGAGGCTCAAGCAGTAGATAGAGGTTTACAACTTCATCTTGTAACCCATTGATTCTTGGAGCCTGTAAATAAATCATGTGAGTTTTAATGACAAGTCCATTAGCTGCCAGGAGCTTGAATCAAAATCTGAGGAATACTCTTCTATATAAATGATCTAGGAAAATGGCACATCTAAAATGGTACGTCTAAAATGACAGACTTGGGACAAATCGAATCTAAAATGATAATATCTAAAGGGATAGACACATTTATGTTCATAATATAGAATAATAAGTTCTATTTGATTGACTCAATACGCAAAAAGTGGCTAAAATAGCATCTAGCAGATCAAACTGAACACCACATCTGTTACCTTGAGTTGATTCCAACTCACGTGACCCTATCTAGTGTCCAAGGGTGAAAACCTTCTTGGAGCAGATAAGACCATTTTTCCTCCCCGGGCGAGACTGATGGGTAAGTCACTATCCTTGTAGTCCAACACTTCTCGCACAGCACCAATAGAGCTCCTATCGATCCCAGAGCTTGTGGCCACCAAGTCAATTCTGTTTCATCATGACCCTATAGAACAGGGTAGAACTGACCCTGTCCATCTCCAGAACTATAAATCTTTACAGGACTAGAAAGCCCTGCCTTTCTCCCACAGGACTTCTATCTCTAGCGTGCATGTATTCAATAGGTCTTGCTATAATTATTATTTAGGAATTTCTAGATGTTAAATTTTTTGTACTCTAAAGCAGATTGCAAAGACATACTCACTCCATCCTAATATCTAACTTAGTGGACTTCTAATTCAAAAGAATTGGTCAAGATTCAACCACTTATAGAAGTAACATGTGGTTAAGAGCAAATGGTATTGAAGGAAGAAGTCCAAACGGTATTGAAGGCAGTGAAACACAAGGATCCCTGACTTGGTGGGCACTATGTCAACAAGTGAATTCTATCAAGAAGCTGAGGAAGCACTGGAAGAATTCCTTATCTAGGTCAAGAAATTTTAGAAGCCTGCCACTTGGCCAACTGCCTGGAAGAGATTCATAATTGTGCCCATTCCAAAGAAATGTTTTCCAACAGAGTGCAAAATTTATCAATATCAGCAATACCACACACAAGTAAATTTCTGTTGAAGATAACTCAAAAATAAATATAGCAGTACACTGAGAGGGAGCTGCCAGAAATGTAAACCATTCAAAAGAGGGCCTGGCATGAGGGGCATCAGGTCAGATGGATGTTGGCTGAAAGCAGAGAGCATCACAAAGATGTCGACTTGTGTTTTATTGACTATGCAAGGGCATCAGGCAGTGTGGATGATCATACACCATGGACAGTATTAAGATGAATGAGACTTACAGAATACTTCATTGTACTCGTGCAGAACTTGTTTGTGGACCAAGAGGCAGTTGTCTGAACGGAACAAGTGACTACTAAAGAAAGGTGCGTGTCAGGGTTGTATCCCTTCAGCATAGCTCTTCAAGCAGTATGTGGAGCAAATAATGCATGAAGCTGGACTATATGACAGGTGCGTGGCTTTAGATTGGAGGAAGGCTTATTCACAACCTTTGATATGTAAATTGAACACCCTTGCTTGCTGAGAGTAAGGATGACTTGAGGCCCTTGCTGATGAAGATCAAGGACAGAAGCCTTCGGTATAGATTGCAAGTCCCTGTAAAGGAAACCCAAATCCTCACAACTGGACCAACAGACAACTTCATGAAAAGTGGAGAAAAGATGGAAGTGGTCTGGGATTTCATTCTAATTGTCCCTGGTAATCAAGGCTCATGAAAATAGCAGTCAGGAAATCCAAGGACATTACATTGAGGAAATCTCCTGCAGAAGCCATTAAAAAA
>NW_022111373.1:10727890-10730986 GCF_000313985.2 Echinops telfairi
GATGTGTTTCAATTATGACATTGGTGAAGCATATTGGTAGTACTGTGAATTGTAAGAAGAATAAACAAGTCTGTATTGGATGAGGTACAAACAGAACTGGTCCTTAGAGGTGAGGATGCAAAACTTTTGTCTCATATTTAGGATATGCTATGAGGACAGATAGGTCCCTGGGAAAAGACAACATGCTTGGTAAAGTAGAGGGTCAGTGAAGATGAGCAAGACCCTCAGGGAGATGAATTGACACCGTGGCTGCAACATGAGGCTCACATGACAACAATTGTGAAGATGACAGAGAAGTGGGTAGTGTTGTTCTCTGAGTTGGAACCGGCTGCAAGGCACCTCATTACAAGAACAGCAATGAATATCCTCTAGTCATATATGAAAGTTAAAGATGAACATCGTGGATCTTTTCCCTATAAGAAAGGCCTTGAATTTTCACATTTATTTTCACAATATATGGTAAAGCCTAGTATATCCATTCCTCATTTATCTATGCAGTTATGTTCCAAAGACCTAGGGTGTTAGCTGAAAATTTGCATCATGTGAAAATAGAGGATGACTACAGGATTATATAACTTCCAAATTATGTGTTACACAAGTACCAAATTTCACCATTACGTACCTGCCAAACCACTGAGAATCAGGGCCCAGTCAAATGAACACATCACCTTAACCCTCCCAACTAAGGTTACTTTCACCTATCACTTGTATTGGTTACTGTCAGCTGTAAGATGCTAATGTGTAAAATAGTTGGGTTGTAAATTTTCTGCTACTGTTGCAATGGGCAACATGTTGGAAAGTGTGTTGGTTGGTAAGTGAAGAGTAGGTGTAAGGTAACAATGTATGGTGGGAAATAATATTTGGCGAAGTGTGTATTACAGTACTTAAATACGTTAGTCCTCATAAAACACTTTGCTCTCTTTAAGAAAAAAGAGAGAGGAGGAGAAGAAAAGCGAAGCTTAAATTAAGATCCTACTCCTTATGGAGCAATCAAGGAGATAAGTAGTGCTTCCTTCCAGCTGATTTTATTAACATTAAAGTTTTATGATAAATTATGAAGATCCCTAGAGCTAAACACCCAATTAAGATAACATAAGCATGGCAGGATGTCTATTATAATGTTTTTCTTAGAAGAAAAAATCTTAATTATAGTGCTGATAGACTTCTGCATGGGCCCAGAACTGCTGTGGGAATGCACTGGAATCACAGTTCTAATTAACAGGTATATGTTTCCAATATGGTGCCAGCTCTAAAAATAAGGGAAGTTCAATCTTTTACAATTCAAGTTTCTGGATATGAAAATATAATGACTTGAATCATTTTGACCCTTCTAGGGACAATGATGCATCTTTGCTGGACATTGAGTGTACTTGATCAAAGCTGACACAGTAGAAAAATGTAATTGCCAGTAAGGATCAGCAACACCAATTTGTGAGACCATCACAACTCACAGTGCACTCATTGCCACCACAATGTTGTTGTCAGGTGCTCGAGTTGGTTCGGACTCAGAGCAATCTTAAGTGCAACAGAACAAAACACTGTCCAGTCCTGGGCTGTCCTCCTAGTTGCTATGGTTGGGCCCATTGTTGCAAACCTTGAGTCTCATATTTTGAATGCCTGCAACTTGTCAGAGAGGCTGAACCACAAGAGGGCTTCATCCTCTGCCACAATATCAGAAAATACTCTGCTGCAATTCCTAGTGTGTTCAGTGGCTAATCCCTCACAAGTGAACACCTCTCCCTTCTTCCTACTGTATCTTACTCTGGGAGCCCCATTGAAACCTGTCCACTACGGGTGACTCTGCTGCTGTTCGAAATACGGATATCTTGAAATACTGGCATACCTTCTAGCACCCCAGCAAAATGTAAGCCACCACAGGAAAACCAACTGATAGACAAGTGGCGGTACACTAAAAAGAAAAAGAAAAACAAACAAACTCACTGTCATCCATCTGATACCAAATGATACCTTACAGGACAGGGTAGAACAGCCCCTGGGAGTTTCTAAGACTGTAATTATTTGTGGGAATAGATAGCCCCATCTTTCCCTTGCAGAGTAGCGGGTGGATTTGAACTGCTGACCTTGAAGCTAGCAACCCAAACTGTACCCATTAGGCCACCAGGGCTCTTGACACTATAAAGATAATGTGGGTTTCCAATCTCTACAGTTACCAAGTAAACTAAGTCAAAAGCTGTTTTTATTTTGCTGTCTGAAAATATAAATACAATAAAATAATTACTTTTAATGCGGAAGAACTATTGCAGAATATCAAAAAGGAAATGAGATTTGAGGAATAAAACTATGATTAGTTCAATCAATGAATTAAATAGCTGCATTTGACAAACAAAACTACTCAACTTTTTTCTTACAAGCTTTTGTGTTTGCTTCCAACTCTAATGCTCCCACTAATGGTGGACATTTTATTTATTTTATATAATGCTTATATTGTTTATTTATTTATTTTAAATGAATTTTCCTGTGAATATCATGCCTAACATTTTATATTTTGTACTGCTAACCATAGTGCTGTATTCATTGTGAAACTAATATAAAAGACAACATCTTATCATCACAACATAATATATTCATTTTAGAACGCGTAGCTTGATAAAGTAGATGGGCAGGGAGGAGAGGCAGACTCTCAATGAGATGACTGGCACAGTGGTCGCAACAATGGGCTCAAGCATAGCAGCAGTTGCACAGATGACAGAGGGCTGGGCAGTGCTTCACTATGTTGCCTATAGAGTCGCAATGAGTCAGAATTGACTCGATGGCACCTAACGGTAATAGCTGTTTACCAGAGGAAAATGAATTTGTATCCATAGTGAAAGTTAGAGAGTGAATAAAGATGACCAAAGAAGAATCGAGGTAGCTGAATTATGGTGATGGTGAAGAATATTGAAAGTACCATGGACTGACCAAAGAACAAATAAACCTCTTAAAAGAAGTGCAGAATGCTCCCTAGAGGAAAGGATGATGATATTTCGTCTCATGCACTTTGGGCATGTTCTCAGAAGGGCATCAGGCTAGGTCAAGTGGAGGGACAGCCACAAGAGAAAGGCCTTGACAAGACCCACTGAAACAGTGGCTGCACCA
>NW_022111373.1:10731604-10751221 GCF_000313985.2 Echinops telfairi
CTGAAGAAGGAACTGGCTAAGGCAGTTGCACCCTGGTCTGACCATCACAAAGCAAGAGACCCGAGAACTAGAAAGGTGAGGCTCACAGAGCCATTTGTCCCTCCACCCTTCAATTAGCCCCACATGTATTTATCAGCCAGGTTGGCACAATAAACTACCTCACTATGGTTTTGTGATAGTACTTTTTGACTTGCTTTAATATAAATGAACCAAAGATGACTCCTGTATAATTGGTCTGTGGATTGGTATTTCTTTACAACAGACTAGGATCTTAGTTCAGAGCTAAACTCAAATTTTATACATAGAACTGCTTTGAACATAACCCTATTAGGCATATTGTTTAGCCACTAGGCAAATCCTATGAGACATCACCCACATCTGCTAGCTGTAGATAAGACAAGGGCTGTAGCTATGAAAATACTTCAATCCGTTGCTGCCCTTTCCAAAACCTGGGACCCAGAGTCATTCCATCATGCTAGAGAGCTCTGGCTCCAATTTCTGCTCTCCCATGGGGGTTCCCTCATCTTCTTCTGGTTGCCTCTGTTCTTGCCCCTAAACCCACTTCCAATTGTGGTTCTGGTGAGTCTCCTGCTTCTCTCTCTACATGTGCACCCAATAAATTGCTTAATTTGCCACTTCTGTCCCCTTTTTGTGATCATTCCTGAACCTCTACACCTTCTCTTCCTACCCCTGTGTCATGGGCATCCAACCCAACGCATTTAATAAGAAGAGCTCTGACAGTTTGGTTCTGCTTTAGTCTGGTTTTCTCTTACCCCGCATCCAGGATGTTCCAGCCATCCTGACCGCCCTCCCATCAGCGCTTCCGCATGTGCCCTTCTCGCCACTTGCCATGTCCTCCCAGCCCTCCTGCCATTGTTTCCGGTTTAACTCTGGAATGTCACCGGCTCACTGACGGGTTCTTTTGCCCAGACGAGAGCTGTATGTTTCCAGTCCTCAAGGTGACCTGTTTCCTCAGTAATCGGCCCCATTTTAAAAACAAAACATTTGATTATTTATGTGACTGTATCTTCCTTCACGAAATAAATGTGATCATGTCAGAAAATGTGGGGGGGTTTCTGAAGGCGGAGAAAAGGTTTGTGTTTGCCACACTGTCCTCACGCCTAGTCTGCTGGGGAAGGGGAAAACTCAGAGGCTGCTGTGTGGGGAGCTTATATCCTACACCTAACGGCAGATTCTGGGTTTTCCAAAAAGAGAGAGATGTAAAGTCCGCCTAGAAGAATCTGTTCGTATGGCTCCGCTTTAACAACTATTTCAGCGCAGTAATCTGTGGAAAGGGATAAAATTCCAACAACACATGCACATTTAAAAAAAAAAAAAAGAGGGAAGGAATTTAGTTTTCCTCTGTCTTCCTGATTCTCCTCTGGGAACAGTGATTTTTTTCTATTTTCCCCTGACGTGGACTCATTAGTTTAGCACCATCTTGTGCTCCTCCCTTCCTCCCCTTCCAAACATCTTAACCAACATTTTTAAAAATAACAATGTTCCCTAATTATGCTATGGTTTCTTTTCCCCTTATTACCAAAATGGGAGTTCAAGTCTGAATTATTATAAGTGTCTGCACTATGCAATTTCGATGTTAGTGGTCAAAGAAGCCCTGGCAGATAGAGATACACATGAAATGTAAATGGGTGGGCTGGAGCGTGCTCAATTAGACTCAGGAGAAACCAGGAGGCCAGAGCAGCAGGGTTCTGAAGCCCACAGCTGCTCTGCGTCCAGCAGTTCTACACCGGGTTCCAAGGAGTAGTTGACTTAAGGAACGAGGTTGGCTGCAGGGATAAATGATTGAAAATAATTGCTCTCCATCTTCTCATTTTGCTTGCCTTTTCTGCACATTTCTGCAAATTCAAGTGCTTGCAATCTTTCAAAGCAATTTAAATTCCTACCAATCAGAGGCACCCTATCAATTCACAGATACCGTGACTCTTCTACGGAATCTAGTCCAGGGGATTCTACTAATCTGTTTATTTATTTAATTATTTTCTACCCTCCCCCAACTGTAGTTAGACTACAATTTTTTTTTGGACAAAGATAATACCTAGCACAATTTTCATTTTGTTCACTAGGACTAGTTTTGGGATAATTGAGGATGACGAAATCTGATGAAATGGTCATGATTTAAATGAGAAAGAAAAAGGAACGTGTTATAATTGGAATAAAGAATACCGCTTGCCTAAAAGCAGAATTCAGCACAAAGGGGAACTGTCCCTTGGGACTCTAAGTTGACAAGGAATTAGGAAAATTGGCATGAAGAATAAGGAGTGAATCTCAAGGGCCTAGCTGTGTGTGTGTGTGTGTGTGTGTGTGTGTGTGTAAGCAAAGAAAATGCAAGGGCACACTCTTAATGCCTAAATGCTTTATTTGTCAAAAATAACACTTCCTATGTCTATCTACATAAGTTCTCCAAAAAGAATATCAATTTAACCTAGAATAAAATTTATTTCATGGACTTACTATAAAAATAGTAATGTTCCTTTGTTAAATAAAAAGAATACCTGGTGAGTAGTCTTGTTTCATTTTTCTCACATGTCATTCTTTGCAATGAATAAGCCAACTCCGAATCCCCTTGGACCTGACCTGTCTGCTCTGTAGGTGAGCTTTCCACACACACGCTTTATTGGCCGAGGCGGCGGCAGCGCTGAGTTGGGAAGAAGAGTGGGCAGTAAGCAGCGCATTCATTAAAGAATTCCCATCCCACAGTACTGGCTTGCAGAAGCTGCACTGATTGAAAAATTGCTTGTTTGATGGCAAAATAAACTTGAAGGTAATTGCAATTACACCGAGAAGGCACAATGTTGTTACATTCACATCACCCGAGTTTAGCTCTCAGTTGATTGCAGTTGTGTAATATGTTTGCTCTGCGTAATCGTGAGAGCCGCACTGCAATGGCCAGGTGCCTTTTGCAACACCTTCCAAGTTTCCCTTCCTAAGGTGTCTGCAGAGCTTTGCTCCAAAATTGCCATAAGACAAAAGCACATCCTAAAATTGGCATCGCTTTGTTCTTTGCATCTTTAGCTTAAAATATCAAAGAATAACAAAGGAGGATAATAGTTTAGCGCATTATTGAAACTAATTAATTAAAATGCTAATGACTTTTATCTAAGCATCCTAATTAAAAGTACATTGATTAAAATTAATTAAAAGATTAGAAAATGTTTTGGAAATGATGATGGCGACTTGTACAATTGCGCTTGATTGTTATGAGCTATAAGCGCCCACATAAAATGATTTATAAAATTTTAAAAATTAATTAAAAGATTAAATTAATTAAAATTTTGGTTTTTCAAAATTTTATGTTAGAATTGAGAACTTCACACAACTCTCTCTGCTCATGGATCTTAGGAATGATTTAAATTAGATAGTAACTTATTTCTGAGCTCCTGAAATCATTGCTTGAATCCTTATTAAAGCATTTTTTTTTAATCAGTCACTCTATATTTTTAGAAGTTATAATTACTCAATTCTAAATTAGAAACTTTATCCCAAGTTCAAAGTGATAAGACGATGGAATATTCATTCTTTAAGTATAAGCAACTTTCTAATGTTGGACGGATTGATCTGATAAAATAACCCTTCCAACTTAATGTCATTCACAGTTCATGTGCAATGGAATTCCTGGGAAAGAGCTATTTTTCTGTTAAAGAGAGTTGATGTTATACTGGTTTTGTGACTGTTAACCATAAGGTCACTAGTTCAAGCCCACTGGAGAAAGATGTGGTAATCTGCTTCCATAGAGATTACAACCTTGAATGCTAAACAATATGGTTCTACTCAGTCCTATGGGGTCTCCGTGAGTCAAAATTGATTCAACAATAATGTGCTTTTTTTTTCCTGTTAGTTAAATTTGGTTGGGGAGTCTATGCTTTCTATAAACAATTCAGCTTGTATTGAAAGGGCAATGAATCATTCACATGATTATATTTTTTCCACATCAATTAACATCTTCAGAGAAATATAATAGTATACCATATACCAAAACATTCTGGAACAAAAGGAACACTGTGAAAAACAAAAGCCAAAAAGATCAAGTACTTAGATCTTATATTTAAAAAATAAAAATAACTGAGTAATCCCTCAATAAACCAAAGCCAAACTCACGGCCATTAAGTGGATGCCAGCTCCTGGCATCCCTATAGGCCAGGGTAGAACTGCCCCTGTGAGTTTCCTAGACGGTGCCTTTTCAAGGGAGTAGAAAACCCTGTCTGGTCTCAAACTACTGACCTTGTGGATTGCAGTACAACCCTTATCACTACATCACCAGGATTCCTCTCAATAGATAGGCCGGATTAGTGAATGTACACATCTGAAGGGTTAATTAGCAAGATAAAAAGGACGCGCGCAGACACACACACACACACACACACACACACACACACACACACAGACAAGTATTTTCCATGAAAAAGAATGCATATGAAAAAATAATGAAAACAATTATAAAATTTTCAAAGGGATGAGAAAATAGATACTGAACTACCAATGTCTACCTATTTGGAATTTAAAAATATATAGCACAGAGAATAAAACAGAAAAACAACAGATAAAAAGTCCTTACAACAGAAAAGAGGCATAATAGGCTCACTGCACATGGAGCCAGATTAGTCCTCACATCTAAAGATAGAATGATTAAAAAATATGAGTAAAGTAGAATTGGGGTCATGGTAGTGGGGAGGAGGAAGCATTAAAGAACTACAAATTCAGCTTAATAGAACAGAATGGACAATCTAGAATAATCCCCATATGTATACAGAAATTTGGTGAATTCAAAAGCATTCTCAATAAGTGGGTAAAAAGAGCAATTATTCAACACATGCTGTTAGGACAATTGGCTGTAACAGAAAAAGTTAATTTAATTTTTTAATTTAGGACAGACCAACAAATGTAAATTTGAGATTAGTAATAAATAGAATGCTATCGAAGAGCTTTTAATCTTCTTTTACACGGGACGCTTTCAAGCCCGCCTGGCACAACAAGAAATCAGATCTTCAGAGTAGAAGAGAGCTCATCTGCTGTGGTCGACAGACAGGTAAGAAAACCACCCTGAAGACGCCGTGTCACCGCAGACTCCTCTTGTCACCGGAGAAACGGAGAGGAGCTAGTTTTATCCTGTATTCTTTCAACAAGGCAGATCCATCAAAACCGATGATATTTGCGTGAGGGAAACTAGGAAATATCTTGTTTAGACTTTTATTTTGAAATTATTTTTGTGGTTGTTGAGAACAGGCACAGCAGAAGACACATGTATTCCTCAGTCTCTTCTTTGGCAGCAGTGACCTCGTTTACATCCAAGTTGTGCAGCCATTCTCTGGAGTTGCTCTGCCTTCATTAACGGAGACACGGTATAAGTGGTTCTTAAAACAGAATTCCTCTTTAAACCAAGCAACAGTTTAGCTTAATGTTAGCTTATCTTCGCTCAGTATTATCTTCCTAAATAGATCAAGGGAAGACTGGCTCCTTCCTATTTTATACAAGGCACACTTGGTAGTTGTATTTCAGCGGGGCAGTAGTGACGACTTGGCTTTCATCCTGCCCCATGTAATCCGATCTAGCACAACACACCTCATATTTCTGTGTCCCAGTTTCTCCTGAGAAAAAGGTGGGAATATATACGTTACCATAATTAAACTAATTAGTGCACACAAAGTGTTTTGAAGAATGTCTGGCCAATAAGGACAGATAGCCCATACTCCACGCTCCCTGGAAAGTAATAGAAAGGACTGGAACTACCTTCCTGGCACTGGCCCAAGGCTTAGCTGCAGCTGTGGGGAAACCTTGTCATTGGTCCTCTTTTGCCCTCTAACCCTCCTTTGTTGTTTTTTTTTATTTTTTTTTTTTTAACCCTTCTTTGTTGAGGAAAGATCTCCACTAGGTTAGGACGATGCTAACAGTGGAAGAAGCCCTAGTGGCTCGGTGCTAAGGGAGTATGTGAACAGTGGGGATTCAAACCCCGCCCAAAGGCTACGCAGGAGGAAAATGGGATGTGTGCTTCTGGAAGGACTGCAGCCACGAAAAGCAGTCGGGTACTGGCTACGCAGTCACACAGGGTGGCTGAAACTCTGAAACCATCTCACCAGCAACTGCTAACAAGGGAAAACTCATTCCTTTACGTAGAATTGGAAGCGGTGGAGGTCCTTCCTGGCTATCTTTAGGCCTTGGGATTTAGTGAGGGAGAAAGGAAGTGGCCGAGAATCATCTCTCTGTAAGATTTTTAAAAATAATTAAAACTCTCCTTAGCTTCATTCAAACCCAATCGCACTGTCAATCAATTTCGATACACAGAACAGAGTAGAGCTTTCCAAGATAGTAATGTTATGGGGGTAAAAAGCCTCATCTTATTCTCATGCAGCAGTTGGTGGTTTAGAACTACTGACCTTGAGGGTGGCAGCCCGATGTGTGACCTACTGTGCAACCAGGGCTCCTCTCCTTAGCTCAGGGTCAGGAAACATCTCCAAATACAGCAGATATTGAAACAGGACGGAGTAGGTGTGGAAGGAAATAATAAAGTCGAAGGGAAATGGAGGGATTTAGAAAAAGAAGAGGCATCTTCTTACAAGGCATTTCCTCTACTGCTGGCGGCCATGAAGAGGGGGCAAGTGCAGAGGCAGCTAATACTGGGGATTTGACGGTTGGTGGATGAGGGGCTTCCTGTGTCATGAAGTACTTCTAAGGAAGGTAAGTATCGAAATGAGCTGGACGAGGAATTTGCTTGTTCTCAATTTAATTCAGCTTAGTTAATATATCTGTGGCTCCAATTTACATAATCTTTCCATGAATAAAAATAGGATGCAAATACTCAATCTGCTCCAGATTTAGATCCAAATGGGAATGCAAGATTTGACAGAAATCATCTTCTATGATGGAATCGTCTTTAAATGGTGCTAACGAGTTTCAAAGCAGATTATCCTCCAAACATATGCCTCCTTTTCTGCACTAAGGGGACATCTTCCAACCCTGTTCACACCACTCATGCTGGTTTTGCTCTTCTTTGGGGTTAAAAGAAAAAAAGTTACCATTTGTGATTTTTCCCTGGAAAAACCTTATGTCAATGTAAATTGGCACTTTAGCCAACCAGCTGTAGCATGGTTAGTATTGTCAATAACTGATCATCGTAGATGCATTTGTTTTGATGATTGATGGTAACCATGGATGACCATGCCAGTTTGCTTACTTTATTCCCAAAACTCGAAGTCTCACCACTCACACTTCTAGTCACGTGTGTAAAATTGCTATAATAGGAAAAATTGACATGTGCTAATTTATCTGATTAAAGGTCTTAGATTTAATTTATACTCATTCATGCAAAGGAAATTCATAATGATATAATAGATATTGTATGCAAGCTTTTATATATTTGTGATACTTCAATTGGAAAGGTCAAAAAAGCACAAAAGAGAAGAAATGCACTTTTCGAAAGAAAATTGCTGAGCACTAACCTTTAAGTGGCCACAAGTAGAACCTCAGTGTGCACCATGCTTTGAAATATTTTAATACAGAATTAAGTAGTACATATTTGACATTAAGTTTAAAATCACTGTCTGATTGTAATATCCATTTTTTCTCTTTACATTTAGTTATTACAAAGAATTTGCTAGCAAAACTTTGGGAGCAAACTTTGAGCTTATTTGTATTGAATTTCCTATATGAAATTCATTTACAAAATGCATTTCCCTGGTCAATGGCTGACTTTGGCTTATAAATCAACAGATGTCCACAGTTATAATACTAGACCTTTAAAAACATGTTTTGTCTGCACACTCATTTGATGTTAAATGCATGCTTCCTCTACACTTGGAAACCGAGACTGAATATTTATTAGGAGCTGCCTTCTTGAAAGAACCCTGGTGGTACAGTGGTTACACACTGGGATGTGATCTGCAAGGTCTGCAGTTCGAAACCATCAGAGCCACCAGCTGCTCTGTAAGAGAAAAAAAGGGGCTTTCTACTCTTGACAAGAGTACAAGAGTAGAGTAGAAACACTTACAGCCTTGGAAACTGCCAGGGGCAGTTCCATCCTGTCCTGTAGACTCGCTTTGAGTCAACATTGACCAGATGGAAGGGAGTGTGGTGTATGTCCTCGATGGAAAGGAAACATTCGAAGACAATTTGACATCCTGTTATTAAGGAGTCTGGGTGTTACAAGTGTTTTGCAATTGGCTGGTAACGGAAAAGTTAGTGTGTCAAACGAACCTAAACGTTCCAGAAAAGAATAAGCCTGGTAATCTTCTGTGAAGTTTACAGTCAAGAAAATCTAAGGAGCTGTCATGAGTCAGGAATCAAACCAACAACTTAAAACAATAGCACCTTGTTATCATCTGATCGTTTAAGAACAAGGAACAACAGAGCAACTGGTAGAGTTAGTATTCAAACGCACTTAGCATGCTCTAATATCAGTCAAACAGCTTCAATCGCTGAGAGTCGGTACCTCTCTGACGGCCAACCTATTTCACTCCTGAGCAGATCGGACTCTTGATGTACCTGCCACTGGCCTACCCCCACTCCCACTCTACCATGTTAGAATCGGCTATGGTTATTCATTCTAATTTCTAATGCTTAAATGTCAAACTCAGATTCTATTCCTTCTTACCCATGAACAACACATGAACAGACAGCTTCATATGAAAGACTGCCATGGCTGAGTCCTGCTGATATGCACCGAGAATAGCTCCTGTTTGTATTATTGTCATTCTGCTCTAAACAGATTTCTGCTGGTTGTCCACACAAAGTCTCTGCCATTGAGTTGATTCCAACTCACAGAGACCCTATGTGCGGTTCCGCAGGGCTGAACTGCCCCTGTGGGTTTCCAAAGCCGTACCTCTCTATAGGAGTGGAAAGCCTCATCTTTCTCCTGTGGGCAGCTGGTAGTTTCAATGGCTGACCTTGCATTTAGCAGCCCAATGCGTGGCCCACTCCTCCTGTTGCTTGTTAGTATTCATAAAGTGAAATAAACCAAACTAAACCCTAAACAACCTTCCAGGTTTGGCCTGATACACATTTGATTTGCTTCATTGTTTTGCCTATTTGGAAACATAATAAATCCTTATTCTCTTAAATATCTTTTATGCTATTAGTCTTCCCAGGGTTCTCAAGCATGATGTGCTTGATATTTATACATAAGCCTAACTTCACTTGGGACTTCAATAAGAGAATATAATCCTAGGTGACACAGATTGATGCTTAAACTCATCATCTGCACATCTTAGGGATAACAGATAATGCTCTATGAACTTGTGCTCAAATTTAAACTGCACTTCAAATCAGTCAAATGATTTTGAACAACAAATAACCTAGAAACTTAATTATTTAATGTGCAAGCTGGGAATGACAATATCTCCCTACAGATGCCCTAGTAAATAGTTCCAGGCTTTAAAATAGCCTCCACACAGAGTAGATGCTGTATAACAAGTATTTTCTTGTTAAATAAGTGTTGTAAAGTTTGATACCACAGTTACAGCCATGTGTGAAGCTATGTGTATGCTTACACATATCAGATCAAATTTCTGTACTAAAAACAACTGTAATAATTTGTCCCTCTTCTGCTTAGGCAGAACTACCTCTGTACTTGTTTTATGTCTACTAGGCTCAGTGGTTTTCCAGTTAAGATGAAGGTATTCCTTAGGATGGGCTTTAACAGGGTGCAATCACTTCCATAACGAGATCTGCTATGAGTGGCCGATCGGTTGTAAGAAGATTAGGTGGAACACAATCCCTTTTTTGAGACCAAAACCCTGATCAAATCAACTGAAAGAACATTCTATCAGAACTATGGTCTGTTTCCCATGTAAGAGCATGCCGTGGAAAGCTTGCTTGCCTTTTGATGATTCTGTATTCTTCTTATGGCTGCTCCTCTAACTTCTGGTTCTTTGTACTTGTGCCTGGTATTGCCTGCCTGATCTGAGAGTCTTCAGCAGTCTGTCGTCTTACCTGCTGACCTTGGATTCACTGGTTGATCTTAGAATCTCCAGACATCACTCAAGTAAAGAGAAGTGTCCAACCAGCCTAAGACATTTAGTAATAACATTGCCCCATCACACATCTACACATGCATACACCAAATATTGGGGAGAGTGGCATTGATTCTCAGAGGGCAATGTGGTTGATGGCCAAGGCTAGTCCCATGAGATCTCTCTGGGCTACTTGACTTGTTCTATTTCCTCAACCAAATAACTTGGCTTCTGCCATCTACTTTTCTCGGATCTCTAAAATGATGAAATATCATCAATTACGTGTCCCTACTAGTCCCAATACCTTACATGATGTATTATAATTTCTAGGTCGTATGCCTGTGGTTAAAATACCTTTGGAGGGAGGTCTCTGCTATGCTAATGGACAGAATTAAGGTAAAATCTATTCTGAATCTCCCCCTTACTAGTGCGTGTGAACCAAATCACCTCCCTTTGTCGCTTTGGAGATATGGTCAGCTGAGGGGCAAAACCCACACCTCCATCACAGGCAACCTTTTGTGGATAAGAGATATCTTAGAAGCAGAATAAGAATTGCTGGCAACATGGAATAAGAAGAGGTAACTGCAGCACAGTTTGGAAAATGGCAGAGGCCCAAGACCAGGAGCAACAGAGGCTGCAGCACAGAGACCATGGGGCAGGGTAAAGGACAGCGACCAAGATCAGAGGCTGAGGCAAGGAGACCAGGAGACAGAACAGAGGAGCAGCAGCTAGACTATGAGACTGAGGCAAAGCAGCAGGCTAGCTTTCTGGCCCAAGGAGGTGGAGACTAAGGCACCGTGTAACTGAAAGGCTGAGAACTGCAGAGAGGCTGGGCTGCTGGCTGGGGAGAGGTGTTGCTGTGGACTAGCAATTGTATCCTTAGTATTTTCACATCGTGACCTATAATAATCTTTTAACCTCCCTAATAAACCTCCTGAATCACAAGTATTGTCTGGGAGTTTTGTTGGTGAATTATCAAATTTAGCAGAGAAGTAGCAGGTTCTGGGAGAAACAGTTGGTGTCAGAATAGATAAAGAAAGATGGAGGGTGGAGGCACGTCTGATCTCTGCCTTAATGGCCAACAGGTGGCATTATATTCTCCCTCTCCCTTGGAGAGCCAGAGGAGGTCACTTTACACAAAGAGTGATAATGATATTGACCCATCTCACAGGAATGCTGTGAAGAAATGCTAAAAACACTTGGTGCTTGAAAAACACTTTGAAAAAGTACATTGCCGTTTAAACCCTAAGTGTGTGTGTTCAACAGCTGACCAGTGCTCCTTGGATGAATGTGCCCTACATGCTGCAGGGGCATCACTTGCTCACAGCAGAGGGACCAAACAAACAACCTTGTCGCATCATAAAGAGACTTTCCCCAGCTCTGTCTCCCCCAAAGACATGCCAAACATTAGAGGCTATTTGCCAGCACATGGTGGGAGGTCAGATACTTAGAGACATCCTCCCCAAGGCAGTTAGTTGCCAAACTACTGTCTGGTCCTACCACAAGAGGGGCCCACTCCTTGCTGTTAAGGACAATGGGCTACTTCTCCCTAAAAGCTCTGGACCATTGGTTTGGTCCCTACCCTACTGATAATGGTTTCTATCGTGAGCCAGAGAACAAGTCAAACCTGCTCAGTGCCATCCAAAGTTAGGCTGCCATCCTGAATCTAGGATCCGCCCATCTTGTCACATGTATACCCCCAGTCCCTAGATTGTCCCCTCTCATTGCGTATTACCTATAGTGCAACCCCTTCCTGTGAGGTATATCTTTACCTGTAATGAGTGGGCTTGCATGCCCCCAAAGCTATATAAGCCTTGGTTACCAATAAAGATTCTCCTTGGCCTCTCATCCGCTCCCCTTTCCTCGATCTCTTGTTCCCTTTTCCCTTGTCCACCTCCCCCTTCCCCTCTCTCTTGCCCTCTGGTCTCTCTCTCCACATGGACCACCAAGTGGGGCTGAGGTGAGCTTGCTACCATGAAATATGTCTGACTCCATTATTTCGATCTCTCTCCTATCTCTCATGCTCTCTATGATTTTATTATAATCTTTATATATATTTTAACCGTGCAATTGTGCCGATCGAACCCGCAATGAGTTGTGGGGCTCTGGCCTTTCCCCCCCGCACAACCTGATCCCTGCTCAGAATTTATACTTTTCTCCCTATATTTTGAAGCAACACCCTTTTTAGGGATTTAGCAACCAGCATCTAGAAAGAAGCAGGGACTTGAAGGTTTCTCTTTTTAAGAGGGAGACGATGAAGGGATATTAACATGAGAAGTGATTAAATTGCTCGGGGAAAGTATGACTCCAGGACCAGAGGATATGCTGCGGAGAAATTTGACACTTCAAGACTTTTTGTTTTCTCTCCCCAAACTCAGTATGACTAAATAAATATGTAACTGTACACATCTCATACACGATCCGGTGATTTGGATGAACAGATACAGCTGGTCTCAAACTCCACACTGTCAGGTTAAAAAAATTGCAAACTAGATTAGAAGTGTAAAATGGTTCAAAATAAAGAGACTGCACACACGACCCTACCAAGGCAGCTCTTACCAGGGCTGAACAGCGGTTAACAGAATCTCAGTAATGTGTGCTACCCCAGGAACTGGGTACGGGCCTTCACGGGCTTCTGCAAAAGAAGCTGCTAAATATTCTTCAGAATGACTCTTTCCTAAGCCGGCCAGTTTATGATCCCGCCCTTGCTTTGAGGATGTAAGGAACCTAATGTCTAAACCATCTGGCAACGTTTTATTCACATTGCCTCTGTTCCCCACCGGGGCACCGGTGGCAGGATTTGCATTTTCATGGCTTTTCAATTTTAAACAGTTAATCATCTTAGAGAATTGAGACATGCAATACTGGCTGTGTTTCTTGGGAGATTTCATAGAAACTCAGTAGAGGAAGAGAAGCATTTTTAAGATTTCAAGTGGAAGGTTGCCTTAAACATGAAATAAACACTGTGCATGTGCCACCCGAATCTAAAATGAGGCCCTTGAACAGATTTGCAGTGCCATTCTATGCTGTCTCCAGCGAAGCCACTGGCACTGTCAGCCTGATTACTACACAAGGCAAGGGCTAGATGGTTTGCCCTTGAACCGAAATCAACGAGCCTTCTTTATGTGCACACTTCAGGAAGCTAAATATGTATCCAGGCCTACTTTACAACAGAAATCTCTCACGACCTATTATAAATTCTCAATCCAGAGTCTGGTACGCTTTTTTCGAGAAAACTGCATACTGAAACCCAAAGTTAATTAAATACATGGAAATCTACCCAGAATCTCTTGTTTTCAGATGAAAATAAGTTCTAGCACGTAGCAGCCTACCACTGAAACCACATCAAGTTCTCTGTCACAGAATCAGATACATTCGACTCTTGCTCCTCCAGGAGTTCACAAGGGCATCTCCTGAGAGCTGTGAAGAAAAGCGTTCTGTCTCTTCCCCTCACAGATAGTGAATCAGGAGCTAGATTTTAAGACCATCCTCAGATGATTTAGTCGGATGTTAAAGTTTTCGAAACACCAGGGCAGTGACTTTCATCCAACTTTCCGCCCCTAGAAGCCATAATTCAACAAAATAATTCAAAGGCAACTATTTATTTGTTGCTCACCTTTTACGTGTGCAGGAGTCACCTGAAAATGACAGCTCTGCTCTTCAACACTTTAAAGAGGTCTTGTGAAGCAGATTTGCCCAAATGCAATGTCACTCGATATCTTGACTGCTGTTTCCATGGGCACTGATTGTGGATTCAAGAAAAAAATGAAATCCTCGATAACCTTTAGTCCTTTTCTATCTATCATGGTGTTGCTTATTGGTCCAGTTGTGAGGATCTTTAGAAAAATATTGAGTTGCAATCCATCCTGAAGGCTCTAGTCTTTGATCTGCATCAGTAAGTGTTTCAAGTCTTCTTCACTTTAAGCCTATTCCAGGGCATCCTCGAATTCTCATGGTAAATGCTTCTTCATCTATTACTGTTACTTGGATTATTTGCTCTACATAGAGATCGAATAAATATGGTAAAATGTGACCCTGATACTTTTCCTTATTTGAAACCATTTTATATTTCCTTGTTCTAGTGGTCTAAGTATAGGTTCCACATGAGCATTATTAAAACCCAAACTCACTGCCATCGAGGTGATTCGGACTCACAGTAACCCTCTAAGAGAGGGTAGAACTGGCCCTGTGGGTCTCCAAGACTGTGACTCTCTACAGGAGTAGACAGCCTCATTTTGATTCTTCAGTGATGGCTGGTGGTTTCAAATTGTTTTTATAAACATGATAGCCAAGAAAACCCTCTGGGGAAGTTCTGCTGTGTCACATAGGGGTCACTAGGAGGTAACAATCAACTCAATAGCACCTAATGTCAACAATTTTTAATAATGTAAGAAATTTTGACTTTCCATGGAGTTTCCACGATGAGCAATATTGCCTTGATGCTTATGGAGGCAGACAGTCCGAGGAGGCACAATGTGAAATGCCCCTGGGCCTGGAGACTGGGGCAATTTTGAGCTGTGATTTCAAGGTCAAGAGGTACGTGATGAGATGAGAGAGAATGAGAGAAAGAATTTCCGGTGAATGGACAATACTCCAAGGTTTAAAGAGAATGGTATTTTGACGAAATACCAGTTCAGTGCAGCTAGCAGGAGAGTAGACTTTTAAGTAGTTGCCAAATCATATCATATGCTTCTCTTAAGATTGGTCATTTTGGTAGGCTTAGGCAAAAGAATTCGGGGATTTTCTTGTACCAGTAATTATTTTTGTGCTCTGTGTCTTTGAGCAATTCTGCCCTGTCCTAGTGGGTGCTTATGAGGCAGAATTGATTCAGAGGCAGGGAGTTTGGCTTTGGTCCATTGTCCTCTGGAGACTTGTGAATTGCTGGAAGCTATGCTGAGATTTGAATTCCTTGTCGAGGCACTCACGGTAAAATGCCCTCAGTGGAGCTTCCAGGCCAGGATGAAAACGCCTGGTGATATGCTGCCAAAAAGTAGCCAATGAAAACCTCTAAAATTCACCATGAGGTATTGCCCAATACAATGCTGGCTGTAGTGTACTGGAGTAGACCAAGGCTTGTGAAAATGGAGCAGGAGAGGACACTGTTTTGTTATGTTGTGCACGGGGTTGCCTTGAATTGGAGTTGTCTGGATGGCTACTATCAGCAACAGAAATCTGATGAACATAGAAGTTACTTAATCATTTTTTTCCCAAGATATAAAACTTGCATTGCTTAGCATAGCAAATAGTTGGTAATAATCGCTTTAGCTCTCAGAAATTACTATAGGATGAGAGGAAGTCTTTTAACAGATGTTCAAAGGGCATTAAATATTACAAATCAAGCTGACTTCATATTTTTCTATAAAACAGATTTTAACAACAGCTGTGATTCTTTTATTTGCTGCTTTTACAGTAAACTTTTATGTCTATGGCTATATCTACAGCTTTAATTGTAGGTAGGCCATCTGTGATTTTAAGTATTTATTTATCTCCAATTTTAGCAAACAAGCATTGATTAGGACCTTAAATAACTTTTCTCCTCTAAGTCACCATCATATAAGTGATAAGGAACATGTGCCTTGGTGAAGATAAAAATGTCAACCCAAAAATATCTACAAAAATTGCAGGGATAAGAGAGATGATGAAATTAGAGCATTAAAATGTGCTATTGAGCATATTTTATTTAATTTTCAATATGTGTTCTGAAAGTCATTAATACAGTTCCATCTGCAGCTGTTTCCTTCCAGAGATAGAGCATTAGCATGGGAAGACGATGGTGTCATGGCCAGTCCACAATTGCACCATGGTCACCAGGCTTGCAAATTACTTTGGCTTCAAATATTCTGTCCTCTATTATTTTCTTATGACACACATTAGAAATAAATGCCTAACCAGTGGGTTTCAACATCAGAGTGAAGAGACAGCTGGGATGTTTGTTCATATGGAGATTTCTAGGCCTTACCTTCTGACCATCCTGAGATTGGTCCTGGGGAATCTGATTTTTTTTTTAAGGTATCAAACGTAATTCTGATACAAATGTTCCAATAATTTTATTTTGAATAATGATTGGAAGGTTCCAGAGCACCTAATCCCAAGCACAGTTGAGTCTTCAAGGACATTAAAACAAAACAAAAAATGTCTGAGACATATATACCCAGATAATAAACTGTGGAGGGGACATTTTTGTTTTGCTCACAGCCATATTCAAATACTGAAATCAGTGTCTGTCAAATAGATTACTTGTTGAGTGAATGCAAGAAGAATTAATTAAGCATGTAATAGCATCACTGCCTGAATTTCCTGTCTTTCTTTTGGTCCACTGAACCACAATGCACCTGTCAAGCATGCCACATCGTGTTTATTCTGCAAAATCATCAGCATCCTTGAAATCATAATGTTGATTATCAAACTGAGAATGACCCATAGGTGTTTATAACATCTTGATGGATAACCGCACATCATTAACTATATCTCATACATATTCTCTAACATTTCACCCAGGAAACTTGGCACTCTTTTGTTCTTGTTTGGTGCCTTCAAGTCAGTTCCAACTCACAGAATGAAACACTGCCCTAAACCAACCTCACCATCATTGGTATATTTGAGCCCATTGTGGCAGCCATTATGTCAGTCTATCTTACTAAGGGTCTTTCTCTTTTTCACTGATCCCTACTTCACCAAGTATGATGTCCTTCTCCAAAGACTGGTCCTTCCTTATAACAAGCCCCAAAGTACTTAAGATGAATTATTGTCATCTTGATTTCTAAAGAACATTTGGGTACATTTCTTCCAAACTTGATCTATTTATTATTCTGGATAGTCCATTAAATTCAATATTCTTAGTCAACACCATAATTCAAAGGTATTCACTCTGCTTTGGTCTTCCTAATTCATGGGTAAGTTTTCACATGCATATGAGGTCGTGGAATTGCATAGCACATTCTCCTCTCCAGGTGCCATTTGAAATAATTAGCTCAGCTCTATTACTTCATCAATGTTTCCATTCCTTTTAGCTACTTTACCTTCAAGAGCAAGTTTCAGACATCCTTTTTGTCTTGTTTTTTTCTTTTCTATATTTTTAATGAACTTCTCCTTTCTTTATTTGTGATAACCTTGATGCCATACCACAACTTTGGTCACTAGTGTTCAATGCCTGACATCTATCCTTGAAATGCCCTCCAATTTCAGACATACTCAAGCTTTTGTGTTGGTTCTCATGGCCTTTTCGATTTTTTCCTTCCATTTGAACTTGTATATGAACAATTGATATTCAGCAATTGGCTGTTCGTTCCACACTTAGCATCTGGCCTTTCTCTGATGAAACTGAGTTTCTCCATCTTCCCTCCACCCATCCCTTATATAGTTGATTTGATTCCCAACTTCCCACCAAATGGCTGCATATTTCATAACAAATTCCTTACATTTTGAGGACTCTGTGAGCTTGTGAAATATTTCTGTATTGATTGTCATGTTCAGCAAATAATCCAAGGAGCTAGTGTATATGAAGAAGATACCACATCAGGATTGGAGGAAGGCTCATTAGTAGCTTGTAATATGTAGATAACATAATTTGCTTGCTGAAAGTCATGAGGACTTGAAGTACTTACTGATGATGATCAAAGATTATATAACCTTCAAAGTGTATTACAACTCTATCTAAAGAACACAAAAATTCTCACCATTGGACCAGTAGAGAGTATCACAACAAATGGAGAAAAGAAGAAAGTCAACTATTTTATTTTATTTCAATCCATAATCAGCACCCATGGAAGCAGCAGTCAAGAAATCAAAGGACACATCACACTGGGCAAATATTCGGCAAAAGACCTATCTATTTAAGGGGTTAAAGAACAAAGAAGATCCTTTGAGGATTAAGGTGAGACCAACCCAAACCCATTTTCAATGACCTCATGTGCATGTGAAAGCTGGACCATGAAAACGGAAGACTGATGGAAACTGAAGCATTTGAATTATGGTGTTGAGGAAGAATATTGAAAGTAGCAGGCACAGCAACAAAGATCTGTCTTGGAAGAATGCTCTTTAGAAGCTAGAATGCTCCTTAAAAGCTAGGAAGGTGTGACTTCATGTCATTTACTTTGGGCCTGTTATCAGGAGACGTCCCTAGAAGAGGACACCAAGCTCGATAAATTAGAAGGTAAGTGACAAAGAGGAAGACTTTGGATGCCATGGATTAACAGACTCGCAACGATGGCCTCAAATTCCATAATTTTATGTGGATGATGCAGGACCGGGCAGTGCTTCATTTTGTTGCACATAGGGTCTCCGTGAATCAGAATGGACTCAATAACATCTAACAACAACAAAACTGAACGTGTTTCTTTTGTCATGTAAACACATGGGAATCATAGCTAGCTACATCACGCTTTGCTGGCCAGTCACGAGTGTACTCATGTCATGACTGAATGCAGCTGACTGATCAGGACTTAACGTGCGTTTTCACTTTTTTTCTTCTTCATTTATTATGGAGTTTTTAAAAGCATTCTAGATTGTATTCTTAGTTATCTTAGTTCAGGTGAAGATTCTAATCGGTACAAGATATATCCGGGCAGCTCAACTCCCATCTCTTAATTTGCTTGTCTTCGCTTTTTCTTCTTATGTGCCTTTTTACTGAGCTGCTCGATCACTATCCCTAAAGGTGTGATGTGCAATCCACCTTCTATCCACATTTTAATAAGCGGAATGTTTCAAAAAGCAACATGCTGCAGCGGTGAAGAACTTTTGAATGGATTTTATTGAGACACTTTGTCTGATTGTCCAAGTGACTTTGGGCTATAACTATACATGGTAGTCAACTAGAAGAACATACTTATTGGAAGATGGTAATGAGTCTGACCTTAGACCATCATTAAGGCACATAGTAAATTTGAAAATGTATGGCAGTGAAAGTGATTCTGAAGGAGAATGTTGGAAAAGTGACATTTTACACACCTTGGCAAAGTATATAAAATATTTCAGGCATAACTGTTCAACTTGGAATTCCAAGACGTATAAATGAAGTAGTCAATTTACTCTTTGATATGTTTTTTTTTTTTTTACTCTGACCACTTCCCAATCCAATTTATACCATCGCCAAATGGAAAAATGTCACAAAACCTCTGCTAAAACATCGCCATAGATGAAAGTTATGCATATGGGTATAAACAAGTTGTCCAATTTACTTATATTATTGGGACAAACAAAAAAAGCCGAAATAGAAACATTACTGGTCAATTGATTCTCTGCTTGAAGTACACATCTTTTGTAAAACTATGACTAGAAAGAATAAGGTGGGAGTAAATCCTTCCATTCTTCCTTTTTAGCAATGACTCAAAAGCTACATATTACAGAGGCAGACTTCACAACATCAGACTTCTTTTAGATTAATTCCAAAATGTTAGTCTTTCTATAGACCAAAAGAGTTATCACTCAAGGAAACAGTGATGCCATAGAGAGGACTTATCTGCTTCAGAATGCATAATACAGCAAAAATGCTAACAAACGGGATTTTCAGTTCAGACGCTTTGTGACAGGGACACGGGCTATGTCTGCAAATGAGATTTTGTTAGATGAAGGCAAAAGGTTACAAGACAGTATATTCTTATTATGGTCTTGTCTTGGT
Organism: Echinops telfairi; assembly: GCF_000313985.2. NCBI lineage: Eukaryota > Metazoa > Chordata > Mammalia > Afrosoricida > Tenrecidae > Echinops > Echinops telfairi. Next base: position 10,751,180 of record NW_022111373.1, read on the forward strand.
TCTAGGCATTGTATTTATCAAAATAATTACCACTTCTGAGAT
>NW_022111373.1:10751321-10760056 GCF_000313985.2 Echinops telfairi
CAAAAGGTTACAAGACAGTATATTCTTATTATGGTCTTGTCTTGGTTCTAGGCATTGTATTTATCAAAATAATTACCACTTCTGAGATATTATTGAAAAAACAAGACATTGGTTTGGGAGAACACTGGTAAAAGAGAAACATGGCTTACCAAAATTACTAATAGAAAAGTAAAAAAATCTCTGCTAAGAGGAGCGACAATTTTTTTTTGAAAGGACTCGTTGTCCTATCATATGGAAAGGCAAAAGGCCTGTTCATGCAATCTCCACTATTCATGATGCCTCTATGAAATCCATGGATAATATATGCTCAATCCCATGCGCATAGTGAATTATAAAAGGTTTATGAAAGAAATTGATGGAGCAGACCAGTGTCTTCTGCGATAGAATGAAATGGTATTAAAAAGTAGCCTTCTCATTGATCAATTCTACCTTATTCCATACATTTAAAATTGACCACTACTATAATTTACCATAACATAAAAATACAAATATGTCCTCCTAGAAATAGCTAGAGAATGGGTAACTGACAAGCCAACTGAAGGCAGCACAGAACCTGGCAGTTTTTCTGCTCTCCCTTAAAGAGCCCTTGAAGATTCGTCGAGGCTTTTGGGGACATTCGGAGACTATATTTTAGAAAGAAGAGGGACTAACAGGGAAATAAACTCCCACTAGCATATATAGAGTGTGCTCTTCCAAAGGAAAGCAAAGAGAAACTCAGTATGTTCACAAAACTTGTGTACCATTACGTGCAGGTAAGTTCCTTACAGTACACCATGTGCCTCCCCACCCCTCAAAAAGTATTAAATACAGGTCATAAGTTTTATTTTTATTCTCGATATGAAAATTAAGTATATTGAAGTTTATTTGGATGTTTTCATTTCATAATCAATTTCAGATAAGCAGCTGCCTGCCCAGAATGGTTTGGCTTGCAAATAGCTGGTCAACAATATAAAACAACAGTATTCACAAAAAAGAGAGATTTGTGTTAAGGCCTTAGCAGTGACACACTTCCTATACCTTTATTAAAGACAGAAATCACCACTGGTTCTAGAAACACATTTATTATCTCTCTGACGGTGACTTTTTCCCCTCTTCCTTACCTGCCATCTCTTGAGTTCTGATTGATGGGAAATTATAAACTCCCTCCACTGGGTTCACAATTATGCCCTATTTCTTTGAGTTTGGTCTTGCCAGGGCAACTGACAACTCACCCAGGCAGCTGTTAAAGGTGAAGGCAGGGATTCTCCATTGCGGGCAAGTGGAGATTTGAGACATCACTAGATGACCTAGGAGCTTCTTACACATTCCATAGCAGAGGCCAAAGCTTGGATAACTTTTGCCTAGAAACAGTCTCATAAGTAACCTTCAACCGCCTCCACTTTCTGCCCCTGTGTATCTCTTGATGTTATGTAACTGAGGCCTGCCGCAACAGAAGTACCTTAAAAACAGTTTGACTTGCATGCCTTGTTTCAAAACAAATTTCCTCAAACATACTCACATTGGAATATTTAATTTCCTCTAGCCGAAAGTAACGTTTTAGAAGAGCAAGGTTTCAATTTTCCCACTGGAAAAGAAAACTTGCCATGAGAAAAGCCAAGACTCTTACGTTAGGCGATACATATTTGAAAATGCAAAAAAAATTGAAGCCAGCATGTGGTTTAGACAGCTGAAACCACTGTACATATGTACTTTTGCGTTTCAGTGTACTCTTTGAAGGCCTGCATTTTAACTTTGTAGCTTTATGGGGTTGGTCAGATGAACTAAACTCTAGATGAACTCCACTCTAAATAAAACTCAGAGGATACCAATTGCTAATTTTGTTTGATAAAAGTCATAATAACATTGGAAATTTAAAAAATATTGGAAACTTCATTACTCAACTTGATGGCCAAATTTAGTTGTACAATTTAGTTAGGGTTTTGAGGTAATATCTATTGTTAACAAACACCATTTTCTAAAATTTTGTTTTAAATCTTACTCAAATGGATTGTAAGTGAAATTTAATTAATAGGTGTTAATTCTTACTCTAATTTTCTCCACAATACTCACAGTCTACTATTATGGCACTCAGGATTATAGTGTATATTCTTGGCCATATTTTACACTTGTGGTATTCAGAGTGGAACAGCACAGTTTTCATATATAATTTTGTTAACAACTCAGGTAGTAGTCACATGGTTTTGTTTGATTTTATACTGAACTATCACTCTTAATCTACTATGATTGTTGATTTTCTGCCTGGTAAACTACCTAGGCTTTGGTTTGAAGATTTAAGGTTATCAAATACTGTCATAGTTTGAATTGTGTTCCCCCTAAATTTACAGAAACATGAAATGTTCTAACTACTAAACCCTGTACATGTGGCTATAATGCCATGTGGGAATAAGTTTTTGTTATGTTAATGAGAAAGTATTACTATCAAAATAAACAAAGAAGCCTACTACTATCACATTCATTCTGACTCACCGTAAAGTTACATAGGATTTCTGAGACTGTATATCTTTATGGGAGCAGACAGCCTCATCTTTCTCCTGCGGAGCTGCTGGTGGGCTTGAACTGCTGACCTTAAGGTTAGCAGCCCAACACATAATCCACCGTACCACCAGGAATCCTAGTATTAGCTTAATCAATAGTCTTTTTTGAGATGTAAAAGAGCAGATTAAGCAAAGAGCAATGAAGCAGAGGTGGGGGTATATAGATGGTACATCACATGAAGGTCACCCAGGAAATAAGACAGAGAAACTGAGTACATACAAAATCATTTCCCTAGAGCCTTCCTCTATAGCTGGCGCTGAATTTGCACTTACAGCTGCCTAAATGATGAGAAAATCAATTTTTCTTAGAATCACCCACTTGGAGTATTACTCTTATAATTAAGACACACATATTCTAACTTGTAGTTTGGATTGAGACTGCTGTGTATTGCTTTCTTGCTAATATGTACTGGGGCCAACACAGCCTGCTCTGGGCTGCTGGGTTTCAGACGATGGGAAAATCATCTTTCGCTCTTGACTCTAGTTCACTTTTCAAGGTCATTTCCCATTGATGTCTTCCTCAAGGGAACTCCTTGGGCCAACTGATTACTAGTTTTGGCTGAACTTATGTTTTGGGTGGTTTTATTCTGATAATCTTTTCATTACTTTACTTTAGCAAAAGTGATTCAGCTCTTATCTCATAATTCATCATCATTTTGCTAAAATCTCGCTGATTGCTAAATCAGATTAGGGATTTACTCTCTATGAGGCCACTAGACCTCCATATTATATTCTTGCCAACAGCCATGAAATAGAAAATATCTACACAATAATCCCTTCTCTACTCTAGAAGTAATACTCCTCAGAAAATATCATTTAACAATAAGGTTCTGATTCATGACTGGGTTAGTAATTCATATATTAAAATGATTTACTCAAGCCTGTGGGGCCTGCAAATAAATGAACAATGAATACTTGAGGACATTTTTCATCATAAAAAAAATGGTTTAAGCCTGTTATTATTTTCAGGAAAAGGACATCTTTTGAGGCACAGATTAAGATGAAACTTTATTTTTTATCCTTCTCAGAAGAATACAAGTCACTTTCCAAATTATGAAACATTCATTCAACAAATACAAATTAAGCACCCACGGACACCAGGAAGCCCTGGAATTACAGCTGAAAGAGGTCTTCGGTCTAGCATTCCATCACCCAACTGTCATCACTTTCTAGGAGGATCCCTATATTCTTTTTGAAATTCTCAGTTTTTACATATGTTTAAGATTAGTTAAGAAGGGAAGAACAGGATGTTGTTCTAAAATTTTGCATAGGAAAACTGTTATCTTCAGGAAATGCCTGTTTCTGTGTCTATCTATGTCTGTCTGTCCCCCTCTCTCTCTCTCTCTCTCTCTCTCTCTCTGTGTGCATGTGTATGTATTTTTTCATGCCCTCCTCAATCAATGTTTTAGAAGATTTTCCTTTAATATGATCATTATTGCTCTACTTTTACAAAACAGAATACATATGAGGCTTCATTGAAAAATGGAATTAAATGATAAGAAACATTTTCCATGAGCACTTTGAAGCCTCTTTGTATCCTAATATATGTGTATTTCAACTAACCCTTAGTTCATAAAGGTTCTAAGAATAGAGTAAATTGGTCCTAGTCATAATGTGCCTGCTTTCCGTGAGCCTCAACTCGTCTTATTCTATCTCCATCCTTAAACTCCATAAAGTCAGCCTCATTTGTGGTTCTGGATGCAATCCTGCTTTGAAACATAGTTATTCAAAAAGACTAGGCTAATAGTTCAACATCATCAGCCTTGCCTCATGTCCTTATTCTAGCATATACTTGCTGTGGTAATTGCATAATCTGGTGTCAATTTGAGACTTACAAGTGAAGGGGTGGAGTTTAGTCTGTCATTCAGGTCGCAGCTTGATGACCTCATTTGGAGGTGCTAAGGAGATAAATAGTTCGCTGGAGGCATTCCTGCGGACAAGACAAATGGAGCTAAATAGAGACCCCTGCCAGCGCTGAGATGCTTACAACACCACTGGATCCACAAAACTTCCCACCCACTGACTTGTGATCTTCCTGCATTCAGCTTAACTGCATGTGTTTCATGAGTCTGAAGAGGACTTTATAGATTGGTATTGGACATATGGGCTAACATCGGACTTGTGGATTTGATCTGGACTCAGCTGGATGCTATCTTAATATACAATTACTCTTTATATAAAGTTCTTTCTTATACACATGAATGCATATTAATTTGTTTCTCTAGTCAACTCTGACTAACACACTTGCTCTCTTTCTAGCATTCTTCCTGTGCCCCAATGTCAATAATTAAATTGTGCGTGCCACCCAAGAATATGTGCTGTTGTCTGAACCTGTGAATATTCTGAAATTTGTGTTTGTTAAGTGTAGTCAAATTGGTTCTGATTCATAGTGACTTCATGTACAACAAAACAAGACATTGTCTAGTAATATGCCCTCTCCCAATTGTTACGTTTGAGCCACTGTCGCACCACTATGTCAACCCATTACATCGAGGGCCTTCTTTCTCACTGACTCTCGATCTGACCAGTGTGTGGCTCTTTTTCAGGGACTGGTCTCTCAGGAGGATCCCTGGAGGCACAGTGGGTTTCACACTGGGCTGCTAACTGCAAACCTGGTGGTTCAAACCCACCAGTTGTTCTTTGAGGGAAAGATGAGGCTTTCTGCTCCCAGAAAGATTTCCAGCCTTAGACACCCAAAGGGATAGTTCCTCTCTGTCTTCCAGGGTCACTGTGAGTTAGAACTGACTTGATGGAAGTAAACTTTGATTTTGGTTTGGTCTTTCCTGAAAACATACCCACAGTATGTGGGGCACGCTCTTCCCATCCTAGCTTCTACAACACGTCCTGGCTGTCCTTCCAAGATAGGTTTGGTTTTTCTTCTGGCAGTCCACTCAAGGAAAAGTAAAACCTAACCCATTGCCAGTAAGTCCATTCTGACTCAAAGCAACCCTGCAGACCAGGGTAGAACTGCCCCTGTGAGCTTACAAGACTGCTAACTCTTTGTAGGCGAGGAAAGCCTCATCTTTCTCCCATGGAGTGGTGGGTGGTTTCAAACTGACTGTTGACTGTGGTTAGCAGACCAATGTGTAAACCCTCTGGCTCCTCGGCTCCCCACAAGACAGCAGTTCCTGGAAAAGAACAATGGTACTTTCAATATTCTTCACCAACATCATAATGCAAATGCTTCAGTTTTTCTACATGTTCCGTATTCACTGTCCAATGTTCACAAGCAGGTGAGTCCATTGAAAATAACACAGCGTGGGTCAAGCAGACCTTAGTTCTTAGAGTGACATCCTTGTTCTTCAACGCTTTAAAAGGTCTGGTGCAGCAGATTTGTCCAGTAAAATACTTCTTTTGATTTCTTGACTGCCAATTTCATGAACATTGCTTGAAGATCCAAGCAAATTGAAATTTTTGACAACTTCAATCTTTTCTTCGTTGATCACGGATCTATTGGGCTTGTGGTAAGGACCAATACGCAATATAATGCAGTCATGTTCTACAGCGCACTTTGATGTTGTTCTGATGCGGTGCAAACATTGTAGAGTGTTTCTAATACCTAATCACTTCTGTTTAAAAAAAACAACTGATTAGGCACTGGGGAAAGAGAGTTCTTTGAGGATCACCAAGAAGCTAAAGAAGATATGACTGGCTATCGAAGCTAAAGAGACAAAGATCTTCTCCTAGAACCTTCCCCTAGTGCCAATGCCCTTGTTTAAGCTAGTAGCCTTCTGAATCGTGAGATAAATAAGTTTTGTTCTTTAAAGTCACCCACTCTTGGTATTATTGTTACAGTAGCACTAGGAAACCCAGAAACCCAGCTTCTGACTTTTAAGCTCATTCTACTCAGTTTGTCTCTAAATTACCTGCCTCTGCACTATTCCCAAGGAGCCCTGGTGGGCTGTGATCTGAAAGGTCAGTGGTTGGAAACCACCACCCTCACCGAGGGAGAGAGACGGGGCTTTCTACTTCGATACACAGTTAGAGTCTCTCAAAATCATGAGGGAGCTCTCCCTTGTCCTACAGGGTCACTATGAGTGACTCGATGGCAGGGTTTAGTTTGGTTGGATGCCATTGCCACTACCAGTCCCTTGTGGTCTTCCCTGGTTTGTTCCACTAGCCTTTCAGTGAAAGCCTGTCTACCTGTGGGAGATGGTCCTACTGCTGACAGCCTGTTTTGCTTGGCTCCTGACAAGATGCTGACCTTGGCTGGTCTAGATGCTGCCCTGGCACCTGGTATTGGCTTAGCCCTCGTATAGCTTCCATAACCCAGCTGTGCCTCTTAAGCTCCACATATCTGCCAAATGAGCCCCACTCCTGAAAACAACATCTGTAGCACTGATTGTGAAGCGGGGTCACAAACCTGCCATGTCTGGTCCACAGATGTATTTTGTTTGGCCAGCACAGTGTTGACATACATAATTGCCTTTTTTTTTAAAAAAAAATGACTATCAGCTTAAAAATCATGCAATTTCACATGAAAAAAATTCGTATACTTTTACAATAAAAACAAACAAGCCAAAAATATTTCCAGGTTGGCTTGAAGGTGGAAGCTATCATACTACTGGATCTGCTTTGCCGCCTGGCAACACTCTTCCAGAACTGAGTAGCACTCACTACGTAGGTGAGCGATGTGCAGTCTCTCTGGCTGTTGTGGGTGCGGCCACTCCCTGGTAGGTACCCCAAACAGAAGCCCAAAGTCAAAATATTATTGTTGTTCTTTTTGTAAGAATTTGAAAAGGATGTTATATATTTACTCTATCCTTCTCTCTACTGAAAGTGGAAAAGTGAAGGATTTAGCTATGTATGTGGGAAATGGATAGACATATTCATGCATGGGAGAGAACACCGGTCGGAATGCTTAACGTGTAATGTTTCTGGTGTGTCTTCATTCAAATTCACACAGACACATTATCTGCCAGGAAAATTTTGAGTTTTTAACCCATATAATAGAGTACTTTGGGGGGAAAAAGAGTAGACTGGAAAGGATTCATAAACAAAAAGAAACACAGAGATTTGGGATTGGAGGGAAGAAACTTTGAGCATCGTGATAATGTGCACATGCCTTAAGAACTGCTAGACAGAAAGCAATGGATGTATTTATTCTCTGTGCTGCTGTGGCTAGGTGCCTCGGTCCACAGTGACTCTGCTTCCATGCGCCCCTCGCAGTCATTCCCAGGCTTGAACCCATTGTGGCAGTCACTGTGTCAATCCATCACTGCCCCTCTACCAAACATGACGTCCTTTTCTGGGGACTGCTCTCTCCTGACCACATGTCTAAATTTGTAAGGCAAAGTCTTGCCATCCTTGACTCTAAGGAGCACTCTGGCCATATTTGTTCCAAGACAGATTTGTTTGTCCTGTTAGTTGTCTATGGTACCTTCAATATTCTTCACCAGCACCACAGTTCACATTCATAGTTGCTTCTCTGGTCTTCCTTACTCAAGTTGGACATGCATATAAGGCGATCTAAATAACATGGCCGGGGTCAGGTGCATCGTAGTCCTCACAGTAACATCTTTGCTTTCCCACACTCCAAAGAGGTCTTGTGCAGCAGCTTTAATGTAGACTCGCCTGTGTAGTCCCAGTTTAGAAGAAACAGTTATAGTGAGACATGGTTGGCTGTATTGAACAGCTTGGAAACTCCAAGATGCAATGCACTCTTTGTCCCTGTAAGTGTGCAGGCAGCTTCTATTGAGACAACCAAACACTCTAATTTTCCTTTCAGTACTAAATGTCTGTGATTGTTGAGGAGTCCTTGTTAGGTCCCAGTGAATTGTTTTCAACTCCTAGAGACCCTGTGTGACAGAGAAAAACTTCCCAGAGGGCTTTCTAGGCTGAAATCTTCACAGAAGCAGGTGGTAAGGTCTTTTCTCCCACTGAGATGCTAGTGGGTTTGGATGTTTTCAGTTAGCAGCCAAGTGCTTAACTGATTTGCCACCAGGGCTGTTTCTAAAGTGTAGGAGAAATTGTATTGATAACAAAGTTTTTTTTTTTTCTTCCTTCTCAGTGTTCTCTGATTAGTGAAGCATTGGTAGATGATGTGTATGAAGGTAGGAAACCACTTAGAATACAATATTGTTTGGAGCTGGTGGAAGATAAGAAAATCCAAACACTAGATATTTTAAAGCTTATTAAGTTTTGGACATTGAAATAAACCATTAAATTCAGAGAGAATGCATATAGATCTTCCTATTTTTT
>NW_022111373.1:10761358-10762649 GCF_000313985.2 Echinops telfairi
GACAAACGATATCATGCCCAAATATTTCAAAACATATTTTTGGAAAATTCAACAAAAGGATGAAAAGATAAGGGGAAAAAGAAGTTGAAGCTGAATTAAAAGAATAGTAGGAGATCCTGCAGGTACAGGGTGAGACTGGGCCTCTGTAGAATTAGGAAGCAATGTCTGAACAAACTAGAATTTTAGAGTGACTCACAAGAAAGGACAGCAAAGGCAGAGGCAGAGCTAGGGACGAAAATGTGCCCCTTCCAAAAGTCAGTCCGTTGTGAGGTTATTTTGGCTGATGCCCTTGAGAATGAGCTCACAGGAGTAGTAGGCATCACCAAGGACTCCTGTACACACACAAATGGCTACTTACCAGTAAGAAAGGTCACAGTTCAAGAGAATGGCATCTACCTGTTAAAGAATGTAATGGAGAGTATAGTTTAGCACCAGCAAAAGCAGTGAGAGGTACGCTGCCCTCCTAAAGCACAGATCCAGGATGTACTGGAGGCTTCTTAGACAATGAAAGGCTGAGCTACTGTCATCGTCTTGGGTCTGGGGACTGTGACTTAAGATAGCAAGAATGATGGGTTAGTCTCTGAGACATGTTCATCTCAAGAAAAAGTGAAGGATTAGTTCACTTATCACATCCCTTTATGTTATAATCATGAGCTAATAATTCACTGTGGCATCTTGAGTCCCTCACAAAGAATTCGACTCATGATAAATGTCTTACTGTTTATTGATTGGATCCATGCACCAGGAATAAATATGCTTACTGAGGTTAATGCTTGCTTAAAGAGATCATAGCATCGGGAATGGAGACCTCATTCATTCAATAAACATTTCTTGAATGCCTGCTAGGGGAGACTCAGAGTGTGAGACAAAGGTAACTACATACATGCCCTTGTGGCACTTACATTTTGGTGGGTAAGACAAAGGGAAAAAATATGACTCATAATAGTAAACTCAAATTAGATAAATGGCATCAATGAAATTAATTGAATCACGAGATAAGAATAGCCAGGTAGAAATTGCTTTAAATTGGATGACTTTTAATCTGAGACTCATCGTCTATTAGTTATGTGATCTTATGTTTCCTGTCTTCCCTTATTTTAGTTGATGAGCGTATGAACAGTATTTACTTTAGAAGGTGCCTATAGGGGATTAAATAACAACACACACACACTGACTGTTTTTGTTGGGCTTAAAACCGATGCTGAGTTTTGTTTTAAGAACACAATGAACTGACATCAGGATTTTAAGCAGATAAGTGGGATGATCTGATTTATGATTTTAGGCGGGGGTG
>NW_022111373.1:10762782-10766781 GCF_000313985.2 Echinops telfairi
AATTTAGGATGTATAAGAGAGCTTTGAGTGTGCAAAGTGAGAGATAGGGGAGCATTCCAGTTACTAGCTTAACTGATTCAGTGATTTCCTGAGGCACCCAAGACTGGGAGGAAAGAGATTTGGGGAGATATTCAAGAATATAGTCTTCATGGAGGAGCATCTGTACTGGGCTGCTAACTTTCAGGTCTGTAGTTCTAACCCATCAGCCACTCTAGGGGAGAAAGATGAGACATGCTGCTTCAGTAAAGATTTATAGCCTCAGACTCATGGGGCACTCGTACCCTATTCTGTATGATCACTGCGAGTTGGAATTGGCTAGAGAACATTGAGCATAAGTAGATTATGAGTGGGCAGTGGAATATGCAAGTGGTGAGAATAAACAAGATCCCTAAGGGAGATGTGTATACTTAAAATGAAAGAGGAATGAATAAGTTCTGAGAAAGCCTTATTGAATAGTCGGGAAATACTGAGGATGTGGTGAATCACACCGAGATAAAATCATGAAGATAGGACCTGTCTTAAGAAAGTGCACAGAGCATGATACAAGGGCATGCATTGTTTGTTAGAAACACTTACTGTTGTAAAGGAATCAGAAAAGTAGCTCTTAAAAGAAGATAAACACTCATGAGAAGGTTTGTGAACTCAAGTGAACAATGGGACTGGGAAACATGTAAGAGGACAAAGATAATGCTAAGAGAATCATCCTGATTATTGAAGAAAGAAATTACAGAGGGCCCAGAACAACTATACAAAGAAGGAAGCCCACCTGATGCCTCTCACCAAATGGAAGGGCAAGAAGTAGGGCTGACAGTGATTTACATCCTCTGTACGTCACTGGTGTCACTGTTAGCCACCAAAAGAGTTTTGGTGTCTCAACAAAGAGTCATGATCTGGAGGAAGTTTCTTACAACTTAATTCTGGCAACTGAAGAAGAAAGGGGCAGTGCAGTAATTACAACTCAGAGACTGAATAAGTCACTGGACACGGAGGCTGAGGACCAAAGTTGCAGCAGACGCTAAGGTGAATTGACAAAACAATACTATTCTACGTCCTACTTTGGTGTGTGGTTACTAGGATCTTGAACACTTGTGAGCAACCATCTAAAGTGAAACTAATAATCTCTCCCTATGCATATCAAAGAAGAGCGAAGCACATAAAAGACACGGCAACAATCAATCCAGTGGACTAATGGACCATGGGAATTTCAGCATCTATGACCCTGAGACCAGAAGAACTCAGTGGTGGCCCGCTACCACTACCCATTGCTGTGAAAAGGATCATATTTTAGGTCGTGGCGTGGGAGAAAAAAGTGGAACAAAACTCAAAAAGACCAGGGTTACTGGTCAGAGCCTCACAGAAGCTCAGAGACTGCCTATGGCTTTTGGTTATCTTTGATGAACTGAAGCTTCTCCCATGGTTCAATTATCTGTCAAATAGATCTAAAAAGTTAAAAGATAGCACGAGGGAGGTACGCACTCTTTCGAATAACCAACCACTGAGACACAAAGAGCAGCATTTGCCCAGGGATGTCATTCAGAAGGCAGAAGGAGTAGGAAGGAGGGCGGGCGGGGAAATCAAAGGCGGAAGCCCCCTGATGCACCATCACCTTGCGGGGATTATAACCCAGGGCACACAGCAGAATCTGTGCGCATTCCTGAATGGAAAGCTCCTCCCTCTGCAAACCTTCACTTGATCGATAGCAAAGCCAAACAAAAAAGATGAAGACAGTAAAAACAAAGTCTTCACCCCCGCCTAGTTGATTCTGACTCAAAAGAATAAAATTAAGGTAATTAGCTAGACATTGCCCAAATATTTTATTCTCTAGTGATTAGGCCTAGCTGGGGGTCACCCTATATTCACTGTCCAGACTGATATCAAGGAAATAAGAGAGGAAAAAAGTAAAAGAAATAGACTCTGATAGCCCTAATATAATTATTTTATAAAAGTTAGATTATACCTGTCAATTAAATTCATATGTCACCAGTTTCCCATCAAATTACCTTGAAGTGAATATTTGTGAAACTTTGCTTTCTCATCATTGACCATATTTTTCTCATCAAAAGGCAATTTCATTTTACTTCTATCCAGAAGAAAAAGATATTAAATGGACCATATTTAACAATAGTAGTTTATCTGTGTGTAGTGCTTCCAAGCTTTCACAGCACTTTCATGTGTTTTCTTTCATAGCCACTCTAAGATCAGGCAATATAATACCTTCCCTATTTAGATGATTAGGAAAATCACACTGAGAGTCTGGGCCTTTTTACAGACTTACACAGTTTTTCACTTCTGAGAGATTGGCCATTTTCTTTCGATTGTTGTTACTGTCCTCCTCCTTGTTGTTGTTGTTGTTGTTGTTGTTGTTGTTGTTGGATAACTTCCAATGGACCAATGGGCTCACAGAGACCTTAAGCGACACCATAGGACAGCCGCACAATCTTCCTGGGATGTACATCTTTAAGAAAGAAGACCACCAGCTCTTCTGTCCATGGAGATACTAGGTGGGTTGACCTGGCAGCTTAATTGTTACATCACTAGGGCTCCTTTGGTTATGATATATTTTATTGTCATGTTTTATTAGGATATACTTTTATTACACATTTTAAAATGAACATTTTAGGGTTCAGTTTTCTGAATTTCTATGTAGGTGTGAGGATTTCACAACTGGTCCATCAAACAACATCACAATTAATTGAGAAAAAAACTGAAGTTTTCAGGCACTTCAATTTACTTGGATCCACAATCAATAGTCATGGAAACAACTATCCAGCAATCAAAAGGAATATTGCATTGAGTGAATCTTCTGCAAAAGAACTCCTTAGAATATTAAAAAGCAAGATATCATGTTGAAGACAAAAGTGCATCTGAGACAAGGCATGCTTTTTCCCCTTTACTTGCCCACCCCCTTTATTTCCATTCCTTCCCCTATCCGCCTTTTTTTTGAGACACTCAAATCACTGTTTAGATTTGAGGAATAATAAACCTAGAGGGATGATTTTTAAAAAATAAACGTACTATATATATATGCTACATAGCCCATCTTGAAAATGAAAGCAACACCAATATCCTGTTGAACAATATATTTGTGCACACACACCCCAGTCCGGCTCCCATCCTTGACCTCTGCACAGCCATCAAAGTCTGGTCTATTGGTGGATAAGCCATGCTTCTTCTTCTTTTGTTGCCTTATGATAATGGTGATATTAAATATTTATAGTTGTTAAGATTGACTGAGTTTGTTAAGCATAAGTTATAGTATTTTTTATTGCCCCATATGCAGGGGAAAGCAAGACAATAAATAAGGAAAACCAAAGAAGAATTGATACTTTGGAGTTATGGTATTGGTAAAGAATGTCAAATATCACATGGACTGAGAGAAGAACAATCTACGTTAGAAGTACAATCAGTTCTTCTTAGATGTAAGACTAGAGAGACTTCATCTTATGGACTTTGGAGGGACCAACACTTGAAGAAGGAGATTGTGTTTGGTAGTCAATGAAGACCCTCAACAAGCTGGCTTGCCACAGCGACTGCAACAAGTGGCTGACTCACAGGAATGGCTGTGTGAACGGACAAGGACCAGGCAGCCTTTCCCTCCGCTATACATTGGGTGGCTAAGAGAGGAATCCAACTGGGCAGCACTTAATAAAAGCAATATGTGTGAATTGACAGTTTTGTGCTTCTTATTAGTTTTGTTAATAGCACATGTAAAACCACACAGGATAAACGATTCTATTTTGCAATTTAGGAAAATAAACAGGATAATGAAATTCTTGTGCATCATAAGTTGGTTTTTGTCATATAAACAAGAAGCGTTTCTAACCAAGTTGACCAATTATACTGCTCACCTGAAAGCTCATGGAATATTAACCATGAGCAACTAACTGTGTGAGTAAAGATCTTTGCAAGTCTTGTGAAAACAATCCACTTAGAATAAGCTGACATTTCAGGTTGGTGAAATATTGCTCCAACCAGTCTGACCATGGGCCCTTTCATCAA
>NW_022111373.1:10767527-10781723 GCF_000313985.2 Echinops telfairi
GAGATGGAAACACTACTCTTTGAATTAAAAAACCACCATAAATAAAAAGTTGCATACTGTACATTGCTTTCAAACTTTATGAATAATTTAAAGTTTAAACTTGTCAATGTGGAGGGTAATAGTTTAGGTACATACTTCCTACTCAGTTGTTAAGGTGCTGAAATTGTACCACATTGCTATATTTCAAAGTGTATATTTATAGAATTGAGAACACTAATAGTGCATAATCATAATAAAGCATCCCACGCTCTGAAAGAATCTTCTTTAGAATAGAACATAACCTTGCTAGTTCATCTTCATGGAGAAAACATATGATAAATGGGTTAACCCTTAAGTGAGTGCTGCTATTTTAACAATTTCAGTACAACTTCTCAATTATTTACTTTAGTTTTTGTACTTGTTAAATTTTTGACTGTATGGTTTTTCAAGGTCATAATTTAAGACTATTCATAAGTAACATGACAATAAAATATATCATAATAAAATAAATTACCTTTACTCATGGATTTGCTGTTGTCAGAACCCGAGCCTAAGACATAATTACGTTCTAGAGAGTTGGTGGCAATTACTAATTAATGAGACAGAGTTCAGATGGAAAACATTGGCTTAGAGTCAGATCTAGGATCCAACCCAGAAGCTACATTTTACCAATTCAGCAAGTTCTCAAACTCCCTGCTCTTCCTTTCTTTCAGATTTCACTTGGGAACATTCGCTTCAGGGCTGTTCTGATAATTAGAGATGCTATAGGAGAGCGGCACAGAATGTGGTAAGGAATAGGGGTTTAATTTGGGAATACCATTATGATACAATCACCTCTAGGTTGAGATTTTGAAAAAGGCTTAGTACATGATGACTGGCATGAAAGACAGACGTGCATTAGTTGTGATGTTTCAGTATGTTGACAACATATACTTGGCAAACCATCTTACTACGTGTCAGATTAGATTCCCACATATGGATCAGAAAATAAAATAGATATAACCTCTGCGTGCTCAGAACAAAAAGTAAAGTCTTTCCCTGGGAGATCTCAACATCACCCATGTTTATTTGAAAGATGTTCAGGTTTTATGGAGTCAGGCAGCACGAACAAACAACAGAACCACAGCAGGGTCTTGTCTGGAAAACCTGGCACAGATGGCTCACCAGGGAAGTAAGAGCTTAAGGAAATAAGCAAAACACAAGAAAAAAACAAACCCAAGGACAAAGTGACCCAGCAATCCCAGTTTATACCACTTATTCCTGAAAATTATGGAAATTCCCTGTTTATTCTCAAAGTGTCAAAATTTGGAGTCCTATTATACGGTTATGTTACTACCAAACCATATGACCAAAAAAGCCAAGAAATGTAGTCCTAGGACTTTACCATTCACATTTAGGCCCACCAGAATACAACCATAAAGTCATAAAATCAAATCCACTTGGGCTTATACATAAATCTGACTCTCTCCTTTCTCTTTTAACAAAAATTCCAAGCCAATTTTATCAGAAGAGAAATGACAAATGGAAAACTTCCATAATGCTTCATATAGTGGGCATGATCAGGTCTTCATTGCTTTGGAATGATCAACGTAGTGACTATCAGCACAAGGTTTGGAACCCCAGCAGCAGGATAAGTAATACTACTATGCAAGACTCAGAGTCTTTATTCACCCTATAACCCTGGCTCCCAGTAGTCCAGTTAAATCTGGCTCACAGAAACCTCATGGGACAGAATAGAACTGCCCATAGAGATTCCAAGACTGCCATCTTTACAGAAGCAGACTGCCACACCTTTCTCCCACAGAGCAGTGCATGGGTTGAAGCTTTACTTTAAACACTGCACCACCAGGACTCTTTGGTCATCCTGCATAACCAGGTAGAAATCATCAGTCTTTCTTACTCAAGGGAGACTAATGACCCAGCAAAGCCATTCAGTAGAAAATCAATACATGCATATTTATCAAGTACCAAGAAGGTATTACAGATTCTCTATTGATAAGAAAATAGGGGGCAGACATTAAACCAGTTCTCATACAACCTTAAGACATAATCATTAATTAAAACATTATTCACTAAATTACAATGAAGGATAAAATAATATAAAAAGGCATGGCAAAGGCTACACTCAAGGTATTATTAAAGTGACCAATATCATATATATATATATTCAAAGTCTCTGTGAGAAGGAATTTTGTGACGTTATGCTACAATAAGTTTTGAAGTGCTTAATAATTGTGCCCTTTTATGAGGTGTGGAGTGAGAGGAATGATACTTTGGGTACTGGTCTGCCAAATCTCATGAGATGGATTCATAAAATATAAAATTACGTCTTGCACCAGTCACTCCATGGAAGAAATATGAGCTTGTCTGCTCTTATAAAGATGTATAATCTCAGAAACACTTTTTTGGGAAGCGCTGAATAAGAACTGAATTGATGACAATAGATGTGGGGTGACAGGGTGTGTGGAGGAGAGCCACAAAAGGAGCCCTGGTGACAGTGGTGAAGCTCTAGTTCAAAGCTATCAGCTGCTCCACAGAAGGGAGATGTGGGAGTCAGTGTCCACAGAGAGGACAGCCCTGGAAATCCTAGGGGATAGTTCCACTCTGCTCTCTGTGGTCACTATGAGTCCGAATCCACTCACTAGCAACAGGGATGGGTTTTTTTAACTGTATCCAAGAAAACTTTAATAGACTCTCACAAGAGCAGCTCTCTCGGATCAATTGTCACCTATATTTTGTGTTCTGACCTCACTGATTCAACAGATTAATCTTTTAAAATAAATATTCAATAGAAGGGCTTTTAGTTAATGGTTCTATTTGCTAGTAAGCCTTTAACCAATGTTTGCTCTGCACTGGATTGTAGTGGAGGACACACCTACCAATTAAACACACACACACACACACAAGGTGGATGACTTCCAAAATATTTGTTCCAAATATACGAAGCCTAAAGGTGCAATCACTGCTAAACACCACAGAAATAGTTGCCATAAGGTCAAGTGCTTCACTTTTGGAGTCCGAAAATGAGAGTGAATAGACACCGGAGCCGCCCGCTTCTCTCCTTATACATGGCTATGTGTTGGTATAAACGGCCATTTACAACTGGCATAAAAGTGAGTATATACCCTTTAGTAAACGTATTCCTGGGTGGCAACAATACACTTTCTTTGACTGTTCAATATTTAGGCTGGCCAAAATATTTACTAGTTTCTCTAGAAAACACTCTTCAGTTTGGGAAATGACATAAGCAACAGTGCCTTCATCCAAATAGCAAACACTGGCTGCGGCGTAATCCACAACTGGGAGCTGAATGCCTCTCTTTGACAACGGACACAAGTACGTTCTTCAGGGCAGTGTTGTTAGAAAGCTGAGTGTTGCTTTTGTGTTACTTTCCACGGGCTGTTGGGGGATGAAAGAGCATACTTTTCTCCCCCAAGCAAACATCTAAATGTGGAATGGTGCTCAGCATTTCGCAGTAATGAGTTACCCAAGGCTCAGATTAGACCAATGTTTTCTTTGCTTAAATCTTATCTCAAAGTCTGAAGCAAAAACGTTTTACTCCAACTCCAAGAAGAGATATGGTCTGGGACTATGGAGAGAGAGGAAAACACCACATTGAAATCGGACTGACTCTGTTCTTTCTGTGGTCCGTTTCTTCCACTCACTCGCTCTCTCCATTTTGCTCTGTGTGTCCATCTCTCCTACTCCCTGGCTTCGTTCTTTACCTGACCTACCTGTTGACTTATTCATTCATGTGTGTATATCACAGAGACCGCTGAGTTTTACACTGAGAAAACCTCCTGGGCTCACCTAATTCAGAGCACTCACTTACCCTGCCTGGGTTCAGAGTCTTTACAGAAAGTCACTATTCCCAAAATACATCCTAGATGCCTGAACGTTGCAGCTAAGGACACTGAGTCTTAGGGAGAGCCTTTTAGGGTCACCCAGCTGAAGTGGCAAGACTAGTCTCTTATGTTTATCCCATTGCCGACTCCATTATGCCCGGTCTTGTCCTTCCCGGTAGCCTCACTTTCTTCATTTGTAAAACAAGCATTTTGGAGAGAGAAAGAAGAAAGAAAAAATAGGCAATAATATAGCTGCCCCCCGTGCTTGCCCATCACTAATGTCAGAGCACGTACTTTTTGTTATTTCAAAGTGAAAAGCAAAGAGACATTCAAATGAATGGCTTCTAGTCTACTCAGCAAACTTACTACCTGAAAGCCTTCAAAAATTATATTAACTACATGATTCAAAATAGTATACAATTGTAATTAAATATTGGGATGGATGTCCCATTATCTATGTATCTGTGCTATCAGAGAGCGCATGCTTCATTATTAAAGTGACAGGGAAGCTCTGGGAGAAAGTGTAGAGAACTCCTCTAATAAATGTATTCTCCGGCTTTAATAGCCAAAAATGTTTACCTAGGGAAAAGTGCTCCCAATGCTCCTTTCTACTTAGAACCTCTTCTCTAAATACATTAGAAAATATGGATCTTTAGGTTCCTCGTATGAATGAAGTATGTCTTCATCCCTCCCTAGCTTCATTTACCTATGCAGTCAACATTTATTTACGGACCTGCGACTGAAGGAGCCTGATGGCACTGCCGGGGAGCATTGGGCTGCTAACCCCATGGTCAGGGTTTCAAACCCAACAGCCACACTGTAGGAGAAAGATGGGCCTGTCTATTCCCGTAAGGTTTACAGCCCCGGTATAAAGCCACTGTAAGTTGGGGTCAACTTAATGGCAGTGAGTTTAGTTTGGGATGCAATATGCTGAGAACACCACTAGGTGTCAGGTCCTTGTTACTGTGGATGAGTGGCATAGCACTCGGGGCCTTTGGGTCAGATCCTGCATGTTAGATCCCCAGTGGTTCCCATGACCAGTAACATTTTACAAGCACTAGAAAGCCTTGGCCTCCACCCTTGAGGCTTGCACCGTGGTAGTGTAGTTGGTTACATGTTGGGCTACTAACCCCAAGGTCAACAGTTTGAACTCGCCAGCTGCTCTGCAGAAGAAAAGGTGAGGCTTTCTACTCCCATAAACATTTACAGATGAGGCTTTCTACTCCCCAAACACTTACACTGTCAGAAACCTAGAAGGCCAGTTCTACCCTGTTCTGTTGGGTGGCTATGATTCAGAAGCGACTTGATGGCAGTGGCTTTTTGTTTTGTTGTTGTTCTTATTTTGCTTTGTTGTAGTAACTGTAAGTCAGGACTTGATTTGATGGCAGTGAATTTCTCTCTCTCTCTCTCACTAGGGTCACAGCCAGTATGAACAGCCATGTTTTAAAAGGTGCTAATAATCCAAGATGGATGGGGCCTCATGGGCACATAAGAACGAGGAGCAGTTAGTCAAGCAAAGCTGCTTCTTTCAAGCAGTTCCAGCCACTTTAGTAGCCGCGGGGCTCTGGAAAACAGGACCGAACAGGTTCCAGGACTTGGTTTTGAGTCTTGGTGCCTCGTGTAAGCCACCCTGTTTCTATCTTGATTTTATTTTCTGGAGAGACTGATAGATGGATTTGACGATCTTTTAGTTTTGGTATTTTTCCCCAAAGGGATGTCCTGTATTGTTACCTGGAAAGACTGACTTTTATCCTATAAACAACAGACAGTGCTATTGGGATAGGTGAGCCCATGCTATAATCAGGTTTCGTTTCAGAAGGATTACCTTGGTAGCTAAGTAAGAAGGGATTGGGAGAAACAAACCAACAAATGAAAAATATGGCAGGGACACTTGATAGAAGCTCCTAAATTTATCTAGAGAAGAGATACAGTCAGCCAATGGAGGAAGTAAAGGGTACCAAGGGCAAAGCATTCATGTGGAAGAGTCTCCATATAAATGTACTGATGACGATTAAAAGGGGGAGTGAAGCTGTGGCTTCTAATTCCGGAAAGGCTACGACAAATCAAGAACACAAGCAGCGAACACACGAGAGGGGTGGGGAGCGAATAGAGCAGACCATCAGTATAGTAATAGGCTGGAGAATTTAAGCAGAAGCTTGCTATAAAGACAGCAACTCAGAAGCAAGCTCTGCTCCCGGCCAGAAAGGGTAGCTCTGTGGCCAGGGCCCAGCTCCTCCCCGTGGACCTACACCCCTCTAAGGAATGTCATGCACTAAGCACCCACAGAATGAATCAACTGCACAAATTCATAGTCAGGGTGTTGAGCACAGCTCCATTTTCCTCAGGCATTCACCCTTAACTCCTGCCACCAGCCGCAAAATGCATGCTTGTGTACGCAGACGGGGCCCTGCTGAACCGCTGAGAAAGAAGTAGAGGGAGCAAGCAGCTGCTCTGCAGTCAGGCATTCATCCCCAGCTAGGGCCCTGGAGTTTTCACTTTCTAAATATAGCCGTGGGCAAATTACTTCTGCTTTCTAAACCCTCGTTTCCACACTTGACTAATGGGAGACGCTACTATCCGAATCCAGGGGCCAAGGATGGGATGACGACATTCCCTGGTGTTCCCAGCATGGTGTCTAATGCCACGGAGCCACGTTTTGTTCAGCATGACCCCACATGACAGAGAAGAACGGCCACAGGATGGCGTGCTAGGCTACCATTTTTATGGGAGCAGGTCACTAACCTTTCAGGTCATGACCGAGGACTTAACTCTTGTGCCACCAGGGGTCTTTGTTCTCGGATAGCTCTTATTCATATCAGTTGCTCCTGAGTAATGATTTATAGCATTCCCTTTCATGATAAGATGCATTCCTGCTTGGAAGATAAATAATATTCCCCTCCCGAGTCACAGAGACATTCAGTTTGGTGATGTATGCGAAACCGGCACTGCGGATACAGTTAGCGTTCTCCTTCCTCCTGTCTGCACTTGAAAGAAGACAGGCGATTTGGCAGGATGGGGACTCCTGCAACGTTGGTTAATGACACACCTGGAGCCCAAGCGGCACAGCACTGCTACTTCCGGGGCACGTGGCTGTGGATTCACTGTAGCAAAGTGCTTTAACCAGGGTAATTTAGGGAAGAAAATTTCACCTCCATTGAAAAAAAAAAAAAAGTACGATTCTTCATTTTAAGACTACATGCGGAGAAAGGAAATTGAGGGGTGATTTATAACAATTCCACAGAAAAGTATCATACTCAAAGGAGCACATATTCCAATATATCCTTTTCATATTACAGAGACATAGTCTAAGGGCAATGTGGACCGCGATTATTAAAAGGCATAATAACCCTAGGTGTGCAGTTAGTGGTCTGCTTAGAGCAGGGGTTCTCAACCTGTGGGTCGCGATCCCTTTGGGGGTCGAACGACTCTTTCACAGTGGTCGCCCAATTCATAACAGCAGCAAAATTAGAATTATGAAGTAGTAACGAAAATAACGTTATGGTTGGGGGTCACCAAACATAAGGAACTGTATTAAAAGGTCACGGCATTAGGAATGTTGAGAACCACTGGCTTAGAGCAATCTGATTTATTCAATAAAAGAACTAGGCAAATTCTGATTGTTTGGGGAAGTCTGCATACCCTGATTTGAACACAAAGTTAAAATAAGAGTTATTAATGAGGAAGATGTCCTGCAAATGCACAGTGTTATGTCGGAGCACCATTCAACAGACAAGAGTAATGTTTGATATGACATCTCCCATTGGAAATTGGTAATGTTCAAGAGACTTCTCATGCAGACGGTTAGAAAAGTCACCATCTTTATGAACTTTTAAAGTTATATGGACAATTTGGAGGAAAAAAAATAAAGCTTCTGTTTAATCAAAGCTAGAATGTTTAGGAGGAAAACAGTAGCCCAGAGAACAGACAGTGCAAGAGTTGATTAAATGTTTTCAATGACAATTTCAATGAACTCAGAAGACACTGAGCTGGGAATCTGAGGATGCAGCTTTTATTTCTAGCTTGGCCACTATATGGCATGAAACTTAGGGAAGTGATGTCTTTGGACTTCGGTTTTATTAATTATACTAAAGAGGCTGAAAGCCTTTGTTTTCAATAGCTCTTCTTCACCAAGGTTCCATGGTCTCATGGTTCCTCCACTCGCTTGCTGCCATTGAGTCTGTTCCAACTCATAGAGACTTAGAGGATAGAGTAGAACTGCCCCCATGAGTTTCCAAGACTAACTCTTTATGGGAATAGAAAGCCTTGGCTTTCTCCCTTGGAGCAATTGTTGGCTTTGAACTGTTGACTTTGCAGTTAGCAGCTCAACAGGACTAGCTACTATACCCTCAGACTTCCTTTCAAGGTTTCTTAGCATAGGAGTTAGGCACTTCTTGGCTGCTCTACCTCCTTGGATCACATTGATACTATCATCCTTCTATTTCTACTAGCTCCTTATAGTGGTGTTACTCCATTATCACCCTAGATTTCAGACTCTCACGCACCAAGACATGATTTTTGTTGCTTCCCTTTCATGCCACTGTGGTGGGTTTCTGCATTCTCCTTGACTTGTTACTATCAACCTCTACTTGAGTGACAAGAGACTGCTAAGCAGGGGAGGACACCAAGCTAGAAGAATTAGATGGTCTCTATTTACATCTTACTCCCTCCCTCTTTGCCACTAAGTGTAGCCAAGTTTGTACCCATCTCCCCCTGAAAGAATGCAAAATATTCTATGAAAAATCCATACACCAAACCAGTTGTCTTGAAGTCCATTCTAACTCGCGGTGACCCTGTGTGTTATAGAGGGGAACTGCTCTATAGAATTTTCTTGACAGCTAGCTTAACAGAAGTAGATTTCCAGATATTTCTTCTGCAACTCTCCAGGGAGGGCTGAACTATCAACCTTTAGATTAGGTGCTGAGTGAAAACTGTTTGTACCACCCAAGCTAGATTGGTAAACTATTTAATGTTTGGACAAGAATGCTGATTTTTTTGCAGTAACTTTAAAAAATTTTAAACTACTTGAGAGAAAGGTGAAAGGTAATCAAGTCCTTTACCCTAGTGATGACTGAACTTTTAGGAGGACAAATTAACAGTGCATTTGGCTTAGAAGCTAGCTCTTTCATTGTCTGAATTTCCATACTTCTATAAGCAACACATATATGGATTCGGTATGATTGCATATGACTCCTATAGAGAGTGACATCAGTCATATAGGTAGTGAATGCTTCATGTCAGAAAAAGCAGTGAACTAAATGAAGAGAGTGAGAATTACTTCACAAGCAGAAGTGAAATGATTTATCATAACTAACTCATCAGGATCGTTAGCATTAGAAAAAAGAAAACCACATGCATGAAGCTTTTTTTGCTCAGGCTGATTTCATAGGAACTCTGGGTATACAGTCCATAGGGGAAAAGTACAGGAAGAATGCACTCCGGGTATTTTAAGGGGCAAACAATTATTTAAAAAACACTTAAAAAGCATGGTGCTTACTCCATTCTAGAAGAGGGTATTTATAGTCTGAGCATATCAAAGAGTGAGCATTACAATTAACACTCTGTCTTTACCACATTTTTGAGAACTACTCTAAGATAATTAGTATGATTGCTTAAGGCTGTGGGAGTGTATCCCTCCTCTACTGTTGGAAACATTGCTGTGGCTATTTGGGTCAAGTATCTTAAAACTTCCCAGAAAGGATTTTTGAAAACAATTTGGGAGGAAGCAGGGAGTTGAAGGAATCACCAGAGAAATTCTGGAGAAGTGGGCACTGATGCACTGAAGCTGGGCCACTTTCGCCTGGATAATAAACTGGGAATTCCAAGTCTCCCTAGACATAAAAGGAGCATGTGGTGATGAGTGAGGGGAGAGAAGTGGGAGAGAAGACTTGATGATCCCTTGAGGCACTGTAAGGGGTGGCTTGAACAGACCCCATGGATGGTGGTCCATTCTGGTCTGCCTTACGCTGGAGATTAACAGAAGATTTGAGACATTGTCCTTCCAAAGACTCACAAATCATTATGCTAACCTAGTTAAGCTCAGACCAGATGCAATAGAGCATAATGGTCCCATGAAAGTTATCCTCCATGGTTTGAAATTCACTAAAAGAGCTGGTGCAGGCAAATCAGATGTCATACAAAGAGTCAATGCTACAACAACCCAGGCTCTAAATTCATCAAGAGTTGGCAGATCTGGACAGAAGATCTTGTGCAAGTAAACAAAGATGTAGAAACAAAGAGAATGGCTAAATCATTGGCTTAATAAATGGGCACAAAGAAACAGCGAAATGTCAAATCCTGGTTCTGGGAGACTGATGAAAGCTTTCGTCTGTGACAGAGATCATAGCTAGTAACGGATTCAGAGGTCTAAGCCATGGTTAAACTGGGGACATAAAAGTGAAAAATGACACATGATGTTGACAATATGGGGAAATATTTTGTGGAAATTGGGAATACGTAAAATGTAAGCATGATTTGAAGTGATTTCCTCAGGTGCAACATATCAATTTTTAAATGTAAACATCATTATCCCGACATTCAGTGTGATTATTTGTTTCTGAATTGACTATGCCCTCTGTACTTACAGATAAGAAGACAGGAAAGAAAAAATGCACAACATTTATTTTTTAGGTTGGGCCAGGAGTGAGGGATAAGATTTTCAAAAGAAATCCTCACTGCAATCATTCCTATGATACCCTTCCAGTCTAATCATGGAACATTTCTAAAACACGGAAAACAGAAGCAACGTCTGCTAGACTCCCAAACAAGAAACACCCTTTAAGATTGGGTTCATTGTTTCTCCACATTTCTTTTGGACAGTAGCAATCGTGCTCTATGAGGGGGCTTCAAAAAGGTTCATGGAAAAGTGGAAATGATAGATAAGGGATTTTTTCCACGAACTTTTTGAAGACACTGCACGTGTGCAATGTCATTTTGATCGTCTTAGCTTGTTTCAGTTACACATTGAAAACTGGAAACTATAGAGCAGTGGTTCTCAACCTTTCCCATGCCTTCCTTGTAACCCTTAGTAGAGTTCCTCATGTTGTGGTGACCCCCCAACCATAAAATTATTTTCATTGCTACTTCATCACTGTAATTTTGCTACTGTTATGAATCAGGCAACCCCTGTGAAAGGGTTGTTTGACCCCCTGAGGGTTCACGACCCACAGGTTGAGAACCATTGCTATAGATCCTACTGCTAGTTACGGATGAGGACTGAGTCCTGGAGATGATCAACGCTACAGTAGCAGCTGCAGGACTCAGCTGAAGGCAGATGTTCCTGCAGGCAGCAGGCAGAAACAGTGACAGATATACAGAAGGGAGACAGGAGGATCCTGCTACTCAGATGGAGACTATTAAATGTTATTTTAACGGGAATACAACTTGCAAAGTACTTGCAGACCTTTTGAAAATGGCAAGGAGCAAATGAAGCTTTTTGATTCAGGGACATCACATGGAGTGTATTTACAGGAATCTGTTTCTGGTTAAATCATCATTTTATTTTAAACACCTCCACGGTGTAATGTTCTAAGCACTTTAGAGACTTCATGAACTTCATCCTCCCAACACCTGCATGAAATAGACACTATTATGACTCTCAATTAGATATTCCCACACTTCTAGTTTCACCACAGGGATTCAAGACGCCATTTGCAGAAGAATGCCCAACAAGTTACACCTATTCTCCCAAAGCTTTTTGTGCTGTAACAGACAACATCGCATGAGAAGCTTTATTCAAGATTCTTTAGTTGGAAAACTCTCCCGCCTTCCAGCTGTTTTGCCCACCTTACAGGTCAATATCATCAACAACTACAACAAAACAAGGCTCAATAATACCTTCTTTGGCAATAAACCTTTTCAGCAGCCTTTCAAACCTTCAGTGATAATGTTTGACTTGTCTGTTTCATACAAATGATCTCTGCAAAAGTGAAGATAAAGAATACGAACAAAAATTGAGTCTCACAATGGGATTCAACATAAAATAACAGGAGTGGTATCATTCTCCAACATCCAAAAGCACAATGTAATTCACATGGTGGTAATGACAGTCCCTCAAACCGAAACCCACTCTTATTAAGTAGACTTGACCGACAGCGACCCTGTAGAACAGAGAATTGCCCACTTGGATTTCCAAGATTTTATATATTTACAAGGACAGTCCAATCTTTCTCCTTTGGCGCAACCTGTGGGTTCAAACATCTAACCTCGTGGTGAGTAGTTTAATATGCACTCCACTATGCCCGAAAGGGAGGTTTGTTTTAAATCATTTTATGTTTAATCCCTATTGATTCCACTGATGGGCAGGACTTTTAGTACTTTAATGGTTTTCATCAGTGTTTTTAAGTGGAGGATTATTTAAAAAAATCATTTTATTGGGGATCGTACAATTCTTTTCATAATCCATCCATCCATCCATTGTGTCAAGCACATGTGTGCATTTGTTGCCATCATTATTCTCAAAACATTTGCTTTCTACTTGAGCCCTTGGTATCAGCTCCTCACTTTTCCCCTCCCTCCTTCCCCCTCCCTCCCTATGAACCCTTGATAGTTTATAAATTACTATTGTTTTTTCATGCCTTACACTGTCTAATGTCTCCCTTCACCCACTTTTCTGTTGTCCGTCCCCCAGGGAGGGGGTTATATGTAGATCCTTGTGATAAGTTTCCCCTTTCTCCATCCCCTTCCCCTTATACTCTTGGTATTGCTACTCTCATTATTGGTCCTGAGGGGTTTGTTTATCTGTCCTGGATTCCCTGTGTTTCCAGCTTTTATTTGTACCAGTGTACATCCTCAGGTCTAGCCTGATTGGTAAGGGAGAGTTGGGATCATGATAGTGAGGGGTGGGGAGCATTAAGGAACTAGAGGAGAGTTGTATGTTTCATCAGTGCTCTACTGCACCCCGACTGGCTCGTCTGAGAAATAGTTGGTTGTTGTGTGCCCATGACAAATGACTCTAGTTAGTGAAGAGAATGGTTGGTGGAACAACTCAATATGGTGTGTAGTCTCCTATACATCTCTCTCTCCTGCTTTCCGGGATGCAATGGGCAGGAAGTTACAAATGGAGAGACTGAGCCAGCTACCAGACAAAGCAATTATGCAATAAGCTGGATTTAGCAGACTTCAGATGCATGTTCTGCCGCACGAAATAAAACTATATCCAGGTTTCCTCACAGCTTTGTTTGTGTGTGTGTATTGGGGGAGGGGGACATTGTTGTTTCTAGACTTGAATTGCCTACTTATAATAGAAAACATGATTTTGTTGACTGGATTAAAAATGTTCCTTTAATAGCTCTAGTTTTCTGCTGAGTTTAAATACATTTTTTTGACATTTATCGACTGAGAAATCATGAAGCACACGGTATTGCATTGGAGGTATGTCCTTACAAAGATTGAAACTCACATTTGTATTTGACAAATGGGCAATAGTAACTTAAGTTTGGACCAGAAACATATTGAGGCATTTCATAGAATTTACACAAACATTGATGTCTGGGAGCTGAAACAGTACCAGAAAGATAATCTATGAATTCATCATCTGCTACCTGATTATGAATAATTGCTGATATTATGTCTCATATTCTTAATAGAAATTCTCTCTCAAATACACTTATTATATCACTGTTATAGCATGATTCATGATTACAGATTTAAATACAAAGTCTCATCCTAGCAAGCTATACAAAATAAAATATCAGTTCTACTAGCTGAAAATATGCCTTTTAATTACTTCTAAATACTAGCTACCAATAAATCTATGGTAGCAATCTTGTGCATTATTTTGCTAATCAATGATCTATTTATTCAAAGAAAAGGGGAGAAAGTATGGCAAGAAAACAAAGCACCTGAAAGGAGAAATGAGTTGGATTGTAGTTCATAAATAAGGACACTCCGTGCTAGGAATTTGTTTTCTATTCCGTTGGTTTCGGCTGTTAACCACAAAGTCAGCAGTTTGAAAACACAGACTCCACCGGCGAAAGGGGAGGCTCTCTTCTTTAAAGATTTAGTCTCCGAAACCCACAGGGACGCTTTTCTTGGTGTTTTGTTCTTGTTAGGTGTCATAGAGTTGCCTCCTACCCAGAGCAAGCCTATACACAACAGAATGCAACACTGCATGCACAGTCCTGCACCATCCTCACAATCATTCCTAGATCTGAGACCATTGATGCAGCCACTCTGTCGATCCCATTCACTGAAGGGATTCCTCCCTTTCACCCCCACGCCACTTTACCAAACAGGACGTCCTTCTCCAGGGACGGGTCTCTCCTGACAATCTGTCCAAAGAATATAAGACTAAGTCTTGCCATCCTGGCCTCTAAGGAGCACGCTGGCCTTACTTCTTCCAATGTGTTTGTCCTTATAGCAGTTCATGGAACTT
>NW_022111373.1:10781823-10790335 GCF_000313985.2 Echinops telfairi
TCTCTCTCTCTCTCTCTCTCTCTATATATATATATATATATATAATGCGATGGAGAATACCATGGCTTGGGTCAGGCATACCTTAGTCCTCAAAGTAACATCCTTTCAATACCCTAAAGTAATCTTGTGCAGCAGATTTACCTAATACTTGACTGATGCTTCCATGAGCATTGATTGTAGATGCAAGTAAGACATAATCTTTGATAACGTCAACCTTTTCTCCCTTTAGCAAGATGTTACCTGAGGTAGTTACATAATCTACTGTCAACTTTTGAAGGAGTGGAGTCTAGCTTGTGAATGAGGTTGTGGTTTGATGACCTCATTTGGAGGCAACACGGAGATAAATAGCTCACTGAAGGCCAGATACACTCACTCCCTGTGAGACATTACTGACAAAGAACCTGATGGAGCTATGCTGATGCAGCCAGAAGCCTGGAGCTGGAGGAGTCATGTGGAGACTCACGCCAGTGTGGAGATGCTTCTACCGCCACTGGATCCACAAGACTTTCCACCTACTGGCCGATGATCTTCCTGCATTCGGTGTCATTGCATGTGTTTCCTGAGTCTGATGATTGGTATCGGACTTACGGACTTGATCTTGACTAGGGTGGGATGTTTTCTTAATATACAATTACTCTTTATATAAAACTCTTTCTTATACAAAAAATGAGTGTCAATGAATTTGTTTCTCTAGTCAACCCAGACTAACACATTAGCTATTGTTCCAGTTGTGAAGATTTTGATCTTCCTTACATTGAGTTGCAATTCACACTAAAGGCTACAATCTTTGATCTTCATCTCAGCAAGTGCTTCAAGACCTTCTCATTTTAAGCAAGCAAGGTTGTGTCATCTGTATACCGCAAGTTGTTTATAAGCCTTCCTCCGATCCTGATGCCACACTCTTCTTCATGTAATTTAGATTCTGTCATCAGAGAGAAGCTCAACATAAAAAAACTGAACAAGTATGGTGGGAGAATACGATCCTGATGCACACCTTTTGTGACTTTAAACCATGTAGTATTCCTTTGCTCTGCTCACATAACTGCCTCGTGACCCATATTCATGTTGAAAATAAGCACAATGAGGTGTTCTGCAATTCCCATTCTTCCCAAGGTTATCTGAAATTTATTATTGTTCACAGAGTCTATTGATGTTGAATGGTCCACGAAATACAAGTAAACATACTGCTGGTATTCTCTGCTTTGAGCCAAGATCCATCTTCCATCAGTAATAAAATCCCTTGTTCGGAGTCTTCTTCTGAATCTGTCCTGAACTTCTGGCAATTCCCTAAAAACGCACTGCTACAAATCTCGTAGGATGATCAGCGATTTGGTTCTATAGTTTGAGGATTCTATTAGATCAAAATTCTTTGGAATGGGCACAAAAATGGATCTCTTCTGGTCACTTGGCTAAGTAACTGTCTTACATATTTTAGGCAGTTCTACTATGTCCTATAGGGTCGTTATGACTCAGAATCAACTCTAGTTCTTTAGCAGAATCTATAGTGAACAGTTTCACACACATTGCCTTGCATGTTTATTTAGGAGTCCTGGTGGCATAATGGTTAAACATTAGGCTGCTAGCGACAAGGGCATCCCTCTGAAAGCACCAGAGGCTCCGCGGAAGGAACAGTAGGTTTCTACTCAAGTGCTGCGGGAGTCCTGGAAACCCACACGGGACAATCCACCCCCTCCTACAGAGTCTATATGAGTCAGGATCAACTCAATGGCAGTGAATTTGGTTTTCAATTCTTGAATCCTCAATTTGAGAGGTAAGCACTCATTGACAATGTGTGCAATTAACACAGGGTTTTATCGATCCCAAACAACACCAGTCTAAACCTTTCCAAATGAACTAAACCAAAACATATGAACCAACCAAACTATAGAACCATTCTGAGTAATAATAAAAAATATTTTACATTGACAAGGATTCTGGATCTTACACTGACAATGGTCATAGGATTAAAAAGATAATTCTACAATGGAGCACTGCTGGAGAATACAGTAAATCCAGCTGTACAGGATTATAATCCAGACTAGCAGTATCATTAACCCGATCCTTAAAACAACAACAACAACAACAAAAAAAAACCCAAACCAACTCACTGCCATCAAAGCAATTTTGACTCATAGTGGCCCTATAGGACAGATAAGAACTGGCCCAGCGGATTTCCTAGACTGAAAATATTTACGAAAGTAGAAAGCATCATCTGTCTACTGCAGAGGGGTTGGTGGTTTTGAACTGCTGAGCTTGTGGTTAGCAGCCCAACACTTAGCCTGATTTACCACCAAGGAAAACAGCATCTCAAGACTGGGTTGAATAATTGCATTCCTAAGAGGTTTCTGGCTAGACTGAGTCAGCTGTTGGAGGACCACACTTTGAAAACCAATGGGAGGAAACAGATTCTGAAGCCCTTAGCAGCTGAGTGCCCTGGAGGAAGTGGTTGAATTGAACGTTCTCATTAGTAAATCGGAGCGATGTTATCGTCCATCTCATAGGGTTGCTATGAAGGTGAACAGAGTCAGGTACTAAGTTCTACTCAAGCCCCTGAAATGGCCTTTCATCTAGTAAGTCCTGCATGTGAGTTTGTTAAAATAAAATGTGTGAAGTCAATTGCATCTGTTATATTTCACCTGCAGTCAACTCCTTCACCTGTGTGTAATCTGCCAGCATTTTATTTCCAGATGGCTGAAAGATATCACTTTTAACCCAGTGGTTTCCAAGTCTGGCCGAGTATTCGGATCACCTAGGAAGCTTTTTTAAATGTCCTCATTTCAGGACTTTGAATATTTGATCTAGACCAGTGGTTCTTAACCTTCCTAATGCTGCAACCCTTTAATACAGTTCCTCATGCTGTGGTGACTCCCCAACTATAAAATTATTTTCGTTGCTTCTTCACAACTGTCATTTTGCTACTGTTATGAAGTGGGCGACCCGGGTTGAGAACCGCTGATTTTCAGACTGAAGCTTAGGTATAAGAGTACAAATGTGCTTTACACAATGCATGTATGTATGGATTCTGATGAGTCGAATGAGCCCCTAATACAATGATTAAAAAAAAAAAAAAGAGTACTTTAAAAGCTCCAGTGGTAATTCTTATGTGTAGGCATAATCACTGTCAGATTGTCCAATATGGAAGGTAACCACAGGCTTTTTAAATGATTATTTGCTAATCTTTAGTGACCAATTTCATATTTTTCCCCATATCAAATATTCTACTTCAAGGTATGGTTGGTAGCTGTTTGTAACCCCCCACTCCCACTCCCGGCACCATCACACAGAATGAAACCCTCCCTTCAAATGTATACTCCCTGGCAGGGACCGACTACCCAGTAAGTAAGGTAAACCCAAGTAAGACAGTGTTTACCTTGCCTATAGGGTAATCCACTTTTGCATAGAAGTGGCAATTCTTGTCTTAACCTATGAATAGATAATATGTTTCTAGAACACAGTGACCATTGTGGGAAACCTGTGTTAGCCAACACAAAGAGCCTTGTACTAAATAGATCAAAACTGATAAAGGAGGCAATCTTTCCATTTGGAAAACCACATAGAAAGAGTTCTAGAAACTTGGGCCCATTGTATCATGTGCTTGCAAACAGTAACAGCTGGCTTTTGAAGTATCAGAGACCCTAGGATAAAAGAAGCCATAAATATTCAAAATAATAAAATGTATACTTTCAGGTAATCCGTGTTGGTGTGTGTAGAATTTTAAGCAGCCAACTGCATGGAGATGTGATCCTTCCGTCCAGGTGAAGGTATTGACAATCTGATATAATAGAATCTTGGTATTTGAGAATTTGACCCACCTAGATTTTTTTTGCTTGCTTCTTTGTTTTAAACTCTGAAGGAAAAGGCTTTGTGTCTTGTGGCAGCAGAGGTTCTGAAGGTGTGTGTCTTGGGCGGGCAAACATGGTTCAAGCTGCTGAGTCAGGGAGTGTGTCCAGAGCATCATAGAGAAAGAATTAACAGCCCATGTGTTAGAAATAACATGTGAGGGAGGGTTGAGAAGATGACAGTAAACCAGCTAATGAGTGAACATTCAGCTCCTAGCCAAAGCAGACGCCTCTCCGGCATTTTCACTTTCCTGCATCTGGAACTTTTGAAAGACCTCACCAATATTCCTCTCGACAATCTCTAAGAAACGCTGTAGAGTTTAAAATTCTCTTCAAAGTGGATCGATTCTATCTATCTTTAGTAGATACCCAGGCTATTTAAGTGTCAAGAAGTAAGTACAGGTCATCATTAGCATTCAATATGCTTCTTTCATTAAATAAATTGAACACCCTTTTCCTCTACATTAGGGAGGATAAAAGCATGTAAATGTCTTATGTAAAGATTATCACCCTAAAATTCAAGACAGATTACATGCGATCTGAGCTTTACAAATTGCCAGCATACAGCCCTCTGGGAAGAATTAAAGGCGTAGAGAGATTATGGTTTGCCTAAGCACTCCCTTAAGAAATGTTAGAATATATTCCTTGTGAATTACATGCACTATGGCAGCAACAGTTCTCAATAACTGCTCTCTTCCCACATGCTATTATGAGCATGGCAACAAGAAGAAAAAACATCAAGTGGATATATGTATATCTTCCTTAATCCATTTAGCTACATATTGCATTTAAAATGCAGCTCTTTATGGGTGGAGTTTTGCATAAAGGCAAGCAGATGACAAATAGGAATTCAAATGAGAAATAATAGTGACTCTATTAAACCCTCATCTAATGGAAGCCAAAGAGTATTTCGAAAGTCACTCTGAAAACATGTCTCTACAGCATTTCTTTTAGACAAATCCCAGGTAAATATTCAGAAGCTACAGGATTGCTATTGATATCCCTGCTCTTTCAATAGTTCTCTTATTAGGGTAGTCACAAATGTCTCTAGTTTCAGTTCTCACAAAATCACTTTCTTGAGTTAACTCTAAGCAATAACTCTCCAAGCAATTTCTACCTCCAATTCTCTACCTTACCTCTTTGCACTGTCTCCCTAAAGCCCTCACCCCCATTTGGGAGGTTTTCTGGAGTTTGGGGAGTCTTGGTTGAGTAGTGGTTTAAGCATTGGGCTACTAACCACAGGGTCTGCAGTTCAAAAGCACCAGTCACTCCCTGGGAGATAGATGAGCCTTTCCACTCCTCTGAAAACGTACGGTCTCAGAAGCCCACAGGAGCAGTTCTGCACTGTCTTACAGGCCACTACAAATCAGAGTTGGCTTGATGGCAGTGTGTTTGGATTAGACTTTGGTAATTTTGAAATCACTTTTAACATTGAATGACAAGGTGGTT
The DNA here is from genome assembly GCF_000313985.2 of Echinops telfairi. Classification (NCBI taxonomy): domain Eukaryota; kingdom Metazoa; phylum Chordata; class Mammalia; order Afrosoricida; family Tenrecidae; genus Echinops; species Echinops telfairi. The sequence goes on from NW_022111373.1 coordinate 10,787,112, forward strand.
GTGACTATTTTCAGCTTCCACCTGCTTTTCAAATTCCCACCCTATGTTTTTCAATATTTACTTCTACCTCATTTTGCAAAATATTATAAATGTGAAAGTAAGAAAGAAAATTACTCTCTCTAGAACAGGAAACTTGATTTCTTAAAACAGAAGCGGTGGTAAAATTTTCTTGGATGTGAATCCTCTTTGTAGTCCACATAATGGGAAAATAAAGCAAAAGAAAAACAAAACTTTAACTTCTAAAAATTGGAATATATATATACTCTTTTATTACCTTTAAGTCTCACAATTGTATCTTTAGTGGATGTAGAATTCCCCTGTCTGGAACCAGCTTCAAAAGTATTCATTTATTTCTTTTACATGAAATATCTTGGTCGAACCTACCATAAAATTGTACTGTGCATTGGTAGGCCAATAGTACTTGACCCAACTTTCCCTTCTTAGTACTTCCAATAGGAGATCACCCCCTAGTGGAAATGCAGAAGATTATACTTCTACATCTCACCATTTAGTCAGTATAAGAAAATCCATGACACTTAAAACAATTGTTTATATTACTATGGTAAGACAAAAATAGCACTGTTAGTAAGTGATGTGCAAGTTATAATGACTTCCATTTGCATGAATTGTTTTAAGTTTATATAAATTTGTAGAACAATTCACAAATTAACACCTATCCATCGAAGCTTTTGTTTTCAGAAAATGGTTTCGCTATAAAAATTGACTGTGGTAAATTGCAACCGTCCTTCTTTTCAAGAAATCAAGGGGCTATGACCTATTCAAATTATTAATACTCATGATTTAGGATGCCAGTTGCACATTTGTAATAGAAATTGTTCAAAAATAGGATGTATTAATATTTACCTTGTATTTAAGAGATGCTATATACCAAGCCTCATGAGTCCGCCAGTTTGTCTTAGTGAGTTGGCTGACGTGTTTCTTTGATGCTAGAAGCTATGCCACTAGTGTTTCAAACAACAACAGTTACACAAGATGAATTGGTTTCAACAAATAGACAAGATAGACGAGAAAGAAGGAAGAGGCAGTTCCGCTTCTGAAAATTTCGCTCCTGCAAGTCTTACGAACAGCAGCAGAACATGTTTGACTTAGTAGCACAAGACGAGCCTCTCAGGTCAGGAGGCACTCAAACTACAACTGGGCAAGAGCTGCCTCTTCACAACAGAATTGACCTTAGTGAAGTGGAGGGAGCAAAGCTTTTCTCAACTTCATTTGCTGATGGGACATGACTCAAAAGGAGAAGCATTAGCTGCAAACATCCAATAATCACCAGACCATCGACTGTATGAAGTATGAAATCAGGAAAATTGGAAGTCATCAAAAATACAATGGAATACATAAAGAGCCATATCCTTGACATTAGTGAGCTGAAATGGATCGGTATTGGCCATTTTTATTTGTAAATACATAATATGACAATTCAAGAGGAATAGTGTACATTAACAGGCAAAAAGAACACCTAGTTTAAAACACAATGCTCTCTGTGATAGGATAATAGCTAGATGTCTACAAAGAAAATAAGTTAAAATATTCCAATTTATGCATGAACTTCTGAGGCCCGGGACAAAGAAATTGAAGAATCCAATTACCTTTTTCAGTCTAAAATTGATTAAATATGCAATCAAGATGCATTGATAATGTTTCTGATTACTAAATGTTATTGGATGAACTCAAATGTCCATCAACAGAAGAAAGGATAAAGAAAATATGGTACACACCCATAAATATATATTCAAACAATGAAATAGTATTCGCCCATAAAATAATGTATTTATGCTGTACAGATGAACCTTAAAAACATGTGCTAACTGAAATAAGCTAGGAACAAGAGGACATTCATTTCAGGATTTAGTTCATATGAAATAGAGTATCTAAAATTGGAATGTGAAAGTTGGGCATTAGAAAGAGTAAGTAGTGAGAAAATATGGCCTTGCTGACAGAAATGAAGCTGAAGATCTCACAAGAGAATTTTGTAAACCAATGACTCCTTCATTGCAAATGCCTTTTTTCAATACAGAAATGAGAAATGTACATGCAGGCCTTCCCAGGTGGAATATCCAGGAATCAATTGGAATACATTTGTGGAAAAAGATACAATGGAGAAGCTCAATGTCATCAAGCAAAACAAGGCCAAAAACCAACTGTGGAATAGACCATCAATTGCTCATATGACTTTCAAGTAGAAGCTTAAGAAAAATAAAATACATCCACAAGAGTCACACTATAACCTTGAGTATATCCCCCCTGCATTTAGAGAACATTTCAATGGCCGTGATTTTTGAGTGAGTTTTCTGCAGAACAGGTTTGACACTAATGACAGAAAACCAGATGAGCTGTGGGATAACATGGAGAATTGCATATAGGACACAACCAAAAGGTCATTTAAAAAAACAGGGAGAAGGCAAAGGCCAAAATAGAAGTCAGATGAGACTGAACTTTTCTCTGTAATGTAAATAATCAAAGTAACGGAAGAAATTATGAAGTAAAAGAGCTGAATAGAAACTGCCAAAAGGAAACATGGCATGGCAAAGTAAAGCACTATCCTAAATGTGAAAAGACCTGAGTGAGAAAACCAAAAAGGAAAACATATGTATCTCAAGCTGAACGAAGTGAAGGGAAAAATCAGCCCTTGAATTACAATATTGAAGGATTCTATGGGCAAAATGTTGAATGTTACTGGAAGCATCAAAAGAAGATGAAAGGAGTACGCAGAGTCACTATACCAAAAAAGAACTGGTTGGCATTGAACCATTTCAAAAAGTAAGTAGTATAAGAAGCAGAGCCAATGGTATTGAAGAAAGCAGCCCCCGCCATGCTGAAGGCACTAGTGAGAAGCAAAGATCTGTAGATTGACAGAATACCAATTGAAATGTCTCACCAAATTGATACAGTCCTGGAAGCAATCATCAGTCTATGCCAAAGAATTTGTAGGCTAATTTCCTGGCCAACCCACTGGATATTTTTGTGATATTTGTGTCACTTGGTCTGTCATCTTTATACATCATGTGACTTCAAAATATTTTGTGAAAATGAAATTGAAAGATAATTTTTCATGAATCCCCTTTGCATAGTTGCATTTGGATAATTTTTAATTTTGTCAAAGAGGAATGATCAATGTGAAACACAAAATGAACATCAATCTCCTTCCCAGGGGCCACATCTATCTCAATTAACTAATCTGGAAGTAATACTGAATCATTTCTTCT
>NW_022111373.1:10791493-10794072 GCF_000313985.2 Echinops telfairi
CAGGGACTGGAGCTGGCCAGCGCTAGCCTGCTCTGCAGCCATGTAGACCACTTTCTTGATACATGTTTCTTTCTTAGACATGTATAAGTGCCCGTGGTGTTCTTCCTCTAGAAAACCCAGCCTAACAATTGATTGGAAAAAAAAAAAAAGCATCCATACAGTCCATCAGCACACATTTACCCCGTGCCTAGAATGTGCTGATGAGTATGCAAAAACTCACTGTTCGGGGGCCATTGAGTGGATTCCAGCTCAGAGAGAGCCCATGGACAAGAGAGCACAGCTCTGTCCGTCCTGTGTCATCCTTGCAACTGTTGTTATATTTGACCCTGTTGTTGCAGCCAAGGTATCTCTTTAAGAGTCTTTACAGACAAATCTGTCTCCTAATAACAAGGAAAACATTTCTTTTAGCCTTTAGTTAGCTAAAGCAGTAGAGATAAACTCTGTTTTTAAGATAGAAGACATTCAGGATAACCCTATCATTAAAGATTATTGTAGAGCAAATGCTTATCTCTTCAGCTCAAGAAATGTGCATACTTGAATGTATAATGCTGGGGATAAACAGAATTAGTATTATTAAATAAACAGAATAAGATGTGAGTACAAAATCAAGGCCTGCCGATAGGCAAGTGTCAATGCCCTCAGGTGGACCTACTGCACCGTATTAAGAATTTCTCTTCATCATCAAATGTTTATGTACTTTAAGATTATTCACAAAAATAGTATTTCATTTTCAGTTTAAAAAGGGAACACACATCTACATGTATCTTCCCACACTGATTTTGTTACACTGTAGTGCTAACTTCTGGAAGTTGCCAGATTTTCTCTCTTAAAATATTTGATAATACAATGCAACCTAATTTTCCAGGAATAAAGGATGCTCAGCAAAAAAGTGGAAATTAAATGGACAAAGAAGGAAATTATAATAATAATGAAACCACAGCTCAACAGCAAACAATTGTGCAAGCTTTGTAAATCATACTCAGCATTCAAGCATTTATCTTATATTTTTCTCTCAATATGGTAAAATATTGTAGAAACCAAAACCCCGCAATGGGTCTAGTTCAAATAGAAGCTTTATAACACAGCGATTCTGGATTGTGTACCGACTATCCCTCCATCAGCAGGTGTGTCACACACTTTGCAAATGTGGCCAGAAAGCCAAGCACGACCACCGAGTTAGCTGTCAAATTTCAACATTCTAGAAATGTCTCTGCAAGGACCTGGTTTGTTCCCGTAGGAGTTTTTAATTAGTCTCTGCCATATGCTCATCTGGCTGAGTCCAAGGTGGCATCCCAAGAAGCATCAGTGCCTAGAGGCACAAGTGTGCTAAGAGGTCCTATCTTTCTAGGAGGAAACAAGGCTCTTTGCTGTTTTGTTAAACAAAAAAGAACCCTTTGCTTCACTTTCAAATACTTGATAAATTCTTTCATTGTCAATGGAGACACTCTGCTAGAGTCATTATATAGTCTCTTTCTTAGGGAGCCAACTGCTCGGAAAGCATGCAGGAAAGGCGATCTATAAATAAGGTGGGGTATAGAGTTCTGAATGAACACAGACCAGAAGATTCCTGGCAACCCATTCCCATATTCCATTTGTTTCCACAGCCAGACCCAATATGTAGGAGCTTAAATGGCAAACCAATCTTATTCATAACTTGTACTTTGGCCTTAGATTTGAGGAGGATTGGTGGTCACCAATATTTTTCCATTCTATTAATCATGATTTTTAAACCCACCAGATGAAATATTGGGCTGTGCTTATATTAACCAGTGAGGTCACCAGTGCCATGCCAGAGTAAAATGTCATCTTGTTTCTCATTTAGACCATAAAGGGAAACGGGGTTACCCCTCAAAGCTTCAAGGCTTGAGAACTCTTTTTCCCCCTCTTTTTTAGCCCGGTGGGAATGAGAGAGTGGTTAAAAAACAAAACGTGTTTTTCCCAATAGTTAACTCACAGAATTTTACCTGATACTGATTTAGTAAAGGACAAACATTTTACATGTTGCTTAATTGCAACAACACTCACAATTCATGATAAAAGACAAATCAGAAGTTTACTCTGAAGATGTCCTCTTTCCAAATGTGCTCGTAGGACAGGCAAGCCTTTGTCTCCGTGCTACCTGCCTCCTAGAATTGGAACGCCATAGCTATAGCGCTGTCTCTGACTGTGAATGCTAATTTTATTGTTGTGTGTTCTGCTTATCATTGAAAGATTTTAAATGACAAATTAAGATGAAAGGGGAATATGTTTGTGAATGGCTTTGAGCTCAGTTCTTGGTTGAAAAAATATAACTAACAAGTTCTAAAAGCAAGCATTCTAGCATAACAAAATCACAAAACAACATTGCTTTTCATGGCATAGTTTTTTTTAATAGTATAGAATATGTATAACATCCATTACAAGCTGCAAATGCAAAAATAAAACAATGTTTGAGCATATTATATTCCTTTAACCTAACACACACCTAGCATCCGCATCTTGAGGAGGTTCATTAAAAATTAAGAATGACATAAAGTTAATAGATTTCATTTTAAACCTGTGGCAGGTTTCAAATAGTTGCTAAATTAAAGTATTCAGGG
>NW_022111373.1:10795755-10797111 GCF_000313985.2 Echinops telfairi
CACCTATTTTTAAAGTGTTAAAAACGCAAAGATGTCATTTTAAGGACTAAAGTGTGCCTGGCTCAAACCATGATGTTTTCAATTGTCTCATATGCTTGTGAAATCTGAGCTATGAGTAAGAAAGACAAAAGAAGAATTGATAGATTTGAATTATAATGTGGGTGAAGGATGTTGATAGATCACAGACGTCTATATATATATATATGAGTACCTATATATTGGAGTATAAGTCAAGTTTTTAGCATATTTTTAATGCTGTTTTTGTGGTAAAATTAGGTGCTTCACGTATATTCGGGTTGGCTTATACTCGAGTATATATGGTAATTCTGTCTTGGAAAAAGTACAGCCAGAAAGCTCTTTAGAAGTGAGGCAGTGAGGATGGTGAGACATCATGGTGCACACTTTGGACATGTTATTCGCAGAGACCATTCCTGAGAGAAGGACAGCAAGCTTAGTAGAGGGCCAATAAAAAGGAAAAGAGGAAAATCGCATCGGGATAGATTCACAGTGGCTACATTAAGGGGTTCAAACATACTATGATTGTGAGGATGACATGGGGCCATGCAGTCATGGAGTCATGAGTCAGAAATGACTTGAGAGCACCTAATAAAAGCACACATACAACATGCGTGTTGTTAAGTGATGTTGAGTTGTTACTAACTCATAGTGACCCTATGTTCCAGAGAACAAAGCAGTGCCTGGTCTGGAAATACATATATTATTGTATAATTGTACACTAAAAGTTAGTGTACAATGGCGTTGAATGTTTTACATACACACACACAGACATTTGGTACTCCTGTTAGGTGCCATTGAGTTGGTTCCAACGTGTACACACCTTCGATGTGTGACAGAATGAAATATTGTCCAGTTCTACACCACGCTCGCTCACCATTGTGCCCATGCCTGAGCCCATTGTTGCAGCCATGGTGTCTATCCAGCTCCTTGAGGGCCCTCCTCTTTTCCACTGCCTTCCACTTTAGCAAGCATGATGCCTTTGCTTTTCCAGGGACTGGTCTCTCCCAATATGCCCACAGTGCCTGAGACAAAGTCTCACCATCTTTGCCTCTAGTGCTGAAAAACTCGGCTTATACATGAGTATACATGGTAGTTCTTTGGCCATTTTTTCTTTGGAATAATGACTGATGATGTTCTCTGTTCATTTTTAACTGGGCTGTGTTCTTTTATGTTGTTGAGTTGCAGTTGTTCTTTACATATTCTGAATATTAAACCCTTATCATAATCAGGATTTCCAAATATTTTTCCCATTTTGTAAGTTGTCTTTTACTTTCTTGATAATATACTTCTATAAAAGTTTTTAATTTAATGAAATCCAATTTTTATGTTGTAGCTTAA
>NW_022111373.1:10797476-10799922 GCF_000313985.2 Echinops telfairi
ATACATAAAAGGTAACATGCATCATTTCCCACATGTAGAAATCCAGTTGTCCCATCAACATCTATAAACAGATATTTTGTCCCTGTTGAAAGAAATTGATATATTTGTTGAAAGTTAATTGGCCCTAGATGTATGCGTTTATTTCTTAATTTAATTTTTTTTTTAGCTTCTATGTCTATCCTTATGTCACTACCACATGGTTTTGATTATTTGGAGTTTCGTAGTAAATCCTGTTCTTTTTTATGAGTGGTTTGGGTTTTTGGAACCTTTGGAGTTACATATGAATTTAAAAATTGATTTTTCCATTTCTGTAAAAAAAACACAAAAACAAGGCTATTGGAATTCTGATAGGGATTAAATTAAATCTGTATATTTAGTTGGTTAATGGTGCTACTTTAACAATACTAACATTCTACATTTAGGTACAGAATATCTTTCCATTTGGTTAGCTTTTCTTTCTTTACTCTTAGTGATGCTTTGTAGGTATCAATGTTCAAGTGATTGAAAGGAATGATATGTTATATATATTAAATCCCAACTATGTAAGTTAAAAAATACCTCAGCTCCCTAGTTAAGTCTATTTCTAGTTATGTATTTAATGATTTTTAGATGCTATTTCAAATGAAATTTTCATCTTATTTTCCTTTTAGAATTTCTCATTGCTGGTGTATTGAAATACTGATAATATGTGAGTTTGTTGATTTTGTATAGTGAAATTTTGTTCAGTGAATTAACTCTAGTAGTTTCCTCGTGGATTTATTTGCTATCTTCTTATACATAGCTCCATGTCTTCTGTGATTAGAGATAACTATACTTTTTACTTTTCAGTTTAGATGCCTTCGCAGCACTATTCAAATATATAACATTCTAAATAAAAGGATTTATGCATAATGATGTGTGAACTAAAGTATTAGTTCACTTATAAAGGATGGAGGCATTCGTAGTCGATTGGTACTGTTAAATCATATGATTTTTGAGAATTACACATAAACCATCACACAACTACTGCAACCCTGGCATCTGTTCAAAAATCGGGTCCAATTTTACTTAGAGTAATGAAAATATGATACTAGCAATGAGCACACCTACTGACTACAGACTGCTCCAGCATGCCAAGGGAGGTGTGGACAATGGAAAACATTTCCTTTTAAATATTTGCTCAAAGAGACCTGTTTGGACAAGAGCATTGGAAATGGCAGAAATAAGAACAAATTTAATATAATTATTCCATTCATATTAACTGCCAAGCAATACATTAGCAGACAGTCTTTAAACTGCCTTGTGGGAAGTAGGATTAGGTTTATTTTAGATGTATACAGCGGCATGACTCATGGCAGCTGGGAGAGTGGGGAGGGACTGTGGAAATAAACGTGTTGATCTACCTATATGTTATATCAATCACAGACTCTGCTCAGTCCAACGCTCTCAGGATCTGCAAGCTTAGTGCAGCGTGGAGTTGTCCTGCAAACTAAAGCTCACACTGTAAAGCAAAGGGAGTTGAACGGACAATTTAACTATAGCTAGAATATTTTAAAAACAGCTAAATATTTCAAAGAAAGGCTCTGATTGTTGAAAATAAAAAGTAATGTATTAATTACTACCTCATAACTGTAATTTTGCTACTGTTATGAATCATAATGTAAATATCTGATCTGCAGGATGTGTTTTCATTGTTACAAAGAGAACATAATTAAAGCATAGTGATTAATCACAAAATCAATATGTCATTATATATTGTGAAATATTTATTTCTAATTACAAATAAATGCAATTTTGTCTTGAAGCATGGTGTAGCATGGGTAACAGTATTAATATCACAACAGTAAACTACTTTGCTACATTTTGCGACAGTATGTGTAAAAAGCCAATGTCAGTGTGAAGGTCGAGATAGTTTTTTTCTCACCAGATCAGCATATCTGCATGTGGGTAGACCCGCCTGGAGACGGATTGAGGAGCTGTGTCTCGGTTCCTAAGACCATTGGAAATATGTGCTTTCTGATGGTCTTAGGCGACCTCTGTGAAAGGGTCCTTCCATCCCCAAAGGGGTCACGACCCAGAGGTTGAGAAGCGCTACATTAAGGCTCAATGACTCCTTTTCTTTTGGTAACCATTGTCAGTGAATTGTCTCCTTGAAAAAGGTGAGTGGAGTTCCACGCTCTGTACTGGTGAATGTGACCATTTTTTCTTTGTGAATGTTATCAGTTAAGTTACCAGCATCACACCTGCAAGGTCTGGGTCCTAATCCCTTGCCTGTGGCCCTTTACAAAAAGGGAGTCACACAGTGGGAAAACAGATGCCATGGGATGACTGAAGCAGATCCATCTCTAAATAGCGAAGGAATAGCAAAAACCAGGAGAGCCGCAGCAGACTTCTTAAAGTCCTCAGAACCAATCAGCATTGCTGATACCTTGATTTGCACTTCTAAATACAGAATGGTGAAAAAAAA
>NW_022111373.1:10800569-10815831 GCF_000313985.2 Echinops telfairi
GTTCCATTCTAGTATACAAATAAAGTCATTTTAGTATTCCTTACTAATTCTTTGATGGGGAACACATTTGTGAACTAGATTACAGGGTTTGTTTACAGTTCTATTTGTCTTCAGTTTACAGTATCCAATCATTTGACCCTTTTCTGGAAATGACTTCTGGCATCTCTTTTACCATTTCCTTCATGGCAGTTATCTGGCTCATTTGTAATAGAGTTAAAATTCATTCGTGAGAGTTGGCAGGCCACCCATCCTTTTGCTCCTCCTATGTAATTTTTTTTCTTTAATTACCATGCAGAAGTGATTCTTTGTAATGTCGAGTTGGATGGATTTTGACCAATGAATGGAGCCTGCTATCTACCTGCACAAGACCATCCAAGGCCATTTCATCACCTTCTCTGCAACTCTCCCCAGGCTCCTCTGTACTAACACCCCTCTACCTCACCTCCTAAATCATTGTGCTTCAGTTAGTGGTCCTAGAATCTGGTTTGGCAGTAACCAGAATTAAATAGAGCTGTTCAATCATGCTATAATAACAACGCACCTGAGAGTCAGCCCACTGAAAAAGCAAAATGAGGAAAGCTACAAACTGCCATTGTTTCAGACTACATTAGTGCTCAGAGTTGGCCTTTCCAACTCATTGCATTTAAATAGCTCAAAGAATACATCATGAATTGTTGTGTGTGTGTGGTAATTTTTCTTTCATTGAATGCTTACGTTTGGAATTTCTTAAGGAGCTCATAGTTCAGTATAACCTCTTTACAGAAATGTCATGGAAACACCACCTATTTTCTTTCTTATTCCTACACACAATGGAAGACCTCACCAGAAATGCAGTGAGAAGAATTGTTTTAGGGCATTTATCAAAGATCCCTAGAAGGGCTATCCGTACCCTGGTCCTGACCCAATGGGTCAAGCAAAAGTACTAGGATATTTTTTTCTTTTCTTTTGTTATTTTTACAGGTTCTAGTGGATAATAAAAGAGCCTGGCAGTGAGTTGTTGGGCTGTGATTCTCAGGCTTGGCGGTTGGAAACCACCAGCAGCTCCCTGGGAGAAAGACCTGGCTTTCTACTCCCATAAACAGTTAGTCTCAGAAACCCACAGGGCGTCTCCATGAGTCAGCAGGGACTCAATGGCCCAGAGAGTGGATAAAGAAGGGGGTGAGAAGAAAGTTAAATGACAAATGATTAGAATAACCTAACAGAAGGAAATGCAGTGCATTTAATCATGGCTTGGGTGGGACAGGGGAAAGGGAGGGTTACTTCAGACTATCACGATGTGAACTTTCCGTGTTTAAATACCTATTTCTTGATGTGTCCTTCCTGGCAGTTACTAGCACTGACACCACCGTCGTATGGAAATATACAAGGATGAGATTCTATCTGTTTCTTGAGAGAACAGTCCCTTCCTTGAGGTATAATGGAGCTGACATGGAAATACCCAACCACAGTCTGAACAGTTGTCCTGAGTTAGCAATGCATAATTTTCAAGGCTGGTGTAGAGATTAAAAGATTAAGCATAGAAACTACCTAGAATCTACAAGCATGCAATGATGACAATAACAGTTACTACTATTAGTAGTCATATTTGTGCATATTTCCATAGGCATTAGGGAAATCTGATTACATGAAAATGGTAACTGTAAGAGCTGTAGCCACATGTATGTGCTTTTAGTAAGGAACCATGACTGCAAATAACCTTAGCGTAGTTGAGTAATTCAAGTAAAGTACATAGCACTTATATTTTTAAAAAATGATGAGATGAAACATACATATAAGTCTAGATCATTCTCCATGCTGACACTCATACATTTTATATGTTTGCAAAGATTGAATCATTCCTTTTCATCTTTCTATCTCTAAGGCCTCCCAACAGCAGGCAAAAGAAAACTCCATAAGTTGAATTGAAAGATACCTGTTCATGCTATACTTACTACCACCAAGGCAATTATGACTCACAGGGACCCAACAGAATAGGTTACAACTGCCCTATAAGGGTCCTGAGGCTGTGAATCGTTACTGAAGCAATGATTCTTTCCTCTACGGAGCCCGTCTTGGTATTCCCAAAATGTAACCTCTCTAAACTTGACATGCGCGGGAGTCAGAAAAACAGGGATCTTCATCATGCATGTGTTTTCATTTGAAACTCAAGTTGTGCTAGCCTTATGAACACAGAGCACCTAGAAACATTCGATTGTAGGAGTAGACTTTGCACAGAAGCTAATAAAATTGAATTATTAGAAACTTTAGAATTTTTAGAAACTTTATTGAAGACCCCTTTCTCCTGTGTAAATATGGGAAATCGTTAGAAAATAAACCAAACATTTATTTGATGCCTTCTATATTTCAGATATATGTTATCATGCAATGTCCCTAACTGCTTTATCAATTATATTTACCTTAGCCTTACCAATAAAGAACCTGGAGCTTTCAGAATTAAATGTTATTTTTCCCCTTGCAGTTTATGTTTTCGTTCTCTGTTATAGTTAATATGCTAAGTTCTTGCCACATAGCATTGAAGGTCTTGTATTGCAGATAAAACAATAGGTGCTGAAGGAGTAAAGATAATAACTGATGTAACGGTTTATTGGGAAAGAGGGGGAGGGTTAAGGGGATTGGGGAGCAAATAATGAATATGGTATGGGGGAGGGAGTACTAGAATTTATTGTGATAACATATATACAACTCTTTTTAAAAGCAACATATAACTATGGAAGTCTGCGATATGTGAATTTGTATCAATAAACTATTATAAAAATCCTAGGTGCTTATTTTTTCTTTTATTTTGGTGTTATTTCAAGATTAACTCTCTTTACTGAGTACGGGTTCAAATTCATGTGTTTGCATTCAAGTTCACAAAGGAATAACTGAAGACAAAATGCTGCTAAAGATTTCCAAAGCTGCAGGGCACTGGCTTCTGACAAAAATATAGAGTCTGCTTTTACAGAATGAGGACACTTGGGATAATTACACACTAACAGGGCTGAATCATGGTTCTGATAAGAGGAAGGCACAAGCCCATATAATTAAACAGAACAAAAGCAAAATAAAATGTTTTTAATAAAAATTCAGAAACAGCAGACCTGGTGCATTTGGCAATGGTCCAAATTCATTTCTGTTAAATAGGAATTATAAATACTTCATAAGCATAATTTCCCAAAAGGGCAAAAACCAAAACAAAACTGAAAGGGAAGAAAGTAGTCCTGTATCAGACATACAGTTTCTAGTAAGCTGTACTAACTGTGTGTATTCATTCACTTGTTTCATCCTTAATAGCAAAATGCATTTTCTCTTCATGTTCCAAAAAGATTTGCAGAGTCCCCGTGTTGAGAAGTCTTAATCTGAGAAGCGGCACTTCCCATTACGTAATTGCTTTCTTCTCTCTTCCCCCTGCTATCACACTGAAGGAGCAGGACACTCTTAAGTGGATACACATCCAGGTATTTCACAAGAGTGATTTTATCTGTGTCTGTGTTAGTCTGGGTACTTCAGAGAAACAAATCCACAGAAACTTAAGAATGAGAGAGTTTTATATAACGGGTAAGTGCACATCAAGAAAACATCCCAACCCAAAGCTGCCCAAGCCCACAAGTCCAATATTAACCCATGAACCCATATGTCTGACACCAATCCACAAAGTCCTCCTCCATCTCACAATATACTGTACATGCAATCATGCTGACTGCAGGAGGAAAGCTGAGTCAGTGAATGTGTAAGCATCACTGCACTGGCAGGGGTCTCCACATGGTGCTCCAGCACCTAGAGCTACATCGGGGTAGGTCCATGTGGCTTCTCCTCAGGGATGTTTTGCAGGAAGTCAGCCTTGCCAGCTGAAGCAGGGAACTGGCTAAGGCAGCATCACCTTGGTCTGGCCATCACAAAACAAGAGACCCGAAAGGCAAGAGAATTTGAATGAGAACTCGAAAGGCGAGGCTCACAGAGCCATTTATCCCTCCGCCCTTCAATTAACCCCACATGTGTTTATCGGCCAGGTTGGCACAATAAACTAACTACCTCAGTGTATATCATCCGTAAGTAAAATGTGTGCATTTAAGTGTATGGACTCTGGATATAAGGATTGGGAAACAATAAGATTAGATGCCCTGCAACGTTATACACACCTGACAGAGCTCAGGAGATATAGGAGTTGGTATCTGTCTTACAGCTGAAATGTTTATAAGGCTCAGGACTGCCTCGAGCTGGCAGAGTGAGGAGAAAAAAGAAAGCTGCTTCTCCCCAAAGTTGGGGAGAAGCAGGTGACTCTCAGACTAGAGCTGGGTCCTGGGGGAAGGGAGGCAGTCTGAAGCTATTCTGACAGTGGCTCCTCCCAGTAAATCACAGGCATCGAAGTGTCAACAGGACACAAAAATTTTATACTCCCAAAGGTTTGAGAATTTATATCAATAGAGGACAAAACAAAACAACCCAAATCCTTATTTATGGGAATAGCCTTGAATCATTTATTTTAAAATTGGCTAATATTCAGAATAGTGCACTTCAACATTCACATAAAATATATTTTAGCAAGATGCATTTTGGAGAAAATTTTCCAAGATGAAAAAGCACATAGGGAAATAAATCTTTCTTATCTAAAACATCTATTTACCCTTCTCTAATTTCTAAATAATCTTGAATAGATTAAAAGTTACCACATGTGATGATTCAAAGTTTTTAAAAAAATTTCTCTTTTCATATTTATGCCTCAGTGATGATAGCTACTTATGATGTAAAACTGTTAGTATCAAGACAAAGGAAGATGCTTGTGGCAGTTAGGTTTTATGTCAACTTGCACCTGTGTGAATATGTAGGAGCGGAATTCACCCCACCATCAGGTCCCAGTCTTTGTGGGTGTGGCCTTTTTATAAGAGAGACACTGGGAACTTTTCCTTCTCTGCCCCTTTGCCTTCCTCTTCACTGAGTCTCTGTGTCTGCCTCTCAGGGTGGCACTCTATGGGCCACAGACCTCAAGAGCTATTGATGCCCTGCCATGTTTCCAGAGACCTGGCTTGCGTCCAGGCAACTATGCCCCCACACGCCTGCGATCTCCCTTCTTCTCATGTCACCTTTGTGTGGCATTGACTGCAGCTATGTGAGGCTGAAGACGACCCTGACTAGCATCAGGTCAATGGATGCTTTCTTGATATGAAATTAATTTTTGGTATACAATGATTTCTTATAAGTATATGAGTGTCACTGATTTTGTTTTTCTTGACAATCTAACATAATTCTATTTTCCTATACATATATTCCCATAAAACGTTCACACAGTAGAGGCACACTTTTAAGGCACACTTTAAGAGGCTCTGGTTGAAAATAAAGCTGCTTTGACTGCCTAGGACTTGTCCCTTCTTCATTAATGTATCTGTAGAAAGACAAGGATCCCTGGTAACATAGTGGGTTACTCACGCAATGGCTAACCACAAGTTTGAATGAAACCCACCAGCTACTGTGAGGAAGAAAGACGAGGCAGCCTACTTTTGTAAAACTGGAACCCTGGTGGCTTAGTGGTTATGTGTTGGGCTGTTCACCGCAAGGTCAGAAGTTTGAAACCACCACTGGCTCTTCATAATAGAGGTGAGGCTTTTTACAACTCTATAGAGTTGAAGTCTCAGAAAACCAAAGGGGCGGTTCTACGCTAGCCTATATTGTTAATATAGTTGGCACCGACTCATAGGCAGTGCGTTGGGTTTTGGTCTTCATAGGGAAGTAAGGAATTGAGAGGCGAACTAGCTTTACGGTAGATCACAAGCACTCCCCAGATAATGCAGAATAGTTGAAAAAAGACCAAGTAGTGTAACAATAGTAGAACAGTTGTCACTTATTATAGTAATACATCTTGACCCCTAAACAAAACTCATTGCCTAGAGTTGAATCCTGACTCATTAGTGACCCTCCAGGGCCGGGTTGAACGGCCCCATCATGTTTCTTGACGGAGGAAGACTGCTAAATCTTTCTGCATGCAGTGCTTGGTGGGTCTGAACTTTTGGGTTAGCAGACAAGCAATTTCATCACGGAGCCCTCAGAGCTCCTATATGAAGAGAAAAGGAGACCGGCACTCGGGTCTTAGTGAGGTCATGTGTCAACATTGCATTGAGTGGGGACTTAGAATGGTTAGGATAATTGAAGCTTCTTATTTATTTCATAACTATCATCATCAACACAGTTATTTCTTTTTGAAAAGGTGCGCCAGCATCTGAGAACTCTCGTCACTCAAGCATGTGATGGTCCTTTCAGTGCAGTTCATTTCCGTTATTGGAGAATTAGTTCATTATGTGTTTCTTGAAGATTTTTCACAGGCACACCCTGCAATATTAATGTGGCTTCTCCTCCTCACGCCACCAACTGTCAGCTGAGGAAGCCCTCAAGATCATGGGAGATAAAATATATTTTCAATAGGGAAATAAATAATCATCTTAAAATAAAATTAAAAAGCACAAGTCAAGATTTTAGCCAGATCTTATATTTGTTGATTTAACCCTAATGAGACATGTTCAGACAAGCCATGATAATGATAGGAGAAAAGGAAATCCTTTCAGGACCAAATCCATTCATGACATCAGATAAAGCAGTAAGAGAAAATGTTTTATTAGATCCAACATATGAATTATAGTAAGATGTCTTTTTTTATTTCCAAACAAAATACACTAGTTGTTGTTGTTCTTGTTAGGTGCCCTTGAATCGGTTTGGACTCATAGGCAACCAATGTACAACACTGCCCGGCCCTACGCCATCACCACAGTTATTCTCAGATTCGAGTCCATCCTTGCAGCAGTTGTATCAATCTTTCTCATCGAGGCCCTCCTGATCTTTGCTACCTCTCTGCTTTACCAAGCATGACGTCCTTCTCCAGGGACGGGTCTCTCCTGATAACACGCTCGACGTACATGAGGCAAATTCCTCATCCTTGCCGCTAAGGAGCATTCTGGCTGCACATCTTTCGAGGTAGATCCATTTGTCCTTTTGGCAGTCCGTGGTACTTTCAATATTCTTCAGCACCGTAATCCTAGTGCATTGATTCTTCTTTGATCTTTCTTAGTTAGTGTCCAGCTTATATGTGTACATGTTGTTATTGTTGGGTGCCATCAAGTCAATTCTGACCTGTAGCAACCTTCTACACTACAGAATGAAACAAGAGAATTGTCCTGTACCATCTTCACATTTGTTCCCACGCTTGACTCCATCGCTGCAGCCGCTATGCCTGTTCATCTACTCAAGGGGCTTCTTCTTGAAGGCTCCAGGCATGGTCTCTCTTCGGTCTCTCTTGACCACACGCCCAAGTATGTAAGATGAATCATGCCATCCTTGCCTCTAAGGAGCACTCTGGCTGTACTTCTTCCACTACAGATTGCTTTTTCCTTTTTGCAGTTCATGATGCTTTCAAAATTTTCTCCAGTACTACAATTTAAATGCAACATGGATATGAGGTCATTGAAAATACCATGGCTTGGTTCAGACTCACCTTAGTACTCCAAGTAACATATTTGTTTTTCAACACTTTAAAGAAGTCTTGTGCAGCAGATTTACCTAATACAATGCTTCATTTGATGTCTTCATTGCTGTTTCCATGAGTATTGCCAATGGGTCTAAGCAAAATGAAATCCTTGTCAACTTCAATTTTTTCCTCCATTTATTATTGTGTCATCTATTTGGCCCAGTTATGGATTTTTTTACACTAAGTTGCAATCCATAATGATTGCTTCAATCCTTGATCTTCAGTAGCAAGTGATTCAGGCCCTCCTCACTTTCAGCAAGCAATGTGATTACTAGACCTTCTTTCAATTCTGGTAGAGCATTCATCTGCATAGAATCCAGCTTCTCTGATGATTTGCTCAGCATACAGATTGAATAATATGGTGAAAGGATACAACCCAGGTGCACACCTTTCCTAATTTTGGACCACGCCATATCCCCTTGTTCTGTTCCAACAACTGCCTCGTGATTCGTGTAGAGCTTCTGCATGAGCACAATGTAGTACTTTGGGATTCCCATACTTCTCACGGCTCTTCATTCTTTCATGGTGCATAGAGCCAAAGAAACACAAGTAAACACCTTTCAGATATTCTGTTTTCTGCCAAGAATGGTCTGACATTCCTTGTTCTGTCCTTTTTTAAATCTGGTCTGAACCTCTGGCAGGTCCCAGTCAAAATATTGCTGTAGCCACTGTTTGATGATCTCTGGCAGAAATTTTACTTGTATGTTCTATCAATGATATTTTTCTATAATTTGAGCACTCTTTTGCATCACCTTTCTATGGACTGGGTACAAATATGGATCTCTTCCAATCAGCTGGCCATATTGCTGTCATTCAAATTTCCTGGCATCCATGAGTGAGTGCCTGTGGTGCTTCATCAGCTTGTTTAAACATTTCGGTTGGCATTTCATCAATTCCTGGAGCCTTGGTTTTGGCTAATGCTTTCATGACTGCATGAAATTGTAGCTTCAGCACCACTGGTTCTTGTTCATCTGCAAGAACCATTCTACCTCTTAACATGACAGAATCTCAATGAGTTCTTTTGGGACAGAGAGTCTGTGTATTCTTTCCATCTTCTTTTGATGCTTTTTGCATCATTCAATATTTTGCCCACAGAACCTTTCAATCTTGCAACTCAAGGCTTGAATTTTTTCTCGAGTTCTCTCAGTTTAAGATATGCGGAGCGTGTTCTTCATTTTTGGTTTCTAACTTTGTCTTTGCACATTTTATTATAGTATTTCACTTTGTTTTCTTGAGTTACCCTTTGGAATTTTCTGTTCATCCCTTAGTCTTCATCATTTGTTCCGTGTGCCTTAGTTAATCTACGATTAAGAGCAAATTTCAGCCTCTTTTGACATCCATGCTATTCTTTCCGTCCTTCCCTGTCTTTTAATGACCCTTTACTTTCTTCATGTATTATGTTTCTGACGTCATTTCATAACTCACCAGATCTTCTGTCCTTGGTTTTCAATGTGTCAAATCTGTTTTTCAGATATTATGAAAATTGAGGATGTCATATTTTGGCTTTCATGAGCTTGTTTCCATCTTCTTTGGCATCAACGTGAATGTACATATGAACAATTGATGGCCTGTTCCACACTCAGCCCTGGCCTTGTTTCAACTGCTGACATTGAGCTTCTTCATTGTGTCTTTCAACAAATGTAGTCCACTTGGGTTCTGTGTATTCCTTCTGGAGAAATCCATTTGTATAGCCACCTTTTATTTGGGAGGGAAAAAAAGGTATTTGCTATGAACAAATCATTGGTCTTGCAAAATTCTATCATGAGATCTCCAATTTCGTTTCTATCACCAAGGCCATATTATCTAACTACTGTTCCTTCTTATTTGTTTTCAAGTTTTGCATTAAAATTGCCACTGATTATCAATGTATCTTGATTGGTTGATCAATTTCAGGCTGAAGATGTTGGCAGTGTTCTTTAATTTCTGCATCATTATCTTTAGTGGTTGATGCATAAATTTGCATTATGTATTAATTAGGTTTCCTTATATTTGGATAGGCATTATCTTATCAATAGGCAGCATTGTACTTCAAGATATATCTTCTAATGTCCTTTTTGACCATGAATGCAATGCCATTCCTCTTGATTGTGTCATTTCTGGCACAGTAAACCATATGATTTTCTGATTCAAAACGGTGAATGGCAGTAATTTCAGGTCACCAATGCCTAGAATATAAATCCTTATGTGTTCCAGTTCATTTTTAGTGGTTTCCAAGGTTCATACTTTGTACTTTAGCAGTTCTTATTATTAATTAATGTTTGTTGATGTTCTCATCCTGAATCCTGACCTTCAGCAAGTGAAGGCCATGGAGGCTTTCCTCCACAGGCTTTCCTCTAGCCACGTGATTATGAATGACTCTACTTTGAGAAGGCGGGGCTTCTTCAGTTATATTTGTAGTGCTTTCCAACCTGAGAGGTGCATCTTTTGGCACCATCTCCGACAGTATCATGCTTCTGTTCATTAAGTTTTCAGTAGCTGACAATCTTTGGTTGCTTTCCATAGGGTTTTCAGTAGCTAATTCTTCTGAAATAGACAGCCTCCTCCTTATTCATACTATGTTTTTAGTCTGGAAACTGCTGAGCTTTGTTCACTTTGGGTCACCCTACAGGTATTGAAAGTACCCGTGACATAGCCTTCAGCATCACAGAAACACAGAAGCCACCGCAGTATGACAAACTGACTGACTGGTGGTGGAAATATACTAGTAGCTACTCTTAAATATATATTCAAGATCCTTTCTACCAATATTCTATAAAATTCATGGTTTACAAATAACATTCATCATACTATAACTATAAAGGGTCAGTTTTATGTACAGTAAGTTTAAATATTTTAATACAGCAAGTAAGTAAGAATTCCATGATCCACTCCATAGGTCATCCTACTGTGATTCTGAGGAAGGGACCACCATCACCATAATTCCATGAAAGGACCTATGCTGACGTTTGGACTGGACTCATACGTGAACTATGATTTTCCACTGGAGTCTTATAATGCACACGTAAATGTAGGGGTATTTTTAGGAGAAAGAATATGTTCAGTATATAGCGTCTTTAGTATTTGCTTTTGATTAAAGACATGTAAGCACAGGGGACCTAAAGTTTTAATGATAACTTGGGAGAACTTGACTAACTCCATGGCTAAGTCTTTCCATCAAATATTTAAAAGGAGAGGAGAAGAAGAATAGTCAGTCAAGTGCTATTCTCAGACATTACACTCTACTCCTAATGTAACATCACACGAAATTCACGGGCCATGAGTTTAAATTCAGAAACAGAGGACTGGAGAGTCTAAAACTTGACTGAGAGCACAGAGTAAGTGAAACATCTGGAACCTATTCAGCTCTTTTCTCTCCACATGCTACTTGTGAGTTTTAGATATTAATGGAATGAAAAAATGCAGATGGTCCTTTTAAAAGAGAAGCCAATATATTTTGCTCAGTGCATACCAACTCCTGTCTTGATTGTTTTCCAAATATTATATTTTTTAAATTGCTAACATTTTGTTTACATTCCCATGTTTTGCCTAATACACGGACTATTGCCAATATGGTTTCAAGAAAAGAATAAGCTCTTACAAAGTACCCCGCTTGCAAAAATATACTGCGCTAAGTCACAGATTCTACTAAATTTCATTTGGCAGCTCACAGAAACTGGCCATTAATTATATATCAGCCTTTCCATCAGTGCTGTATGAACAAAGTGCTTGCTATGTATGGGCTCTGTGACATTGTTAGGAGTGTTGGTTGCATGGTGGTTATGAGTTGGGTTGCTAACTGCAAGGTCAGCATTTCAAAACCACCATCCACTCCTTGGGATAAAGAAGAAGCTCTCTAACCTTGTAGAGAGTTACAGTCTTAGAAACCCAAAGAAGCAGTTCTACCCTATCCTATAAAATCACTCTGAGTTGAAATCAACTCCATGACAATGAGTTTAGTATTTTGGTTTCTGGTAGTGATTACAGAATTCATAGACAAATGGAGAAATGCTAATCAAACACACAAAGTCACACACACAAATATGACAACTGGTACACGATATTGGCCTATGGTGTGATAAAATTTATATTAAAGATTAGATCTAGTATGGATGTAAGGGAAGGCTTTCCTGATGAAGTCGTCTGATATGTGGATAATAGAAATAGAACTAGACCGATGTAATTCTGTCTTTCTGCATGTGTACATAGGTTGTTGTCAGGTTAGCCATCAAGTGAGCTCTGACTCCTGGCGACCCTATGGCCCACAGGGAGAGACACTGCCCTGTCCTTCAGTAGCCTCATGATTGTTCTCATGTGTGAGCCCATTGTTGCAGCCCTTGGGTCAATCCATGTGGTCAAGGGCCTTCTTCTTTTCATATATGTGTACATATAAGATGCATAGAAAAGATGTACATGTGTAGAAAATGTTCAGGCATATTTCAAAAGGATGCAAATGTTTTCCTGTACATGACTATAATACTTTGCCATAAAAAGAAACAACAGGAAATTTTAAGTGCTTGATGAGGCCACTTGGATCACTAAATGGAAGCTTGGAGGAGAAATGTTACCCTTCTCATTTTCATACTAATCCTCAGAAACTCTGTCCTTCTGATATGCATTTGAAAAGCATGTAAGATCAGGAACATCCATTTATTTAAATCGTGCTGTGTTTGAGGCACTCTGCCAAATACTTTGTATGAATAGCTTCCATCTTCATAACATCCCTGTGCAAAAAAATGTGATTATTTTTTCTACTTCTATAGTAAAAGAAATGAAGATTTATGAAAATTGAGCCCAAAGTCAAGCAGCTAGTGATTGTCAGATCCAATATTGGAAACCAAGTCTGGAGGAGTCTGACATTTGTGTTCTGTGATCTTCTTCTGATTCTCTGTAAAACGATCTTCTATAGAATCTGGAGATAAAAAACACTCAACACACGGGAACAATCATGGAGATTACAAATATAAGTAGCAAAATGTATGCTTTTAAATGTAACATGAAAAGATTGTGTTTCCCACATGTACCTTAAAGCACAGTGATCTATCCCCAAAACAAAAATCAAAAAATGCCATAACCAGGAAGAAAGCTTTCCTTTGTAAGATTTAGCTTCAATTATTTTAAGAGAGAAACTTCCATTCATTTAACTACATCTTGAGATACATGAAATATACTAGGAAGAAAGTGCTGTTCTGAGAAGAGGTGATATCAAAACAAGTCAGACCTAAAACTCTAAGCTAAGAAAAACTAAACATTACATGCCCCACTTCAACTTTGAGTTTTATCCTCTTTGAAACCCACATCTGGGCTGGGAAAAATGCCCAGACAAAGTCCTAAATAAATGTAGTAGAAGCCGACAAGAGAAAAAGAAGAACGATATTTTGCTTCAAACACAGCAGCTCTTCATAGGCAGGCAGTACTTGTCATTTGATGCTTGCTGGAAGCTTTCACAAATGTAACCTTAACAATCCTCATAATAACCTTTGGAGGAAAAGAAATCTCAGCACTTAAAGCCCTTCTTTGAGGACCCCAGCGTATTGGACAAGTGGCCCAAGGGAGATGTGTGATTAAAGAGAAGCTCTGTAGGAGAGAGAGGTAGGCTTGGGTCATGTACCAGTGGGCGCTACGTTACCCACACTGATCCCCACAGCCTTCCCGACAAACACTGCGGCTTTCTGGACAGCTACTTGTTTTCTCATCTCTTCTACTGGTTCCAGTCAGGTACCAAGAAGGCTCAAGTACGACATAATACAGTTCCGCTGGCTTTGATTAATTGAACAGTGATATATTGGCAAGGGGGTGATTCAGACTGTAGATCTAGCTATAAAGTCTAGCTGTACAACCTATGTCTAAATGGTCTTCAGAATATTATTCTTCGAAGAGGGATTGGAAGGGCAACTTGGCAAAGCACAGACTGGTTAGAATGAGCAATATGTACAAATGACAGGTATGGTTTTTGAGCATCGATGAAAAACTAAACAGCAACTTCCCAGTGGTCACAAAATGGATATGTGATCCTCTATAAATATATCTCGAACAAGAAATGCGTCCCGTTTGAATCCCAGCACGATCACGTCACGGAGATGGGAAGCTCTGCAGGGAATCGTTTTGTGTGTTTCTTCAAGGGGAAGCTCGCTGTTGCCATCTTCCTGAAACAATACTCAGGCTCTTGAAGTAAGAGCATCACAGCAGGGTGGGCAGGTGTCCTTTATGGAAATCGTATTAAGTGTTTCTGAAGCTCCAGTTCAGTAGGCGGACAGAGAGGCGTTTATGATTCAGGCAACATATATGCCTGGTAAAGTTAGAGCTCAAACCAACCAACTCACTGCCATTGATTCAATTCTGACTTCTAGTGACTCTATAGATTGGCCCAAACACTAGAGATGAAAGTTTGGCACCTGAAACTTCCTGAGCTAATAGCCTGTTACAAATGCTTTATAAGTTATTTGATCCTGGACAAATCATTTAACCTCTCTAAATCTCACTTCCCTCATCTTTAAATTGGAAATAATATTTCAAAGTTTTATAGTGCCGATCAATAGCAAAAATATACACATAAAACAGCATAGTGACTGGCAAGCTCAATAACTACATATTTAGTTTTAGTTTTCCTTAAAAATAATCTTGTTAGGAAAGTTTATGTGGCCATCTAGGAGCCCTGGTATTACAGAAGCTAAAGAACTTGACTGCTAACTGAAAGGCTAGACGTTAGAAACCACAGCCTGCACTAGGCTGAGAGTGACAGGTCATGTCCATCAAGATGACAGCCTGGGACGCCCTCTGAGGGGTCCTGCACTGCTCGACAGGACTGCATGGGTCAGAATCAATTCAATGGTGATGGTTTTGTATGTGTGGTAAATACAATAAAACAATATACAATTAAAAAATACATATATGCTCTAATAAAAAAAGATATATATGCAAAAGGGCCTAAAAAATGTCTATGGAAAAATGTAATGAAATGATAACAAGATTTTTCCAATGAACATTTTGAAGCCACCGAGGGTGTCTATTTGTGTGTCTTTATGTCTGCACAATATAGATCAGCATATGTATAGACACACTCTAAAGAGCCATGGTAATGTAGTGATTATCCATTGGGCTGCTATCTGAAAGGTCAGCAATTTGAAACCAAGAGCTGCTCCACAGCGAAGAGTCTTGGGAAGTCATGGAAACTCACAAGGGCAGTTCTACCCCATCCTACAGGGCTGCTATGAGTCAGCATCGACTGATGACAGAATACACAAACATACTCATAGGTATACATATGCATCTATACATCCACACACTATATTGGAGCCCTGGTGGCACTGTGAGTTATGCTTGGGGTTGCTGACCAGAGGTAAGCAGTTAAAAAATCCACCAGATGCAGTTTTCTGAACTAAAACTCATTGCCATTGAATCAATTCCGACTCAAAGGTTTTCTGAAGCTTGATAAATATAACTGGCGGCAGACTGCCTTCTCTTCCCCGTGCAGGGTGGCTGAGGGCGTTGATTTCACTGCCCTTGCGGTGAGCTGGTCAACCCTTATCATAGAGATATCTATGTACGAGGGTGTGTTAGGCTAAGTTGTCTAGAGAAACAAAACCAGTGACATAACCATGTATGTATACGAAAGAACTTTATATCTGGAAGTAATCTTCTATCAAGAAGGCTAGAAAGGCCGTGTCCAGACTAATAGAGCCACAGGCTGGTGATGCAGAAAGGTAAAGCAGAAAGCAGGAAGGTCACAAGCTGTGGGCGCAGAGTCACGGGGATCCACGGTCAGTGAAACGGGACAGACCCCTGACATCTCTCAGG
>NW_022111373.1:10815931-10824099 GCF_000313985.2 Echinops telfairi
CCGTGGACGCATGTCTAGAGTCCCAGTGAGCAGGAAAGTGGAGGAGCAGGGATAGGGGAGGAGGCCCCAGTATCTCTTATATGTAAAGGGCACACCTCCCGGGGGGGCATCATTAGGCTGTGTGTGACCGGACTGAAAAGGTGGGCTCCACGCCTACACAAGTACAAGTGGATGTTACAGTCTAACTGCCACAGAGGATAGGTTAAGAAGTACTGCTGTAAAACCGTAGAAATCCTTATTAAACAAAACGATCAAAATAGGAAGCAAGTTTTTCTCAACACAACCTCCATCAAGGTCTATACCTCCATCAAACTGTGTTCCTGAGGTAGTTAGTTTATTGTGCCAGCCTGGCCAATAAACACATGTGGGGTTAATTAAAGGGTGGAGGATAAATGGCTCAGTGAGCCTCGCCATTCGAGTTTTCGGGTCTCTTGCTTTGTGATGATGGGACCAGGGTGCAGCTGCCTTAGCAGTTCCCTGCTTCAGCTTGAAAGGCTGACTTACTGTAAGACATCCCCAATGAGAAGCTGCATGGACCTACCCCCATGCATCCCTGGATGCTGGAGCAGCTGTGTGGAGACCCCTGCCAGCGCTGAGATGCTTACACATTCACTGATTCGGCTTTCCTCCTGCAGTCAGCATCATAGTGTGTATTTTGTGAGATGGAGGAGGACTTTGTGGATTGGTGCTGGACATATGGGTTAATGTTGAATTTGTGGGCTTGGGCAGCACTGGGCTGGGATATTTTCTTGATGTGCACTTACCCTTTATATAAAATGCTCTCTTATACATGAGTTTCAGTGGATTTGTTTCTCTGAAGTACCCAGATTAACACAGTTCCCTTTCAATGTTCTGTGAGTTTTGAGAACAAAAGGAAGTCTGAAACAGCAAGATCAGGAGTAGAGGATGGATGGAATAAGGTTTCCGAACGAGATTCTCATATGACCGTCCTACCGTCTAAGAATGAGCAGGTGCACTGTCATGATGAAAAACAAAGCAAAACAACAACAACAAAAAACCCTGCACAACTTTCCTGGGGTTCTTCTACCAATACCATTTTCAATTTTTCTTAAAGCTTTTGCATAACAAGGCCCCATGATCATCCTGTCTTTGGAGAAAATTTATCAGGATTACCCCTTTGGCCTTCCTCAAAACAGTCATCACACCTTCTGCGTGGCCCTCGCTACCTGAAGTTTAGCTGGTCCCCAAGATCCCCATGGTGGTCAGTGTTTCAACAGGGCCAAATTGGCCAGATGACATCGCAAAATCCAAGACTCGTCCCAGGTTATGTTCCAGCAAATTATGTTCATTAGCTGTTATTTTGCTTTAAAATAAGTCAATCAGCTCTTTGAACCAGCTGATCTTCACACAGCACATTTTAGTCTCCTTTTATGGAGATATTCTAAGAAGTTCAGACAAGTGTGTTAATGAGAGAAGTTGTCTGCAGTCACCAGTGATCACAGAGACACGTTTAACCACACTTTCACGGAAGAAACTCATACCTGTATGAACTGGAAGCTTAGTAGCAACACGTTTAGCATTACAGTTGAATAAATACTGTATCTACTACTAGGTTAACTAAATAATTGACAAGGTTAATGCGGTAACTTGACATTTAAAGTATTAAAGTATCTGCTAGTAGGCAATGCAGACACTTCTGAATTATCCCTACTGATATTCCTATTCCTCTGATACTCTCACCTTACCGTTTATCATTATAGAAAACTTAATATGTAATGAGCACGCATTTCCCAATTCCCTTTCATATCTACTTCACTAGATTCAACAGCCTCTTTGAATTGTAGAGAGCATTTATTCTGCTCTTAGGCATGCTTTACAGATGGTGTATATGGATGTTGTTGAATGAGCGTCTCCACAATGAGAAGGTCCGTGCGTATCCTACCCGCCTCCATTACAATGGCTGGTGCTGCTTCTGCCACCCTCTGGCACTGTTTGGGGATTAAGTTCCTCCAAGTGAGAATAAGGGGGTACTGTCAGTATACTTTTGTACTGTACATTTGGCTCAAATGGACAGGCGATTTGGGAACTTTTTGTGAAACAGGCCATGCAAGTACCTTTCATCCACAGGGGGGCACTATGGAGGTGTCCCTCTTCCAACTCTATTTGTCACTGTTTATCCTCATCTTAAAGTTATAACTTCAAGAAAAGATCATTGACTCCAAACCCAAAATACACCCACTGTCACTGAGTCAATCCTGCATGTCAGAGTAGAACTTCCCACGCTGTGAATCGTTGCCTCATCTTTCTCCCAGAAATCTACTAGGTAGTGGGTTTGAACTTACAACCATTTGGTTAATAGCACATCACTTAACCTACTGCACCATCAAGGCTCCTTGATCATTGACTCGGATCCCTCAATTTTCACATTTAAATTTTGGTAGGAGCACTTTTAGGAAGAACGAGTCTTTCATTGAAATGCCAAACCAAACTCATTGTTATTGAGTCAATCTGCACTCATCATGACCTTCTAGGGCAGAGGAAGACACCCCATGGATTTCCAAAGATATACATTTTCACAAACGCAAAAGGCCTCATATTTCTTCCAGGGAGCACCTCATGGGTTCAAATAACTAACCTTGCCGCTTAACAGTCCAGCACATAAACTACCATACTCTATCCTAGGACTCTTGCTTCATTTATTGCTGAGACGAAATTTCAAGAAAAGCAAAAACTGATATGAGATAATTTTAAAAAATGATTGCTGCAGTAAATTGACAGGGAATTGCCAACAATCCAAGATTGATTCAAAAGAGAGAAGAATTAAGGATATTATTGCTGATGGCTGGTGGATCTTGACTAAAAGCAGGCAATGCCAGTAAGGTATGTATTTTGTTGATTGTGAAAAGGTATTCAATTGTGTGAACCATAGCAAATTATGTGTACAATTGTATGGCGTGGTAATTCTGGAACTCTGATGTGTGCTCAGAGGAGCCTGTGCATTGATCATGAGGCAGGCATTGAAACACAGAAGATCCTATTCCAGTGGTTCTCCAGCTGCCTAAGGCCGCGACCCTTTCATACAGCTCCTCATGTGGTGGTGACCCCCGAACCAAAAATTATTTTCATTGCCACTTCATAACTATAATTTTGCTACGGTGATGAATGGGACGACCTCTGTGAAAGGGTCGTTCTACCCTCAGAGGGGTTGCGACCTACAGGTTGAGAATCACTGTCCTACACTCTTTAAAATCAGGAAAGGTGCATGTCAGGGTTGTATCCTTTTACCACACTTCCTCAGTCTGTGTGCTGAGCAAATAATCTGAGAAGCTGGACGACATGAAGAACAATGAGGCATCAGGATGGAAAGAATGCTCATTAGCCACATATTGTATGCAAATAACACACTTTTGCCTCCTGAAAGTGAAAAAGAACTTGATGCACTTACTGATAAAGGTGAAAAAAACAACGGTCTTCTGCTTGGATTGCATCCAGTGTAAAGAAAACAAATTCCTCAAAAGTGGAACAATAGACAATGTCATGATAAGTGGGGAAAAAAGACTGAAATTGTCAACAATTTCATTTTATTTGGATCCATCCACAATCGATGCAAAAGGGAATCATAGTCAAGAAATCACATGATGTCTTCATTGGAAAAATCTGCTGCAAAAGAGATCTGAAGTGGGCCTGACCCAAGCTCCGGTATTTTCAATTGCCTCGTTGCATGAGAACGCTGGGCAATTGATAAGGAAGACCAGAGACAAACTGAGGAGCCCTGGTGGTGTAGTGGTTATACATTGCGTTGATAACCCCAAGGTAAGCAGTTTGAACCAATCTTCAGCGAAAGATGAGGCTTTCCGCTCCAGTTAAGAGTTATGTCTGAAACTCACAGGAGCAATTCTACCGCGTCCTGCAGAGTGGTCCTGAGTCCCAGTCAACTGGATGGCATTGAGTTTGATTTTGGTTTGAGAAGACGTGATGCACTTGAATTATAGTGCTGGCAAAAAATATTGAAGATATCATGGACTGTCAGGAGAATGAACAAATATGTCTTTGAAAAAGTATAGCCAGTGTGCTCCTCATTCATTTTTAACTGGTTATTCTCCATCTTATATACTTCACACATGTTATCAGGTGATAGCAGTTCCTACAAAAGGATATCATGACTGATAAACGGAGGGTCAATGAAAAAGAGGGAGACCCTCAACCACGTGAACTGGCAGTGGTTGCAGCAATGGGCTCATTGTGAGCATGGCCTCTGACCAGGCCGTGCTTCCTTCTATTGTACACAAGGTTCTAGGAATCAGAATGGACACGACTGCCCCTACCAATAGGAACAGCCACA
Source organism: Echinops telfairi (assembly GCF_000313985.2). NCBI lineage: Eukaryota > Metazoa > Chordata > Mammalia > Afrosoricida > Tenrecidae > Echinops > Echinops telfairi. The sequence continues at coordinate 10,820,235 of NW_022111373.1, forward strand.
CTACTATTGTGTTCACAGCTACTGTCTCACTTCTGCATGTGGGAAACATTTTATGTTACTATGTTGCTCTTAGGAAGGTGTTTTGTTTATTCTTTTAGGCATTGCATTCCTAAAGGAAAAGAGCTACATCTGAGTGTTGATGTTTTCTAGTTGAGAAAGAAATGTCAGGTTACATAGTGGGACATCTGCTTTCTAAACCACAGTCTAAGAAATATGGGTCAGGTAAACGGAAAAAGTCTGATTCCCACAGGAGGAGTTTTGTTCTCTGCATTCTGGTCTATAAGCCTGGATTTGGAGTAGACATTTCTGTATCTCAATTCTACCGTCTGTGAATGACTGACAATGAAATATCCTCTATCAATGAACTATACTTTGAAAATCAGATGAAAATAACTATGATGTTTTGGAAAACATATACTGTATATTCGTGAATGTGATAAAAGTAGGGGGCTAATATAATTAGTTTCAACAAAAATTTGCTAACAATGACATTTTCTATCCAGCTATACTTTGCCCCGTCCTAACGAGTGAAATAAAACCCCCTTTGATTTCTCTATACAAACATGTGTTCTTTAATTCATTTGTTTTTACTCCAAACTGCTCCGAGGTTGGGTTCAGTCTTCTCTTAACAGTCTACCACTGTCAGGCTTGAAAATTAATTTGAGCATCCTCACTGATTGCCATGGAAACATCGGAATTTTAACAAACAGGCCACCAAAACCTAGTTAACATTTTAGCTAACCTGTGGTATGCAGTGATAAAAATGTGCTATTACCCACTAAATAAAAATGAAAGATATAATTATGGGGTTATCGGTACTTTGAAAGTGGGATTAGAGAGCACTACGATGACACGTTGCTAACATTGGACATGAAATTGAATTTCAGAGTACTAAAACAGATATCATTTTGGAAGAAAAATATACAGTTTATAGACTTAGACCTATAGGTAGATGGACATTGTGGCATATTTATGTTTATTAAACCTCCAAACCCTTTTTCCTGCAAATGAAAAGAGGGCAAAGAAAAATCATTCCAATTCTTTACCAAAGCGCTAAAGAGAACCCTGTCTGAGTTTGAGAGCAGTCGGGATCTGACTGTTCTTACCGTGTTTAGTCCCAGTCCATTTTAGCTCATGTCAGCTTTATCATCATTAGGGTTTATCTTAATTTTATTAACACTTCAATAGTCTTGAATATCTGTAGCTTTTGTTAAAGTAGTAAAATTGAATTTATTTTTTGTAGAACTGTAGTTAATTACTCAGAGGCTGAGCCTTCAACCAAATAATTGAGTGCTGACCATAAAATTATTTTCTAGTTTCAAATTCCAATGAATTGGGTTGCACTTAATCATTTCCAAACTGAATTATGACTTCTCTATGTAATTGCACATCTTTACTTGGGCAGTTTTTTATATTGGCTTATTTCAAGACAGCACCAATATAAATGGAAAAGTTACTATGATGCACCAGGGAAATCTGAATTTGCAGGATTCATTTATTCAAAGACTTTGCCTCTCAGTCACTGTGTTAGTCTAGGTAGACTAGAGAAACAAAACTCACAGACACTCATATGTATAAGAGGGAGTTCTATATAAAGGGTAAGTGTACATTAAGAAAGCATCCCAACCCAGTCCAGTCCACGCTCATAAGTTCGACATTAGCCTATATGTCTGACACCGATCTACAAAGTCCTCCTCAATCTCACAAAACACATGTAATGAGGCCGAATGTAAGAGGAAAGCTGAATCAGTGAGTGTGTAAGCATCTCAGCACTGTCAGGGCTCTCCAAAGTCTGCTCCAGCACCCAGGGCTACATCAGGATAGGTCCATGTGGCTTCTCCTCAGGGATGTCTCACAGGAAGTGAGCCTTTCCAGCTGAAGCAGGGAACTAGCCAAGGCAGCTGCACCCTGGTCCAACCATCAGAAAGCAAGAGAAAAGACAGGCGAGGCTCACCAAGCCTTCATCTCTCTGCCCTTCAATTAATCCCACATGTGTTCATTGTCCAGGTTGGCACAATAAGCCTTAACTATCACAGTTACTATGTCTTTTAATATTGGCTTAATCTTAGGGGAAAGCCAGATATTTCAGCTAACAAGTATCTAATAATTCAATCAAATATAATACATTTTTAGAATAATCTAGATTTAATAAACAACTTTGATATGTGAAAAAAGGAAAGAATAATCTAGATTGCTGGATTCACTTTAATATTTACCATTGCATTTAACATTATTCTACACTGAGTGCATAATAATACTTCAAATAAAATATATCTCTATATTTACCAAATTTACATGAAACTTTGGTAAAGATAATAAATGAATGGGAAAAATGTATCTGAAAAATAGACTGCTTGTAAGATAGCATACCAAATATAATATCCAATTTTCAATTATTTCTGTAGACATGTAATATCTGTGTTTAATTGTATAACTATCAAATAGATAAAACTGAATAGATATAAGGGGACTTCAAAAATTTGTAGAAAAATTAATTATCTTTTAATTACATTTTCCACAACCTTTTGGATACCCCTTTTGTAAGTATGTGTATATATATACATATATATATGTATACATACATATATGTATATATATATACATATAGAATACCTGTACACATTTATATGTGCATTTGGTATATAGCAATTTATGATAAATGCATCTATTATAAAAGATATATATTGATATATGTTTCATTAACATAAATATTGCTTCTATATTAATCTAAGTGGCATAGTGCTGAAGTGTAGTAGTAATTACAATAAACTGAAATATCATTGACATATCAAGCAAACCAAAGATATTCACAAATGGAATAAAATAAAGATAATTATTTGAAATATTTTACTCATTCATTCATTTATTAAGTTCTAGACGTGTAATAAGCTGAGCACTATATTCTGTGGATGCCAAAATGAATAACATAAATGAATGAATTGAATATAAACTTCTTTCTTCAACAAGCTTGTTTTATAGTGGTTACTGCATCACCTATATAAGTGCCTACATTTCCACTTTGAACATTCTGTGATTTATAAAAAGAAAAATTGCCTACCAAATATTAATCTGGAAGAGGCTAAATTTGTGAGAAAATGGGAAGTATAAAAGTAGTTCATAGGTAGTTCTTTTTTCCAAATTATGAGAGTTTGTCCTCTTTATCTGCATCTGGAGCAGAATCAGAGCCTGCCCTGCACCCTAGCGCTTCAACTCTTAGAGTTATCGAGCATGTGAAAAGTTAGATACTAAAGGATGCATTAGAAAAATAAAGCAATAAAATTAGTATGTGCTAAAAATAGTCAAGTGAATAAAGATTCACATATACACACTTGCAAGGCATTGAAACTTAAAAAAAAATTGTTTTTGAGCCCTCTGAGAAAAAAATTCCAAGTGAGTGTGTCCTACATCTTTGTTTACTATGGTGAATAGAACTGAAGTGCAAGTTTTCTTCCTGAAAATCCTTTGGTCCCAAATCAATTTTAATGGCCATTTCCTCCTTAAGTGGTCTCCTAACTTCAACTAGGCTTCCCTCCCTATGTCTGGGAAGATGATAGTCATACTATTTACCCATGTTCTCTACAGATATGTGCAAACTCTGTAATTATAGGCCTGAACTTAGACTTTTCTGCCTCTTCAATAGCATTCTCTGTCCAATTTACTAACTAGTGCTTATAATTTCAACCTTAACTAATTTGATTTAAAGTGACTAAAACCTGGGATTGTCTAATAGACTATGAACATTCTATGTTTTCATTTCTTTTAAATCATTGACTTAGCAAATGAGGAATTTCACAAGGAAATCACACTTTTGACAATCATCTAAAAGTTCTAAAGTCCAGGAAAAATGTCCCAACTTTCGGAAAAC
>NW_022111373.1:10825340-10827140 GCF_000313985.2 Echinops telfairi
GAGAGAGAATAGAGGAATAGATATATTTGTATCTGGGTGTGTTTTCCATTTCTAATTTCCTTTCCATAGAAGCTAATGTAGACTTATGCACATATTGCTAGAAAAATAACTCCTTGTTATTTATCATTTGATAGAAATGGTTCCTGGTGCCTAATAGCGTCTGTGTAACATTACATTGTCTAATGCTCAGAGATGACAAATCCTGATTCAGAATGGGGCACTAAGACCCTTTCTCCCAAGAATTTCATATTTGAATGGTGAAGCCCCATAATAGAAAATCATTAGCAGCGAACCATTGCAAGTGGCCCCAAACTCCGACTACTAAGGCAACTAGATTTGCCTTTTTTCTAGCCCTAGGGGTGTAGTAATTATGTGTTGACCGGCTAACCTCAAGATCAGAAGTTCAAAACCACCAGTCAGCTCCACAGGTCATCAGAAGACAAGATCTTCTACTCCCTTAAAAAATTAGCCTCATAAACCAATAGGGGAAGTTCTACTCTGTTCTGTAGGGTTGCTATGAGTCAGAATTGATTCGATGGCAGTGAGGTTTTTGAAATTGCTGTTGTTGTTAACCTAGGCATGTTGTTATTCTATCACTTCTACCATGCAGACCACCCAGCCTTTTTTTAGTGAGTCATTTAATTCCTAAATGAGCTAGCACCAATTTATATCATTTACAAACACAAGATGTTTGACTGGTCCAGTAAGATAATGCGGAAGGAAAATGGAGGGACAAAGTCTATATGCATATTCTCTGGACCTGTGTCCATTCTATATGCTATTTACCAAATGCCTTTTAAAGAGTTTGGGTGTCAAGAAAATATGAGAATACTAACAAGAATAATAACACTAATTGAATTTAATTTCAATTAATTAACTTATTTTATTTTAACACTATGTGTGTGTGTGTATATATATATATATATAGAGAGAGAGAAAGTTTTGGGTGAAAAGAGAAACTTTAGTTTATTTGATTTAAAACCTCAAGATTAAAAGATAAATTTAGAATTTTTTTTCATTTTTGAATATTTCAAACTTAAACATTTAGACTACATGATAAATCCATCTACTATTTCTATATAAAGATCTTCACATTTCATGAAAAGCCAAGTCAGTACTTACATAGAATCTTTCTGTCTGCTGTAAGGCATATGTTGAATCTTTTTAGTAGCAAATAGACTTTGGCAGAGAAAAGTGAACAACATATGTAAATCATTGAATACCTAATTAGAAAAGGAATACTGTCAAAATGAAGGAGAGAGGCTTGTGAGAAAATGGGATGAAATATGAGCTTCTGAATAAGGGGAAACCTTGCAGGGTTTAACATTGTCAATGTCAAGAGCATCTTCCCTCTGCCATTATTTGTAGGGAAAGGTGAGTAGAATTAGATTCAAGTTAGAATTCATGATCAGTTCCCCAAATGAAACCAACTAAATATTTTTCAGGGTTGCATCCAGCTTTACCTTATTTGTCTTAAATACCTTGCTCCCAGGTAAGGATATATTTGCCATTCAGTTGAAATTTTATTGACATTTACATGCTTTAAGAGTTTTTAAAGAGTTAACAGCATAATTCTCGGTTGTCTACATAGTATAATCAGGATACATGTCTGGGTAGAGTAGATTTGATCTCAGCTTCATTAGAAGACTACAAATCAGAGGAAGCATCTTTTCATTTTTGTACAGGTGGCTGACATGAAGATTTCTCGGAGGCCTTGTCTAGGGATCACACAATCCTGGTTTCAGTTCTGATTTTACTATTAAAGAGTTACATGCATTTTAACATTTCCATAATCTTGAA
>NW_022111373.1:10827844-10829980 GCF_000313985.2 Echinops telfairi
CTCTATAACTTCTACCCGTAAATATTTATTCCCTTAGAAGGGTAGCATTTTTCCGACAGCGTTTTCCTGTTAACTACTGTCAGATAGGAAATTAGCACAACTGAAGACAGCCCTTCCTGGGAGCACCTGGACCAGAATGTACAGTTTGAGTCACTGATTCAAAGCTGCAGAACGATGCTTCAATAATTATGAAATCTTCTGAAAGTGAAATAGGCAATTAGTGAATTTTCCATCTTATTTTTTAATTTTCATGGGAAACTCGAGTGTATTCAATTCTTTCACTTGCAATTACAGAGCTAATTAACAGGAATTGGTGGTGCTGTGTATGATAATGACACTTAGTAGTTGGCTAGAACTTTAATAAAGAATTACAAATGAAATGAAATCCAATATGAAATCAGGTCATATGGAAGAAGGGGTAAGAGGAACTGTTGGCAATGTAACCATCTGAGCAATGCATATAATATATGTTATAGCTAACTATGCACTTGTGAGCCTGAATGCCCAGGGAGGTTTTCATGGGGACAGCTATTTATAGACTGACAACCATTAAACATGGTGATTTAAGTTATGACTGAAATTTATTTTCTCAAAAGTTCTTTATTATTTATATGAATCAAAGAAACCATAAAGCACTCAACAAAGCTTTATTGTGCCAGAAACTTGGAATCCAAAGATGAATAAAGCGGTGTGTATAGTTTTGGTATCACAACCCACTGAAAAGGGCAGATATACAACCATTTCTATTGAGCCATATTCTCAACCTCTACTTTGACCTTTCGCTTCATCTTCTTGCTGTAATTTCTTTCTCTCATCAAAATACCACTTTCTCTAAAGAGTGACTGTTTTCTGTCCTAAGCGCTCATTATTACTGAATACAGAACTTGGATGTGTGTCCTTATTCCCATTCCCATGTATATTCTCTCTCACTCTCCATCAGAACACCCCTTCTGGATTTTATGTCATCAAATTATACTTAATCGACCCACTTGTCACAGTCAACTATGGTAACACTGAGCAGAGTTGGCTACAGATCAGTGTTCTTGTACAATGACATTATTAAACTTGTTTAGGACTGATAAAGATTACTTTAGAGTGGTTAAAAGCAAGTATATCACTTCAATCACTAAGGAGCATTTGACCCGTCGTGGTCTTTTCAATTGCTTCACATGCATGGTGATGTTTGGATGTTGAGAATGGGAGACAAAAAGGAAACTGATGTATTCAAACTATGGTGTTTGCAAAGAATATTGTGTAAATCTTGGATTGCCAAAAGAATAAACAAATCAATCTTAGAAGAACTATAACCAGAATGTTCATTAGAAACAAAGATAGTGGTGAGACATTCATGAGCTTATTTGGGATAAATAATTAGGAAAGATTTTGGTAGAAAAGTACAGCCTGTTAAACAAATTAAAGGTCAAGTGATGATTAAAGAAATTGATAGACATAACAGACCCACAGATAGACTCAAACAAAAAGACCGTGCAGAACTGGGCAACATTTTGTTCTGCCAGAATCTAGTTGCCATAAGTTGGAACTGAGTAAAAACTAAGCAACAAGACTGACCTGATATCTCTCTTTACTTAGCTTAAAGTCCATGGATCATTACTAGAATCTTCTTTTTGTTTCATCACTAAACTATTGACACTCTAATTTACTCACTTTTTAAAGCTAGATGCCTGAATAGATCCCCCTCTGCAGTCTCTGCATAGCTAAAACGCCTCTCCAGGACATTAAGTCAATTCTGATGCATAGGGAACCTACAGGACAGAGTAGAACTGCCCCTGTGGGTTTCTGAGACTGTAACTCTTCTGTTTTTTTAGCCATGAGAAACTTAATTCTTTATTATTTGAATTAAAATTAAAAAATAGTTATGAATTAACTTATTAAACCGTCTGGGAAAAACCTGTTACAAATAAACAAAAACTTTGATCATATTAAACAAATATCTTTAACAAGTGTACTAGTACAACTTGTGTTTGTTATATAGTTCTCCTATCACAGTCCTTTTTAATTATTTTTTATTTATTCATTCTTAAAATCATTTTATTGGGGGCTTGTACAACTCTTATCACAATCCAAACATCCATCCATTGTGTCAAGCACATTTGTACATTTGTTGCCATCATCATT
>NW_022111373.1:10831057-10832009 GCF_000313985.2 Echinops telfairi
TAGGAGGCCTGGTAGGGCTTGATCCAGGTCAATGTAACTGAGAGGAATTACTGAGACTGTAACTCTTTACAGGACTAGAAAGCCCCTTCTTGTTCCTGTGGAGTGACTGGTGTTTAAGACAATACAAGGAAAAAAAAGGCTTGCTATTACATTCTTCTCACCTTTATGACAATTCTACCTTTCCAGTTGGTCAGGCCATAATATTTGCAGCCATCTTTGAATCCTATATTTCTCTCACACCCAACATCCAATCCATCAGCAGGTTCAATGATCTTTATCCTTAAAACATGTCAAGAATCTAACTATTTGCTACCAAGTACACTGCTGCCACCATGAGCCAAGTCACCATACTTTCTTCTAAACATTACTACATTCTTTTTCTCTATACTCTATTTTTTAACAATTCATCTCCTATGACTCTGCCTCTTGCTCATGGCCTGCTAGCCATACCGATATTTCCTGTAGTCTCAGATTAAGTACAGGCCAAAGTTCTTTTTCATTGTTTTCCTTTGGTATACTCTTCCTCCATTTAAAATCAGGCATCATAAAAAAGTAGACCCCACTTTATTATTCAGAGAGGGAAAAAAGAGTTCAAGGATGACAAGGACATGAGGAGGATCAATCAGTCCAAGAAGAATGGAAAGCAAAACCAAATGAACCAAAATGGGATTAATAGCCAAGTCAAAGAAAATGCAGGCAAAATAATACCATCTCATACTGCTGTGTGGTTCCATTTAATTGGCTGGTGTATCTTTAAAAATAGAAATGGATCTAGTAGGATTCCATATTCTGACACTATCTTTTTTTTTAACATTTTATTAGGGGCTCATACAACTGTTATCGCAATCCATACAAACATCAATTGTGTAAAGCGCATTTGTAAATTATTCTCAAAACATTTTCTCTCCACCCAAACCCCCGACATTAGGTCCTCATTTTTCCCCTCCCTCCC
>NW_022111373.1:10833391-10834622 GCF_000313985.2 Echinops telfairi
TTTGAAGTTATGGCTTGTTCCAGCAGAGAACCACAACACAGCAAAATGACACTTTGAAATAATAGATTTGATTTTGCAAACAAACAGTGCCAATTTTTTTTGGCATGGATGATAAAAGTCTTGGGGAAGAGATCAAAGCATAAGAATACAAATCATTCCAAAATGTACACCTAAGAATGATAATTAGTTTATCTAGTTATTCAAAGACATTGGTTTCCTTCCAATATCCCTCCTAGTTTGTATTAGGAACAACTCTAATTCTTCTAAATAAAAATGATCACCATGAAAAAAATCTTTCCACACAGACACTTTATATTCATGATTTCCCTGCTCCCCAATACTCTGAGAAGTCGGGAAAGAGAACAAAACAATATTGTGTCAAATTCACTTAAATATTTGAGTGTCCAGTGTTTGCAGTTCATGCTATTAAACTTATAAATAGTATGACATCAATTTTCAAATAATTTCAGCCCTCAAACTTAAACTACGTCACAAAGAACTAAATGTCCCATGAAAAATAAAGTGAAAAATTAACCATGAGATTTTTCGATTAAAATAAGATTGCAATACATAAAATGAAACTCTTTGGCCAGTGGAATGAAGGAAGGAAGGGTGTCAGAAGGAGGATCTTTCGTGGTAATTTGAAAGTTCTACTGGTGCTTTGACCACTTTAGTAAAGGAGCATTCCCCATCCCAATTCAACCCAACTTGTGTTGAACCAACAGTTAGTGCTCAGCTGCTGAACGAATGACAAGTTGGAAGTTTGACTCTGCCTCGGTACCTTGGAAGAAAGTTCTGGAAATCTACTTCAGAAAAACCAGCCTTGGAAAGCCTTTGGAACATAGTGCTACTCCGGGATTACTATGAGCCTAAATCAACTCAATGGTAACTGGTAAAGTTGGTGTATAATTTAAAATATATTTTAAAAGAAAATTAAATAAAGGCAGGAAGAGAAAATTATTTAATTTATAAAATTCTAAGGCACTATTATGAAACACAACTTATTTTAGTGGGTCACTGAAAAGGAATCTTACACAGCAGCCATCTTGGCTGTGAGTAAGACAGAAGCTAAAACAATACACTTGTTCATACAGCCACCTTGACAGACCATCCTGAGCTGTCATAGCATCAGTACTGCGAGAGATGCTTCAGTGCTCACTGCTTGTTTAGATCCTGCATTTTAGGTCCTTTCTTGGTTTGAAGCAAAGATAAGCTTCTGAAAGTTAAAAAA
>NW_022111373.1:10836227-10847333 GCF_000313985.2 Echinops telfairi
AGGTAGCTGAACTACCACTACACAACCTCTTATGACATAAGATGCCTCAAGATGCCTTGCTCAGACATTTCTAAGGAAATAAAGTGAAGGGCCACAGACTTACATGATGACATGACTTGTGCTGGTTTTTGTTTGTATGTTTTCCCCACTAGCATGTGACAGAGGCTAAAGGTCACTACTTTCTCTTTAATGAATACTTAAACATTGGTGAAAGAGGACTTTGCAAGACAGTTCTGAATGTCAAAGATTTTTATTAGCCAGCAACAGTGTTGTTCTTGTTTCAAAAAAGAACTTATTCTTTCAAAGTCATGAATACTAAGTTCATTTTAAAAATAAAATCTCAACCACACACACAACAGGTTTTTAAATAAATTCAATTGTTCAGGGACATTTGCATCTGTTGACTCAGTAAGAACAAAACAATGTACTTCTTCCAGATGACTGAGTTGCAGAAAGCAAGTTCTATGGACAGCACAGGCAAGAAATACTTGTCCACAGACTGGAGAGAGGGAGAAAAAGAACCTGGTCTTGCAAATGGTCGCATGCGAAGCAGAAAGGATGCCTGGGTCCCTCGCAGCTCCCAATAAAAATGCTCCTGTTAGGCAGCTACTCAGCGAGCTATTTCTTTAAAATTTACACAAAAGTGGCATCAGAAGGAGGGAAAATAAAATAGTTCTTCAGCTGCAGCATGATTATTTATTAACATATCTAGCTAGTCTCCTTCCCCATAGTAAATCATTTTGTTTGGCCGCCATATTGTTGTTGGGCGCCCCGGAATTGATTCTGACTCAAAGGGGCCCTGTGTACAGCAGAACCAAGCAATGCCCAGGGAGGTTCCATTCTCCCCATCTCTGCTCTCGTCGAGCCCATCCTTGCAGCCATCTTGTTAAAGGTCTTCTTCCTTTGCAGCGACCCTCCACTGGATCAAACATAAGACTCTTCCAGAGATTGGTCCCTCCTGATAACAGGATAACGTCCTTCACTCTGAAGGATCATTCTAGCTGTACTTAATCCAAGACAGAGTTGCTAGCTCTTCTAATGGTCTATGGCATCATTAATAATATTTGCCAACTCCAAAATCAAAGGCATTAATTCTTCAGTCTTCCTCATTTATTGTTCAGTTTCACATGCATTTGAGGCGACTGAAAATATCACGACATGGGTCAGGTGTCCCTTGGTCCTCAAACTGACATCTTGGCTTTTTAACATATTAAAGAGATCTTGTGAACCTATTTGGTCTCATTTAACTTCTCTTTTAATTTGCTCAATTGTGTCTCCAGGAGAAGACCTAGGCGTATGCAGATTTAAACATAGTGTATTTGTTATGCAAAGCATGTAGTCAATGAGTAGCAGACCAGACTTTCATCTGTATCCCAAATTACCAAAATTATTTGCACTGTTTTCTAAATTCTTCACATGTGCCGCAGAAGTAGGTTTGCTTCTGGATCTTGCCTACAGCAAGCGACCTCCTTCATCCCAAACAAAAAGCGGAAGGCCAATGAAGAAATGGAGCAATAAAAACGCTTCATCTCCAGGCTTGGCTCAGTCACTGTATAATTTGGTGCAAATTTTTTAACCTCTGTCAGCCTCAATTTCTCCATATAAAATAGACTTGAAAGCTAGGTGACAAGCCTGCTTTGGGGATGGGAGGAATGTGTGCAAACCACCTGGTGTGCTTCACATACTGGAGCTACCTCAAATTCATGGCCAACAGTAGGACTAGAGAGGAATATTGATGAGCTTAAGGGGGAATGATGAAAATAGTTTTCACTGCTCAATTTTCTCCAGCTCAAATGCCAAGTCAGTTGTTTTCTAAGTCTGCTTTGGTATAGCTGCATGTTAATGTGCCAAACCTCCGGCGACTCTTCAGTTTGTTTCTGATTTTGTGTTTTGAGTGCGGAGAGGGAGGTACAGTGAGAGTGATTTCTCCCACAGGCCCCCTCAAGGACTTTACCATTAGAAACCCACCCAGTCAGTATTCCCTTCTCTAATTCGTTGGCAATGTCCAGGTGGGCGTGGAAAAAGCAGTCATTTCGCAAAAAGATTGCACACTCCCTGCAGATACTTCAGACATATGATAAAGAGAGGTCAGCCCCAGGAAGAGACCACCATGGTTGGTAACATCGAGGGGCTGTGACGAGTGGACACAGCGGCAGCAACAATGGGTTCAAACCTCAAAGTCATGGTGAGACTGACACAGGGGCAGGCAGCATTTCCTTCTGCCGTACACAGGGTTGCCATCAGTCAGGCTCGATGGCTCCTAAAAACAACAATAACACTAGCAAGAAGAGTAACAATAGAGTCTCTAGAGAAATGAAGGTAGAAACTTAAAGAGAAAGGGAGACGATTCAAAACTACTGTCTAGATGTCTGTCTGGGAGGCTCCAACAAATCATAAGACGGTTCTATTCCAGCAAGAATTGCAAGACTGGACACTTCCACCTTTGTGGGTCTTTGGTCATTGGCACGGACGAAGGAGTAGAACTGGAGCTCGGAGGACCATTCATAGGAGTCAGCCATCTGAGATGTCTCCATCTGTGTTGGAGTCTTTTTGTTTTCCTCTTCCTTCAGGTTCAAATAACTGATGAGATTCAAGCCATCAGACATATTTTCACAAAATCATTACTTGGATTAGTTGATATAATAAGGAAATCTTTGAAATGCGTTCACAAGTTCAAAAATGTGAGGGAAATAGGGAACAAACAAGAAACATGCAGTCATGAATGTTGTTGCTGCAGCTGCTGTTGCTCATGACTGTCCAGTTGGATTTGCCTCATGGTGATCTTACAAACACTGCCCCAAACAAAACAAACAGGAACTCACTGCCATCGAGTCAATGCTGTCACATAGAGACCCTTAAATGAAAGGGCAGAAATGCCCTTCGAGTTTCTGAGTCTGTTTATAGGAGTAGAAAGTCTGGTTTTTCTCTGTCAGGACAGCTGGTAGTTTTGAACTGCTGACCTTTTGGATCACAATACAGCTCATAACCACTATGCAACCAGGAATCCTTAAACTATGGACTACAACTATCCCATGTTGCCAGGAGAGACCAGTCCCCGGAGAATGACATCATGCTTGGTAAAAGCGGAAGGCAGAGGAAAAGTGGAAGGCCTTCAACAAGAAGGATTGCCCAGTGGCTACAACCATGGGGTCAGGAATGGGAACGCTTGTGAGGCCGGCGTACACCTGTGCAGCGTTTCATGATGCTGAGTGTCGGGCCGCTGTGGCTTGGAACCGACTCTGTGGAACATAATAACCACAGTCTGTCCCATCCTAATAATCTTCGCTACAACTGGGTTCACTGTAGGGATTACTGTGCAAATTTACCTCATTGTGGAACTTCCTCACTTTTGCTGAGTCTCACTTTCTGAAACAAGATCCCCTTACGAGTGACTGGTCTTTCCTGATGTCAAATCACAAAGCAAATAAGCCAAATTCTCACCACTCTTGGTATGAGAAACATTTGAGCCGGCTTTAATTTAAGACTGATTTGATCCTTCTTTTGGTAGTGTATGGTATATACAACATTTTTTTTCCAATACCACATTTTTATCGTAAAAATTCTCTTTCTTTTCTCATTGTTCAGTTTTTTCCCCCGTGGATATGGGCTCTTGAAAAAGATGGCAACTTTGATCAGCTGTACCTTAGTCATCAAAGTAACATCTTGGTTTGTTAAAGCTTTAAAGCTATTTCTTCATGGCATATTTTCCTTTTTTCATGTAGGGCGACCAAATTCTAGTGTTGAATCATAAAATAAGAGATTTCGAAATGCAAAAAAAGAAAAAGAATGCTTGAAGAAGCCACACTCAACAAAATCCAGGAGTTATTTATTATCTACTGAATACAAAATTGTTCTTAAATGAAAATCTGTTTTTTATTTGGGCACTGATCCATAACTGAAGAAACATCTGTCTTTTCACTACATGTTTAAAAACTACATTGGATAAGCAGAGGAGAATTTGCTTATACCTTAAAAATATGGTCACTGTTTATTTCAGTGTGGTGTGATCTAGATAGGGCCATTAAGTAAATTATTTACTGGAAAAACATTTTTTCATAAATTCTGACACGCAAATTAATAAAATAAACACAGGATGTGCTGACCTCTAAGCCTAACATTTAGACATTTAATATCTAATATGTAGGAAGATTAACTTGTAAATTACTTTTTTTCTTTTATTTTTGTTTATTGGTGGCTCATACTCTAGATTTTAACAATGATAGCTCTTTTATGAGTTTTCAAGTTATAACTCACAATACCATTTTTTATGTCATTTTGGGATACCCTTGTCTCTTGAAAACCCTATATAGCATATTCATTAACTGAGGTGACTAAGACTAGTTTTGTGTAGATAGCTGTTTGAGAATTCTAAGATACTCTTGGAAAACATGGCTACATTCTGTTCTAGCCTTACCACAGAACCAGGAATTCCTAACTCTTATGCTTCCTATTATGTCTTCCCAAAAGATTTCTTTCAGTCCTAACGTTTGCCATGATGACTATGACCTCGTATGTGGAAACAGTGCTTTTTCAGTTGTTTTAAGTTAAGTTTAATAGGGTGATACCAGAGCAGGGTTGTGTGTAATTGTAATCACTCTGAAGGGGTGTTTTATTCAAGAAGACTCGCAGGGGAACAGTCACACAGGGGATTGACAGCAGTTAAGGAAAATTTATAAGCCAGGGAACATCCAGAATTGCCCAGGGATTTGGAGGGTAAAAGAGCCCATGAAATATTTTCCCCTGGAGTAGACAAAGGGAAAATATCGCTCTGCTCACTCTGACTCTATGCTTCTAGCCTTTATAATGGCGAGGAAATGAACTTCTCCTTTTTAAAAATCAACTGCTTTATGTTCCTGCTGCCCTAGAAGTTAAGACACCAATTCAACACTTAGCTTTGATTAGGTGAAAAAATGTCACTCCCCGTGGGGGCGATCTACATCAAATGTCTAGACACTGAGTGTGACCTCATTTGGAAAAGGAGTATTTACAGAGTACGTATTTAAGTTAAGGATGTTTAAACGAGGTGATTGTCATGCAGGTAGGCTCAAACTCCAAGGACTAGTGCCCTTATAAAAATACACAGGGGCAAAGGCAAAGAGATATACAAAGGAGGAGTTGTTACTCAGACAGAGCAGGGGGTTGTGGCCAGAGGCAAGCAAAGGAGCAACCATTAGAATATGAAAAAGTCAAGGAATGAATCGATCCATCCAGGGAGCCCCAGAGGGCGTGCAGCCCTGTTGACAACCTTGATTTCAAAATGAAATTCCCCTGAACAGGATTGTGAGCATGTCTGTTGTCTAAGTATCCCATTGGTAGTGATTTGTTATTGTAGCCAAAGGAAATGAATATGTTAGCTGTAAATAGGAAAGCAATGTCTACTTCATGACAGATATTTGTTTTAAAGAATCTAAACTTTGCTCATTTATGATGCTGTCATACGGCTTTCATCATTCCATTTCCCTTTTTCATCTATGCACACCTCAAGACAGATGAACTGATGCAGCCAACCTTTCAAGAGCAATGAGCACCTTGCATCTAGATTTGATAATAAAACATAAATTCCATCAACAAATATGGTTAAATATTCATATGGAAAGTAAAAATTCAGAATGGAAATTAGGATCTTTTGAATCAATTAAATTTATATTGTGTCTTGATGGTGATGGTGGAAAAGAGTGATTTTGAAGCAGTTTTGGTGGTGCCCTTGGGTAAGAATTGGTTTGCTAACCACAAGGTTGAGGGTTGGTTTCAGCTGCTCCTTGGGAGGAAGTTCAGGCTATTTGCTCCAATAAAAATGTACTGACTCAACACCAACTCTGAAACTATATTTAGAGTCACTGTGAATCAGACTGTCCTGCATGGCAATGGGTTTGCTTTGGGGTTTTTAAAGAAGATGCACTAAGGGATTCAGAAGGAACAAATCAAATGTAACTAAATTTTCTGAATTGAGTGAATAGCAAAACAGAGATATAAGCTAAGGTGGCAGTTAAGCGTGCTGAGCAGGTATAGCTATAGAATGGGCAGAGTAAGGGGAGGGGCTGATAGAAGGAGGAGAAACTGGTAAAGATGGAAGAATGCATGAGTTGAATGACACAAAATTTGAAGAATGTCAATTTGAGAAGATCGATAGACATGTTGATATGGACATTTTCATCACTGGATATATAAAGTTACCGCTAAGGAAGATGCAAAAAGAATTCAGGAAAGCATGATAAGCAATCACACCATTAGTCTTTATATATTTATATTAAAGTAAATAAAAATACTAAAGATAGTTATGATGATAATAGATATAATGACATATGTTAGTATTATGGAATTACTGATACCATTTTCCTTCTCAAATCAATACAATCAAAGTCATGCACTTCATAGATGGAGTACATTCAATGAAAGAAAAATATTTTGATTTCAGAAAACAGTAATGCCTTTATAAACAAGGAGTGCCAATTGCCATACTTCTGGCAGTAGTTGTGGGAATTATGTACTAACAATTAAGCACATATATATGATTAATAATTTTAATTCCTGTTTTAGTTTGGGTAGACTGGAGAAACAAAATTCACAGACACTTATGTGTATAAAAAAGAGTTTAATATAAAAGACAAATTGTATATTGCTAAAATATCCCAGCCAAGTCTAGATCAAGTCCATAAGTCTGATTTTAGCCTATATGTCTGGTACCAATCTATAAATTCCTCTTCAGACTCACAAAACACATGCAATGATGCCAAATGCAGGAAGATCACAGGCCAGTGGGTGGAAAGTCTTGTGGATCCAGTGGTGGAGGAAGCATTTTAGTGCTGTCATAGGTCTCCATGATTTTTAGCTCCTCCAGCTCCAAGACTCTGGCTGCCATCAGCGTAACTATCTGTGGCTTATCAACAGGAATGTCTTGGAGTGAGTGGGCATGTGTCCTGCCTCCAGTGAGCTATTTGTCTCCTTAGCACCTCCAAATGAGGTCATCAAGTTGCAACCTGATTGACCAGCTAAACTCCACCCCTTCACTCTTAAATTTCAAATTGACAACAGATTATGTAACTACCACAATTACAAACACCTTAAGAAATAATTTATAGTGTAAAATAATATAGTCAAAGGACTTAAGCTCCCACAAGGTGGCCTGTGCGAACCTACCAACGTTTTCTTAAGAGAAAAAGTATGTCTCGGAAGCCCTATACAAGGTTGCTATAAATCCAAGTTGACAAAATGGCAGTGGTAATGGTAAATACCACACAGTGTTTCCCCGAGACTACACATGTTCCATGTTTCTCTTCTGTTTCAGTCAACAACCCTATCAAGTAGATATTATTCTTATGATTCCTGTCATATATATGAGGAAGTAGTGGCACAGTGAGTTCACGTAGCTTGTACAAGAAGGTCACACAACTATCAAGTAGCTGGCCAAGATTCTACCCACGATCTATATCTAAACTATGTGACTCGCAGTATATAAAGGCTGGTGTGAAGGGCTTAGAAGAATTAGTTTCTCTTCTTATTTGAAATGGAAACAGACTATCAAACAAAAAGAGCAATTATGAATGTCAAGTTTCCATTTGCCCTTGTCTTCTCTTCTGCTAAGATCAGTAAAGATTCATCTTTGATTCATTTTGAAGTTTCTTTTCTTAAAAATCACAGCTATATTGAACAACCCACAGCGATGCAATCCATCAAATATGCTTTAAGCAAAAAAGGGAGGGTGGGGTGGGGGAGTATCCTAAAGTCTTAAACAAGGGAACCACAAGAAATAAAGCATTATCTTTTCAACAAAAGGGCAGCAAAGTTTAAATCAAAGTGAATCTGGAGCTGTCAGATGGAATGCTGTTTTATTATTTTTTTAAATCCTTTCTTTCTGATGAACCAGAACTTTCTTTGAAAAGCTGAGTCAGTTTTTTGAAGTGCCAAATTGAAGCCATCAGATATTTATTTTCTGGGTCAATGAATTCCATGCAACTCTGGACACTTGGGGTATAGAGGCAAGAAATTACAGCGTGGAGTTTTCAAGGTATGGCACACACGCTTCAGTCCTTAGACTGGCACTGTAAGCGTGCCTTGCTTCCACCAAAGAAAATCTTTATGAGCAACAACTTCAGTGGAGCATTGATACGTATGTACACTCTCAAAAGAGAAAGAACCAACACCAATTCTTGTTCCAATCGAAACTGAAATTGGCTCCTTTGTCTGATGGTCTCCTCATTGGCTTCCATAAGGAGAGCCCTGCAGGGGGCGGGTTAAGGTGGCATTGCCATCATTCTGCAGGAGCTCAGACACTGAATACATCATCTGGTCAAAATGCCCAGACTTCGCTGGCGCCCCGCCTGGAAAACTCAGTTCGTTCCCCTTTCAGCACTTCTTGTGGTTGCTACTGCTACTGCCTTTCCGCTCTCCTATTGACATTAGCCTTCAGGGTGTAGACGGGACATACAGAGACTGCTTAGGTGCCTGTGAGTTCCTGTAAGCCAGCTCTCTTAGGTAACAACTAAAGAACCCCCATGCCTCTCTCTTTTTAAGTAGTTTTATTGGCATATTATTCATATAAAATAGGATTTAATTGTCCAATCAGATTAAGAAGAATTGTAAAATAATCACCATAATTGAAAATATTTTCTTCTTTCTCATGATCATTCTTGTTGGCACTCATTTACCCACAACCTCCCCAGCCATGCTCCTAGGTAATTACAAATCCAGTGACTGTCTCTATAGAGCTGCCTATCCTGGATTCACACACACAAACACACACACACACACACACACACAAATATCAAAACAGAAATAGGAAGCAAAAAAAGAGAGAAATTTCGGTTGGAAAAAAAGCAGAAAATATTAAAAACTGAAACAATTTTTAAATGGATTAAAAGGGAGATCAAATGATAAGGTGTTACATTTTATCCGAACCACATCTGCCATAATCCACTTTGCAATGCTCTCTGTCTGATAGCAAGTCTATGCCCGTCCCTGGACTATGGTCAGATGGGATTCACCTGAGACTTAATCCCTGTAGGGATCCTGCAAATGGATTTTGAACTTCCATTGTGATCTATTGCAGCCTTCTGCAAATTGGGTGCTCAGAATTTAAGACTTAGTACATTTCCTCCCTCAGACTTTGATTTTATTATTTACAATCCTTGGGTCACATAGGCTGGTGTGATTCTTCTCTATGGACTTAGTTGACGTCTCAATTAGATGGCTGCTTGTTTTGCAAGTCCTTAAGACCCTGCTGCTATTCTTTCTGATAGCTGGGCATCATCTAGTTTCTTCACCACACTTTGCTGTAGCATCCCTATCTTCAGTGATCTCTTCATGAGTGCAAGTACTGAGTAGAGTCAAGGTATAAGAACAAATTGTTCTTAGATTGGTGCTAGAATTAAGTGGAAGACAAAAAATCCATTCATATAGCTATGGTTTATATTACTCTCTGATTTATTTTAAAGATATCACTACTATTTTGTGATAGATAACATTAAAAATCATCCCCCTGGGGCATAAGGTGATTGATTCTTTTGATGATGTCATTAATTTAGCCATTGGTTCAAGATTTAAAATACTATTGAGAAAATGAAATCATCCATGTATATGCTAGCTTTTTTGACTACCAACATGAATAGTGACTTGTACAAATGATATGCTTTGGTTACTGGACATTAGTTACACAAACAATGGAAGGTTGGTGATAAAGAAAAACTTTCAATTATACTCATTCACAGAAGTAGAACCACCCCTTACATATCATAAGAAAGAAAGGAAAGCGAGGAAGGCCTGGTAGTCCCAGGCCACTATTCATTGGATAATCTGAAATAAAAATATGCAAACCAAAATCAATGACCACCAATTTCATAAACTTAGGATAATAGCCATCTGCTTCTTCTCACATTAGGGTGTTTCAGCCTTAAGTCTAAGGGAGTGTGTGAGTTCTTTGTATCTGTTACAGGTGTATTTGTGGTAACGCCTAGTTCACTTAGTAGGATTTCCACACCGAATCCTGGTAAGGCCTACGGAGGATGCTGTGCCCCTGGAAAGAACAGTCTAAAGTCCCAGTCACCTCGGTCACAAAGGTCTGGATAGAAATTGTCAAAAGTGTCCATTTAAGAACATAGCACTGGGCATATGCTTCTCTTAGGTTCTATATAAATATTGTTAAGTGTTTTTTTTACAAATGGGGGGTTGCTTCAACTGGCTTACCCACCAACAGATATGTCATCACCCTCTCAGAAACATACACACTTCCCTTCCCATCTTGACTTACATTTCCAGTAAGGTTCACTTATCACTCTTGTTTCTAAATCTATTAATAAAATCCTCAGTTCTTGTGGAAAAATCTACCCTCTGTGGTACAAATAGGGATCTTCAGACATGATAGGTGATTATTAACTATAGAATAGAAACCAAAGTCCTATCTTTAAAACACTTTCAGAGCCTGTCAGACCACAGCTAAAGCTGACCACTGTTACAAAGGGAGTGAGGAGAGCTAGTGGTAGAAACGAGGGCATGTCAAAAGGACTGTGCTGTTGGTTGAACAACATTATCACCTTCAACACAATCGCTGAGGATTGGCTCACAAGGGCAGGCAGGGTGGAATTTGCTCCTTTGCCATCGAAGCTCTTTGCAAATGCCAACATGCGAAGACGGCAAGTGCAAACATTGAGGAAAGTTTTTGGTTATTCAAGTGAAATTTCCCGAAGGATGCTAGGTACAGCCAATAAAATAGACACACCTTAGCACTTCAGGAGAAACATCTAGACTTATAATTGTTTTATCATCCTTAACTCCCTCAAATGTAATAGATGTACAATTGACGTACTGAAAACTAAGCTCTCTTATTTTACCATCCTTGTTTCTATCAGCAATATCTATCTTTTTCCTCTCATCCTGGTTCAAATATAGTACCCTCTTTCCTCCTCCCTCTTCTTTTCTGAACAAATTCCATGCACTGTTCTAATTTGACTCTTAGACTTACTAAGAGCCAGCATAGGTAAGGAACAAAGGAGTCATTTTTTAAAAGAGATAAAATTGTATGGAAGTTCACAGTAAAGAAACATGGTAACTCTTGGCCTCACAGGAACTTGTCGAAAGTGGAAGAAGCAAGGCAGTATCTATGAATCTGAGAAT
>NW_022111373.1:10847433-10849938 GCF_000313985.2 Echinops telfairi
TTTTTTCATTGACTGATTGTTCGCCCTGGAAGAGAACCACCCGATATGAACCAATTAATGAGCACCTCAAACAGCACTGGATCATGACTTTGACAAAGGCCGAACTGGTGAGGAAGCTTATCCTCCTATGTGATCAGTTAAGCAATCGCACTCCGTTCCGAGTTCTTTGATAGCCCCCTTCCATTCAAAAAAAGAAGAGTCAATGTCAAGTAAAACATTTTTAAGGTTTTTCCCAGAAGTGTAACCAGCATCCCTAATGCTGATGATGTGGTTCATGGTGGCCTTTGCCTTTGGATGACATGTAGAGGGACATCTGAGAATGATTTTTTGTTCTTTCTCATGGCATGTGCCAACTATCTGTATACTTCCTTGTAACTTTGTATTCCCGTGGCCCATTTTCCCCTCTGACTTTTTCTATGAACTCATTATCTACACTATCCATGTGTTACCATTAAGCTATTAGCTTTATTTTCGTTATCTTCTTGGGTCATTTATCCTTTACAAGACTAACTCTGTACCTCACTGCCATCGAGTGGATTACAGCTCATAGTGAACCGATGGGACAAGGTAGAACTCCCCCTGTGGGTTCCCAAGACGGTAACTCTTCATGGACTAGAAAGCCTCGTCTTTGTCCTGGGGATCGGCTGGTGGTTTCACACTGCTGACTTGGTGCTTAGCAGCCCAACATGCCATGACTATGCCGCCAGGGCTCCAAGTCTGTAATAAGTATCTATTTTTCCCTTCTCAAGAAACTCTTAATTGTTCAATATCTCTATAAAAGAATACATAAAGTATTGACCTATGCCCAACTTTAAAATATTACCTTCTAAAGAAATCATAAGAGAGCTTCAAAAAGGTCATGGAAATATAATTTTAAAATAATGTAAGTATCCCCCCAAACTTTGTGAAGTTTGTATTTATCATTATCAAAATTGCTTGACCATTGGCCAGGTGTGCTGCCAAGAGTATATTTATTCTTGTTCATAATTATTAAATTTTTATAGCATTACCTTATCATGGTTATAGTACACTGCTTTGTTCTGCGTATTATTTTCTAATACCAGAGCTTTTTCTAGTACTTATTGATTAGAGTCCATTTTTCTCAGTATTATGGTGGCTCTATAATTGATGTTCACAGAAGCAGTAGTCAAGAAATCAAATGATGTACTGCATTAGGTATATCCGCTACACAAAACCTCTTTAACATGTTGAAGAAAAAGAATATTCCTTAGAAGACTAAGGTGCACCTGACACAAATCAGGCTTCTCTCAATCCCCCATATACATGTGAACGTTGGACAATGGATAAGGAAGAAAAAAGAAGAATTGAAGCACTTGAATTATGGTGTTTGAAAAGAATATTGAAAGCACTGTGGCTCGCTAGAAGAACAAACAAATCCGCCTTAAAGAAGCTCAGCCAGACATCTCCTTAGGAACAGAGATAGGGAGGCTTCCCGTTACACACGTTGAACTTGTATCAGGAGAAACCAGTACCTGGAAAAGGACATCATGGTTGGAAAATGGAATGTTGGTGCAGAAACGAAAGCTGTCAAAGAGATGGGTTGACACATTGAAACATAGTGCTGATTGGGAGGAAGACTCAGGCCTGGCTGTGTTTCTTTCTGTTGCACATAGGGTGAATCTGACTTAATGGCACCTAACAACAATGGCCTGCCTTATTTTTCTGTTAAAAATCTATTTTGTGGCTTTCGCTGGAATAATAACATGTAATTTTAACAATATTTGATGTAGCAACTGCATTAACAGTTCAAAGACTCTTGTAAGCCAATTTTATTAACCATTATTACACTGCTCTTTTCTCTAGTTGCCAGAGTATTTCATTTATAAATGCACTCTTTTAACTACAATATGTTGTTTGAAAGTAATCTTAGATGAGGTTAAAATTCACTTTTATGCCCCAAAGCATAACAAATAAAAGCTAATGTGTATTGTTCTCACAAAACCATATAAAACAAAAACTACAAACATATATACAGACACACAAAAACAACTACCATCACTTCCTTTGACTCAGAGGGAGCCGATAGAACCAGGCAAACTGCCCCATGGGGTTCCGAGATTGTAAATCCTTAAGAAAATAGGCTACCACATCTTATCCTGTAAAGCAGCTGCTGTATTAGAATTGCCAGACTTTCAGGGAGTAGTCTAGCGTTCATCCGAGATAATAGAGGGTATTTTACACAGAACCACCGAAAGAACAAAACCTAAATGTGATCCTGCTCTTCACATGTATATTGGAATCTCCAAAGTCCGATAACATCAACAGTTTTAGTAGCATGTTTGGTTCTCAATGTTCAAACATTAAGGAGACACCGATTACAAACCATCACCACAGATGGTGCTCTGAGGAGTCTTTAAAACATGAAAAATAGAGATTATTTTTATTAAGTTTAATATAACCTTCCTCAAACTAACCGACCTTAAGATACTAATCTCCACACGGAAATACTGAACACAGCATTCATATGAATACATTCATATCAAT
>NW_022111373.1:10851417-10853163 GCF_000313985.2 Echinops telfairi
AACTAAGAATTGAACCTAAGACCCGAAATGAGAAAAATAAACCCCGGAAGTGCCATGTCTTCACATTCATACGAAGGCCTACTCTTCTGTGGGATTTGCTCACTTTCCCTGCTATTCGTGTAAGTTTTCTTCTCCTTTACATTTTTTTCTCCTCTTCCTTTTATTTTAAGCTCTACAATTGAAAAGGAAGTAAGCTGTTCAAAACTTTATTTTTATTCTAAAAAGAAAGGAAAATGACCATTGTAAAGATTAGATTTACAATACACTATTTTTAGTAACTAAAAAAAAAAGAAAGTTATATTAAAAATTGATTTGAAAACAGTTAAACGTATATATTCTCATATATAATGACAGTAGCATTTTATTCCATAGGATTAGATACTGACAAAGAGAAAAGTGACTAAGAATGTAAAACACAGGTTTCTATTTCCTAGTTTCTATAGTCCAAATGGAATAAGATATTATTGTTGCTTTCTGCATTAGTGAAAGTTTGGTATGTTATTGAGTTTAAAATATATGCTCCATCAGAAATGTGTCTTCTTTGAATTTTATTCATCTCAGTTTACCGATTATACCCCACAAGAATGTCCCTCTTATGTAGGTGTAGGATCTGGTCCAGGAACAATGTGGGATTACAAAGGGTCCATGAGTGTCTCCAGTGGCCAGCAGAGAATTTACATGAAATCCCTTGGAAGACAGTAGCTTCCTAGAAGGTAATATTCAAGCTGTCCTTGATCAAGGTGCCTTTGTGAGATCCTTGTTTTTGAAGGACCCTGTCTCATTTATCTTTATATCACACCAAGAACTCCTCTGGCACTTTATGCATAGTATGTGAGAAACAAACACTAATGAATGAATGAGTTATTGATAATTCTAAAAGCAGTTAATGTATGTACAGAGAAAATCAGAAAACATGTGAGGCGAGCTCCTCGTTTCAATGCATTATTGAACATGAGCACAGTTGATATTGGCCCAAGACAAAGCTGAAATCAATTCCCTGTTTGTTTTCTTTAAAATTTTAATTATACTAAGTCTTTTACATTTTATGGCACCAAATTTTATAACTTCTCAAGTGTATTATAAAATTCAACTAATGTAGTCTTCTTGATTTTATAAAAGACAGCAAATAAGCACACACTAAAACAGGGCAAGAAAAGCAATACCATGTTTAAATTTTCTTTAATAATTAATTACTTAATTAAGGGCAAAAAACTTCCAAACAAATAATTGAATTCATTAAACCTATTTAATTAATTAAAATGATTAAACTTATTAATTCAATTGCTGCCAGTTAAAAGATTTCAAAACCCTGATTTCATAAATAGGTATTTTTAATTATAAGATTAAAATGGAAATTATGACTAAATACAGAGATTTTTGTGATAACCATTAATTGATGAATAGATAGACGTTCATGTGAGAGAATTTCCCTAACACTGTGCCCCAAAGTGAGGTTCCCTACCCTTCTAATGTGAATGAGTAGGGTATTTTAAATGCCAGTTGATTGTATCATTTGGTGCATTATAAGTGTATCAAAATGTCATATATAATTTCCTATCCGTAGGTAAAACTTACCTAATAGTAGTTGCTCAATAGATATTTGACATAAGCACAAGAACAAATTATTTTTCTACAAGCTTAAGGTCAAAGCTGAGATATGATGAAAATCATCACATTTTGACTCATCATACCAACTAACCAGCTGTGTATTCAGGAGGACAGAACTTTCAGACTTACTTCGAATAT
>NW_022111373.1:10853545-10856794 GCF_000313985.2 Echinops telfairi
CAGTAATCTTGGCCAGGAGAACCATAAGTCAAATGCATGCATTCTTCTCTGGTCTTCCTTACTAAATGTACGACTTTATGTGCGTTTGAAGCGATTGAAAATACCATTGCTTTGGTTGGGAGCACCTTAATTCTCCGAGTAATATTTTTGCTTTACAGCACTTTATGAAAAGGTCGTGAGCAGATTTACCCGATGCAATATGTTTGAGCTCTTCGCTACTGCTTCCAAGAGCACTGCTTATGGATCCAAGCAAGATGAAATCCTTGAGAACTTCAGTCTTTTCTTCATTTATTGTGATGTTACCTATTGGTCCCCTGGTGAGAATTTCTTATTTTTTGATATTGATGTGTAACCATGCATGATCTTCATCACTAAGTGCTTTCACTCCCCGCTCTCTGTAAACAAAAGCTCCCTCCAATCCTGATACTGATATCTTCTTCATAGAGTCCAGCTTCTCTGATCATTTCCTCTGTATGCAGACTTAATAAGTATGGTGAGAACATCTGACAAGGACGTTTCTTTATTTTAAACCATGCCGTATACTCTTGTTGTGTTCACAAAACCGTCTCTAGATCCAGGCACAGGTTCTACATGAATCCAATGAAATGTTCTGGGATTCCCATTCTTCTCAAGGCTATACATATTTTGTTATGATCCACACAGTTGAATGCCTTTGCATAGTCAATGAAACAAAAATAAACATCTTACGGTTGACCGCAGCTCCTTCTCAATGTTTTGCTAGAAGTGCTGTTGGGTGATCTTCAGCAAAATTGTACTTGCATGTGACATTAATGATATTGTTCTCTAATTTGCATATTGTTGGGTCACCTTTCTTTGGAAGGGGTGTAAATACGTATCTCTTCCAGTCAGTTGGCCAAGTAGCTGTGTTCCAATTTTCCTGGCATAGACAGGTGAGTGCTTCCAGTGCTTCACTTTCTTGTTGAAACATTTCAATTGGTATTCAGAGTAGCGGCATACTTTCTAGCTCACAAGACTCATCAAATGTAGTAGAACCCAGAGTAAGCATACTAAAGGGAGGACTACACAAAGCTTTAGTATCTTAACAAGTTCCAATAATTCCAGGAACAGAGGTAACATTACCATGTATGTCCATGGAGACCACCAAATCTACATCAGATAAATGTTCAACAAATAGGACCTACTGATCTTCTTTCCAGTCTGATATTCTCAGCATTAATCTTATTAGCTCTGTATCCTGGTCATCGCCAGAAACCAAACATTCCAGATCATATCACTCACTGTAACATTGACTGTTTTCTCCATGTTTGATTCTTGCAAATTCTCTGGTCCTTCATCCCATTCCTTCCTAATAAATATTTTCAATGTGTTCTCTAAAACCTTGTCTATGATCACTATAATTTCCTTTCCCCTTTACTGTTGGTTAATCTGTTTTCTTTACCTTGCCCTAACTCAAATGTGAATGTCCCCTGAGCTCACTCTTTCACTTCCACTCTCCCTAGTGATTTTTTTCTCTTATAATCTATAAGTCTCAGGACCAGGAGGTATGAATAGTGTTCTCTATCTACTTTTACTACTTATAATTCTTTGGTTGCATAAAACATACCAACTACTTGGGCCACCCCAATATGCCATCCACTAAGCCATCACCGCCGTCATTTATCATACTCCACTCTTCATTAAAGGCATCAGTATCTTCTCTAATATAATTTCTGCCATCTATCTGGGTGTCAACAATATCCTCTGAATAATCACTAATTCCTCTACTTTATCACCCTCTGCAACCACTTCTGATTCACCAGCATGGTCTCCCACTCACATAAAATTACCTTATTGTCTTAAACTTATTAATAGGCATCTCGCCCTGACTACACCCTCTGGATAGAGTGGGTAAAAGAGTCTATTGTTAATAAAAAATATTAGAAATATAACATAATTCAAGATTAGTTTGTTATAAACATGAAATGTAGCGTCCTCCTTCCTGCCTTGCAGTAAAAATTCCTTTTTGGGTTATTCAGTAGGAATGTCCTAACTCAGGCTAGCCAGACCATCAGAATAAGAGGAAGCATCTCTATTGAGAGGCCTCTATTGAGAGTGCTGGTCTGCTAAGATTAGGCTTGGCAACATCTTCCCAAATTAGATAAGCAAGGGTTCATGAAGCTTCAGGGCATATAGTGCTCTAACAGCCCCTAGAGTATGAAGGTATAGATAATTTCAGAATGATCATTGCAAAACTTGACTTCTTAGACTATCAGTTGTATCCGGTGATCATTGTGGAAACCTGCTAATCTCTTCCTGTGACCTTGTAAAAAGCTGTTAATCTCTTCCTGTGTGTACTCATTGTTAAAAAAATAAAATAAAAATTTAACACAAAATCTTCTCTGTCACACAGTTTAAAATTGATGATGGCAACATATGTATAAATGTGCTTGATACAATCGATGTATGGATTGTTATGAGTTATAAGAACCCCAATAAATTATATATATTCAAGAATTTACTGACTAAAAAATATTAACTGGTTTTAATTCACTGCATTTTTCAAACAGTTTGGAGGTAGAATGGCCTTTGTTTCCTTTTGCCAGCACATATAGGAATAAGCTAAGAATGTCTCGGGCAGCCTGGTCTCTGTCCATGGCAAGAAATGTGATGGGCCTCCCAGATGGATCCCGTGTTTGCTGCCAATGTTCTCTCAACTTTCACATTTACAGTAGTATCACATTGAAAATTTCTACTACCTCTGTGAAGCTCAACCTAATCCACAATATAAAGTTTTCATTTTAAAATTCTACAACCTCATAACAATTTTCACTGACTTTTGCTTCCACCATTTTCTAATATTCACTTATTTCTTTACATGGTTTTTAAGTTATCAGTCCATTATTATAGTCCATCTATATATTATTATCAGACTGTTGTACATATAGTCACCATCTAACAACTATTTCTAACTCTTTGACTCTCCCTTGCAAAATCCTGACCTAGTTTCAACAGTTTCTTGTCCTTATCTTCATCTGCATCTAAATACCAAATGCAGCTGGAAGAACCACACAATGGACTGGTTAGTTCCACCTTAGATGCACAACAAACATAACATGGCATTGTAAATTGCCAGGAAATTCTATTATGTTTCATAATAAACTCAATTTTCCACCTTCTAAGATATGAATATTTAACACATTTCTTCTGTAAAAAGAAAAAAAAATTCCCTAGCTTAGATTATACCTTTTACTTCTCGAGAAAACAACAGCTATTAGATGCGGACTCCCT
>NW_022111373.1:10857236-10858594 GCF_000313985.2 Echinops telfairi
GACGGAGCTCACCACTTCCCTCCCTCATTGAAACTCTCTCCTTCTTCTGGTCTCCATGCCTGACACCACTAGGTTCTGCAAGATTGCCTACGTTCCTGGTAAAGCTTTGCCCCACTTTCCTTAGTCTTTCACCGCTGCCTGACCTCCAAATGATGAAGTTTCTCTCTACATGCTTCTACACGCTTTCCCTGTGTGATGAACATTGAAATCATGAACAACGTTTACTTGTCCTTTAATGTTATGATCTATCTGTGGATCCAAGGCTGTGGAAGTTGGTGAAATTAGGTTCAACAACCAGATGCAGGCTCCAAAGGTCTGCTTCACTCAGGCTTTTGCGAGCAGTGCCGTCCCTTCTCTATGACTTCGAACTCCATTTCTCCATAAATTTTTTGGAATTTCGAAGATTTAGATATTTCAACATGTGCAGTGCCCAAACGCCTGCAGGAATAGGGTGTTTGGGGTTGGTATCAAAGAACTAGGAACAGAGTAAGATTGCTTAACTGATAAAGTAGGAGGATAAGTTACCTCACTAGTTTGGCCTTTGTCGAAGTCATGATACGATGCTGTTTGATATGTTCATTAATTGGTTCCTTAAACTCAGCTCATGCTGTGTATCATGCATTTAAGCCTCCATCCTTACCTCAACGCCTTCTTCATTTAGTTTCCCCTCCTCTCTTCAACGTGCTTTTAAATGGCACCACCATTGGACCAGTTTACTCTAGTAAAAACTTGATTTTTTTCTGCTCTCCTTCTAAATCTGCAAGATCTACTGGTACTGCCTCTGAAATATATTAGTAATCCAAAAATTTAACTTGACCTCCACTGCTGCCAGCCCCATCTGCATGCATGTCAGAAACCTAACCGAGGTCTCAGCTTCCACCCTGATTTCTCTAACTTCATTCTCTCGGGACAGAAGGCCAGACAAATCTTTTTAAAAACAGTAATTGGATCATATTGCTTCCCTGCTTTAAAAAATGAGCAATGACTTCCTACCAATTTTACAATACCACCTTCACATGACGCCACAAACCTCTGGAAAACATGAGCCAGCCTACCTTTCTCTCCTCACCTCCTACCGCTCAGCCCGCTGCTCACTTGGCGTGAGTGACCGTGGGAATCTGATTTTCCCTCAAACACAACTATCACCGCACTACCAAGGGAGTTTCTTCACCCAACACCTTAACTGATGTCGTCTTCCCCTATTACTTTATCACATCAGTACATTTATTTCTTTCAATGCATTTATCAAAAGGTCATGCTATCTGGTTTGGTTTCTTTACTTTCACAAGGGCAGAGACTTTACTATTCATGGCTGCTTCCAGCAGTTAGCACACTGAAAAGTAGACACGCAATAAACA
>NW_022111373.1:10860011-10862421 GCF_000313985.2 Echinops telfairi
TGAAACAAAATTTAAATCATGATTAGGGAAAAGCCTCAGTTTGCTCATTGAGCAAACAGTAATTCCACTTAAGTTTCAGATTTTAGAATAAACATCGAAGGCCAATAACAAACTCTTTATAATCTGCATTGACTGTGCCCTCTCTTCTGACAGAATTCTATGTTACCATCATGAGCCTGCTGAAAAATGAGAAAATCAAACTACTTTCAAACACAGTTTTTAGCTTTTCATAATGAGGGGTAGATAATTTGTCACTATAACAAGCAGTGACTCCTCTAGGGTGTTCCACACTTGAAACAAAATAATGAATTCATGTTTATATGCTATATGAATAGTGAGAAAATTCTAACAGGTGTAACATCACTCTGCCCTAAATTAACTGTCTTGCTAACTATAACTGTTATGTATTTCTCTACATGATAACAAATTGATTGGTTTTAGCTCTAAAGCATCACTTGAAAAAATTAAAATTATAATTTTACAGAGCACTTTGTATCAAAATTAGAACATAAACACTATATATCTCACCAAGGACACAAAAAGTGCAATCATTTCTCACGTATACAGGGTGCTGGTCAAACAATATGATAAGGTGAGTTTTCTAACACTAGTAGATGGGATAATAGTCTAATGGGACTTCATCATTTTATCATTTTATCATGAAAGCAGGAAGTGTATATGATTCAAAATTAAGAGTGTATAAATATTTACTTTTTGTCTTGATCTAATTAAAGATTTGCCTGAATAACTACTGTCTGGGGGTGGGGTGGGGGAATGCATAAATGTATATGCAAATTAAAAGCTTGGAGCATGTAATGATACCTGGAAGCAAAAGGGATTTTGAATCTTAACTCCAAACTTTCTTAACATTTCTTAGACTATTTTTATGACTTCTACCACTGTTACCTTTTCTCTACCTTTCCTCAATTTTAATTTATAAAGTAGATGTAAGTGTTCCAAAAAGATGTGCTAGGAATTACCTGGGCAGTTCTTATACTTAAAATATAACCACTATCTATTATTCCCTATTATTATACAATTTAGGTATTTAAAAATGGCATCCTACCATTCAAAATAAACAGCATTTTAAATCATCCAAAAAGGAAGATCTCATGCCCCTACATACAATATTCAAGTCACTATGTACCCTTCTGTCTCATCTTGTAAAGACCAATCTTTACAAGTTTGGAATATTATTTTTGGTGGAGAAAAACATCCATTAAGAAAACATCCATTCTATCATTTTCTTTGTTTAGTATGATGAGTAGGTAAGTAAAAGATGGCTTTGTGGTCACTTCTGGTGTTTTTTTTTACAATTCTACTAGTAATTTGAAGAAACACAGCCTAGCATTTGACTTGGAGGCCGAAAGGTAGATTCAGGTGCACCAGACCCAGACAGGAAGGGAACAAAGCCCTCGAAGCAGTTCAGAAACCTGCTCTCAGCTGCAGGCTACATTTGGCCGGATTCTGTCAGGCACTATAGGGTGTCAGTCGAACAATAAGACAGGGTTTTTTCCCACTTTGAGGCAAAACAGCCACCTTCTATATACTGATATCAGTCAATCATTGAGTTGGGAAGAGAATTGTAACCTCCTTGGGGTTAAGATAAAACCTGTTGGTCCAACAGTAATTTTTCTAGAGAATGAGACAGCTCTGAGATGTTAGCAATTTGCTGATGGTACAGGTCGGATCTGAACCAAGTCCCAACAGTTGGGCCAACAAGTTCTTTCTTTGTCATTATTTATTTTGGTTAATACTAATTGTCCCTGTTAAATAAATAAATAGGA
This sequence comes from Echinops telfairi, assembly GCF_000313985.2. Classification (NCBI taxonomy): domain Eukaryota; kingdom Metazoa; phylum Chordata; class Mammalia; order Afrosoricida; family Tenrecidae; genus Echinops; species Echinops telfairi. The sequence continues at coordinate 10,861,799 of NW_022111373.1, forward strand.
ATGATGGTGGTAAATTGGAGTTAAATGCTCAGCTGTCAACCGAAAGGCTAGTAGTTCAAACTCACCAGCTACTCAACTGGAGAGAGGTAAGGCAGTCTGCCCTAATGTGAGTTGCAATCAACTTAAAGGCAGTGGGCCTGAGTTTTTCTTGTTAAAGAAATTCTCTCTCTCTCTCTCTCTTCAATGCCTGGGCTTATTATTATTTTTGCTTTTGAAAATAATAAAACTCATTTTTTGCATCTAATAACACCGATGGCCTCCCAAGATGCCCTCTATGGAGCAGCTCCTGTAGGAGCTTGGAAAGAGCCTTGAAGAAAGGACACTTTGCAGAGTCATTGGATTCTTTCATGGGATTCTAGCCCAAGCCTCTAACTACCACCAAACATCCTTTTCCTGCAGGGCTCTGGGTTGGACAATGGTGGAAGGCACTGATAGGATGCACCTGTGAGGTAATTAAGACGTGGGTTCATTGGCAAGCCATCCTGCTGGATATAAAACGAGCTCTCTGAGAAGCGGGGGATGGGGGTGTTGCCCTACTAGCAATAGCCTGAGTGAAGCATATCCTTTGGATCCTGAATCTGGTTTTTAACCTAATTTCACCAACTTCCATAGACTTGACTCTA
>NW_022111373.1:10863541-10865359 GCF_000313985.2 Echinops telfairi
CAATTGATGTATGTATGGATTGTGATAAGAGTTGTATGAGCCCCTAATAAAATGATTAAAAAAATTTATGAATGAAATAGTTACTACACTTTCCTGCGTTCTTCTAATATCAGTACAGTCAGACTGCAGACTGCCCCATTAGGCATTTGGAATGACAATCTGTTTCTCTAAAATCTAAGCATTTGCTCATCTTAGATGTGCATAAAGATTCAGATTGTTGTCTTTCTGATCACTGCCACCAAAGTGCTTGTTACAATTTCCAGATCTCCATGACAGACCATTGAAAGCATTAGACCCAGAGAGCATGTATCATAGACTATTAAGTGAATAAGTAAATACCTTGCTGGGTTAGAGCTTTTCAAAATTAAATACAGGCAAAGAAATGAGGTTTTGACAGTTCAAAAATTTCCAGCCTCAAATACATATTATTACATGTCTGAACAATTTGAGGGAGAAAATTTTAGAATAAAACCTTGTCAAACAATATGGAAATTGGTACTTTGGCAGCCTGATGACAATCTCATGTTGACAGACGGACAAAGAGAGCTTTTCCCGTGACTTGATTTCCCATGGTATACTCTAATGCTAGTCAGTTATTTAGTGTTTCCATAGAAAATGGTCACTGATTAGTGGTTGAAAACTCAATTTGTTTTGAAAGCAGTTCTATCTCAGACTTAACACAAAGCCCACATTAGTGCTCTTGTGAAAGGGCTCCCAAGCCTCTCTGTTTAGCAGTAACTAAGAAGGCAGTCCACAGAGCTCATGATTCAGAACTAAGGTTTAAAATGTGCGCAATCACACCCATCACTTTCCACACGCAAGATCAGATTAATTTTGCCTTAACCAACTTCTGTGATCCTAAATTATTAGTGTCAACATCTGAGCAACTGACTCTCTAACACAGACACTTTCAAAAGGGAAACATGGGCAACCAAAGAGTGGGAAGACATTTACTAGTTGCCATGGAATTGATGCTGATTCGTAGGCAAATCTGCTGCACAGACCTCTGTAAAACGATAGAGCAAAGATGTCACAGTGAAGACGGTGGTGTGCCTGAACTGTCACGCTCTGTTCAATCAGCTCGTATGCAGGGGATAGCTGAGCAATGAATAAGGAAGACCACAGAAGGACTGATGCACTAGCGTCATGGTGCTAGCAAAGACTACTGAAAGTACTGTGGACTGTCAAAGAACAAACACACCTGTCTCAATAGAAGTACAGTCAGAATCGAAGGGAGACTGTCTCACTAATTTTGGATATGTTGTCAGGAGACCCCAGGCCCTTCAAAAAGGGCATCATTCCTGGTAAAGTAGAGGGATCGTTTAGGCAAAAGAGGAAGACCCTTAAGGAGAGGGTTTCACATCGTGGCTGCAACAATGGCCTCAAAGGTAAGAACAATTGTGGGGATGGTGCAACACTGGGCAGGTTGAGATCTGCTAGTGAACTCACTGTGAGCTGGGACTGACTCAACAGCACCTAAAGACAGCGACAACATAACAAACCGTGTGTTTTCAATGGCAGATTTTACAGACGTCAGTAATCAGCTCTTCCGCGACACCTCCAGGTACTCCAGCCTCCAGTCTTTTGGTAACAGTGGATGCAAAGAACTGCTTCCATAACGTGAGCTCTCCAAAATCGTATGAGGCCCTTAAAGAGCATACCAAAAGGACAGAGAAAACATAGTTCATTTCATCATGCTCGTATCACAGTTAAGAGTCTGCCAATGTTTGTTCATGTTTTGTTGAAATAATAACTTTCTTTTGATGGTGTATCCACTTTTCCTCTTGATGATTTCAACTTAAGTAAAAGAGGAAGAAG
>NW_022111373.1:10866490-10876507 GCF_000313985.2 Echinops telfairi
GCCGCTCTGGTAATTAAGGATAGAGTCCGAGTAATTTTCCTAAGGTAATCTATCATTTCCACAGTTTCTCCCTCAATGCTGTGCTGCCTTAAAGTGAGCACATGGTTGATTCATTCTCCCTATAGAAGCAGACATTCCTATTGCTCCTTTCCTTCCCACCACAGCATCCAGCCCCTCTCATACTTTCTTCCAATAGCAGATGGGCATAGGGGGTCTTTATCCTCCAAGCCTGAATTCAAAGTGTTTGCTAGAAGCCTGAATTTCTGGCTATATTAATTGGATCATGAAGTTTTGCCTTGACAGCTTTCAATGTATAGAAAATAACCATGTAGTCATTGTGGCGCTTTTGAATTTTATATATAAAAAAAGGGGGAATTGTGGGGAACAGAAGGATTTCTCTCAAACTGTCTCCCCCCAAAATATGTACCAAACTTAGCTGCTTGAGAATGACTGTACACTTGGATGTCATCAAGAGTGGATTGGGAGTCATTCTCGCTGAGAGGTATCAGCTGTCTAGATCAAGCAGACACCACTGTTTATCCCACAACAAATAGGGCCCATTCCCTTCTGACATTGTTCCCTTGAAGGAGTGCCTGAAGGCAAGCCTGGGACCACTCTAGGATGACTAAGCTTATGGAGTCCAGGTTCCACCCATCTTGGTACACATGCCCCACTATTCCCTCCCTCTACTATTGCGCCTTCACTCCTAGGTTATCCCCCTCCTATTGCTTGTATTACCTATGTTGCTACCCCTCCCTATGACGTAGATATTGTCTGCTATCAGGGGGCTTGCATGCCTCCCGGGATAGTAATTGTCTGTTTTATTGTATGAGACACCAGAGTGATCAAACCTGTTCAAGGATTAATTGTACTGCCCCTCTCTGTGACGCATGATGCTGTGATGTATCCCCCTAAAGTGATATGATGCATGGTTAGCAATAGATAAGGAAGCTCCCTGGTTCTCAAGAGGGGAGGCTGAGGAAGGCTGCTCCCATGAGGGCGGAGGAAGAGGGCGGCTGCTCCCACGAGGGAGGCAGCTGCTTCTACTCTGGCGGCCGGGTTCCCCCCCATGAGGACCACCAAGCAGGGCGGAGGTGAGCAATGCTACCATGTAATATGTCTGACTGTATTATTGTAATATCTCTCATGCTCTCGATGACTTTAATATAATGCTTATATATCGCAACCGTACAATTGTGCTTACTGAACCCGTGGGTAGTATGAGTGGCAGCGGGTGGGGGCTGGCCCCTCACACACCCCAATCGACATTTTAATTTAATACTACATCTGAGTCAATGATAAAAATTTTTTTTAAATCTTTCAAATTTATTCCACTTTTCTTGCCCTTTGGCCTGGATTGTCATGCTAGCTGGACAGAGGGTATATTATTGAACCCCCACAATGAAACAAACAAACTCGCTGCCCTCCGTCGATTCTGGCTCACGGGGCCCCAAGAGGACAGAACGGAACCACCCTGTGGATTTCCAAGGCGAACTCTCTAAGGACTAGAAAGCCTTGCCCTTTCCCCTGACTTGGTGGCTACCACCTCCACTCTTAACTGCTAGGCTACCAGGGCTGTCTTTCCATAAATGACAAAGGCAATCATTCGACAAAAGAATTAAAGGTAGGAAACTATTGCACTGACTACTCCATGTAGGGAAAGATGAAGATCTCTATAAATGAGTTTGCCTCTTCAGACGATCACTATGAACTGCATGAATTTTGAAACTTCTCAGTCTCTGTCACAGGGTAAGAATGACTGTATGCATACATAGCTACATCATTTAGTCTTCTGGCTACATACAGTTGCTTGGTCATAGAAAAAAGAAATTTTAGCAGATTTGTTCAGGCATAATTATGACCTAATGTAGCATAGTAGTATGTTCTCAAGTTTAATAAATTTTAAGTAGGAAAATACCACGAAGTGTCTTTTTCACTTTCACTGAACCTATTTCAGGGACAAATGTTATGGGGACAAAAAGGAAAGGATAATTACATAATATTAATTCTCTGCCCTTTTCCAAGTCAGAAGGAATCTTACAGGTTATTTTTACAGAGAGTATGTACAGAAGAAATGTAAATTTCAATGGCTCCCTCAGGGGCAGAAATTAACCTACGAAAACAGGTATCTTCTGAGTACAGAAGCACTGCATATCACAGAGGCTAATGAAAGCTCAAGTTCAGGTTAATAATATTTACCTCACTAGCCTCTCACAGCCATACTTAACAGTCAAATAGCACCACAAATTAAGGGTCAGGAGAATAAGTGATTCCAAAAGTAAGTATCTCATTACCAATACTAATGATTCTTCGAGTGAAATAAAAATTGAGTTCATTCTGTATACATGATCAAATGACCGCTTTAAATGGTGGTAAGGTTTTAACAATTTTACTACTTAACTCTACGCCGAAGAGTTTGTTTGCTTTTTCCCTAGTGGATTGACTAGTGAGATATGATGACCTGTTTTCTGCTATGAACCCAGAACTATGATGGATACTTGAGGGACTGTGGTCTTCTGTTCTTCATTTTTAAAGCTCTAAGTAGAAGAGTAAATCATAATCTTCAGGAAACGTTCAAACAAAATAGGACCTTGTGTGCTGGAAGGGAAAAGGCCCTTCCACGCAGTCACCTCTAGATCCCACTCCTGCGAGGTCACCAGTATGATGGTTTAAGTTTGTCTTCTCAGGTAGAGATAGACAGACAGACAGACAAAGATAGAGATATATGCACATTTGTGTATACATTGCACTCTATGCAAAGTTGGATGATCTGCTGCTTCATATAGTACCAACAAAAGACTGGTTCATTTTGTATAGGGACAAATTATTCTTTTAAACAGTTCCGGTGTGTTCTTAAGAGCCACGCTGAGGATGATGCGGGACCAGGCAGTGTTTCGCTCTGTCGCACACAGGATTGCTCTGAGCGAGAGCCGACCCAGTGGCACCTAACAACAACTGTGGGATCTTGGAATTGATATGATTTAAATCTCCAGAAATAATTCATTTTCAGATTTTCTCTCCATTCACAAATAATGATCAGCCTTGGACTACCCAATAGGCAAAGTTAAATCTTGGAGAAAAAATGTGAAATCATTCACTACTGATGCACCAGTAAGCCCATGCCTACCTTGTTGATTGGGTATATTCCAATACTGATAATGATGCAGTTAACATTTTTACAGGTGCTTTTTAAAAAGGCTTGTATAGTAAACAGGTATATGTGTAGGATAAATTCACAGATCTGAAACTGCTGGCCAAAGAACATGCAAGTAGCTTTGCTCCCCCATCTTCCTTATAGATTTGAAAACTTTTCTCTCTCATTTGCTGACTTATGCTTTATAATTGGATTTTCCAGATTGCTGTTTTCTTTGATTTCACAAAAGTCCTGAGCTCTGCCCAGGGGGCCCTTTGGTACTCAGCTTTTTGCGCCTTCCTTGAAGGAAGGCTGTGAAAGTGAGAGGTGTACCAGGGCACTTAGCTGCCATTGGTTGAGGAGGTCCTCAGAACCGGACTCAGCTCCAGCTCGAATCCACAGCCAAGAGAAGACAACACCTCCAGCCAGGTCACTGGTGTCCAGGCCTGCTCCCGATCCCAGGCCTGCTCTGCGCTGCAGCTCGCAGCCGCATTCTCTCGTCGTTCCGAGCTTCAGTTCCGCGCTGTTTGTCATCTTGCACCAGTCAGCACGTGTGCAGGGACCTCAACTCTATACTTCCGTATTTTGATAGCAAACTGACCCTGCTTGTTACCAAAGGCCAGGTGGAGAGCTCACCTGCAGGCACTTCGGGCTTTCTTTCCTTTTTGACTCTTTTAAATTTGTTATAGCTTTCAATATTTTCAGCTTCTTTTTAGATGAGGTTTCACTTCTGCTTTACTTTTTTATTGTTAATAGTTTTTGTTGTTTCATTTTAAAAATGTTCTTCTGTATATGAAATCCAGGATCTGTAAATCTATAGAGACAGTAACTGGACTCGTGGTTCCTGGGGGTACGGCCAGGAGGTCGAGGGGCCATGGGAAACTAACACTGATGGGAAAAAAACAAAAAAAATGTTCTAACATTGATGGTGGTAATGATTGTACAACTCTTCTTAATATGATTGAAAGATTTAATTGAATAGTTTGTGAATTATAGGCAAACAAAACTCTTTTAAAAAAGAAGAAAAGAAAACATTATTGGTTCCACCTTCAAAATTTATTCAGAACTCTACCCTTTCTTGATCCCCATCACTATATCTGGGTCCAAGTTATCAAGATTTATCACTTGGATTACTCCAACTACCGCTTATCTAGTCTCTCTGTATTAGAATTCAGTTAAAAAACATATTAAAGTGGAGGTCAAACCACTGTCACTCCCATGACTACAATATTTCCAAGTGTCCCTATCTTAACAGAAATATAGTTTCTCAAGTGATTCACAAGATCCTTCTAATGGCTCCTGTAACTTCTCTCTGCCAATTTCCATAAGTCACTGCTGTTCTAGCCATATTGAACATGTTAATTTTTCCTAAAGTGGCAAACAAATTCCTGCCTCAAGACCTTTATCCTGTCGGTGCTTATCTCTTAAATATAGATCTGACTTATTTCTTCACCAGTCTTCATACAAATGTTATTTTCTCAGTGACAACTTTCTAATCTAAAATTGCAGTCCACTGCCAACTTTTATCTCATTAGCACTCATATAACTTTCTCCATCTAACTATTTTTCACCATAGCACTTATTACCACAGAGATACTAACATTTCCTTTGGCTTATTGTTAATTGTTTATCTCACCTCTTTAGATATGAGCTCTGCGAAGAGAGGCATTCTCTCACTGTTGTTCACAGCTTTATATTCAGCACCTAGAACAGTGCCTTCCTCCTAACTACCATTGAGTGAATTCTTTGCCGGTTTTCAAAGGAAACCAATTAGATGTCAATGAGGAGAATAGTGACACATGCTCATGATACAATGTTGCTAAAATTGTCGCTGCTCAGAATTCTATTTGGGGAAATGAACCATTCTTTAAGGAAATGTAAAGTTGTACCACTTATAAATATGGAAGAGTTGGATTCTGAATAATTTAGGGAGTTAATAATAATAGAGCTTTTCTTACAAGACTCTTCCAAGATTCAAAGATAAAGTCTTATCATGGTATTCATTGTCAAAAGAAGAATTTTTTTCCTCCGTTTTGTTTATAGTCTTAATCTTTCCAGCTAAAGAGAAATTAGAATTGTCACGATTGATATGTTCTTTTTCAAGTGATAAACATCAACATAATTCAAAAGCAAACATCTGGGAGACCTTATTGTGTTGACACACTTGAGCAACAGTCAAAGGGAAGATTCGGTTGAATTAGAAATGTATTCGAACTGTATTGTCAGCTAAACATTCCCAAGGAATTCATATTTTGCAACTTGCTAACGTTTATTTTCCCAAGGCCCAAACAATGCACATTTTGATCTAAAACTACTTTCCAAAAATTAAAGAACTGTACATCGAGCTTCTTGTGTTTTTTCTTTTTTGCTGCTACTATAAAATACTGTATCTACACACTTGATTTATATTAATAGTATTATATATAGGACCAGTAATTGGTAAATCAAATAGAGCCCAAGATTAGCAAAAATCAAAATCAAAATGTAAAAGGCAGAATATAGAAAAGTGGAGTATTATTAATAATACATATAGTAAAAATAATATATTAACAAAGACAATCAAAGCATTGAATACTTTTAGCCTTTGAAATGCTCCATTTATCAAAAAATAAAGTTTCACAAGTGTCTATAATTGCACATCTATGGCTGTGGTGCAGGGGTCCCAACAGTATCTCCAATGACCACTAAATCCTCTCTGGAAGGGTTAGAAATGACCACCGGTGAGTAAGGAAATCATTAAAGAGCAGAAAAGGGAGTAATTAAATCTGTGCTGGGATTGGTGAGGGAACTAAAATTATGAAACTAATCCAGAATGTTGATCGTTACACTGGATTGGTTGTTTGAACTACTGAAAGGAGACTACTTTCATGACTGAAAGTAGTGAATTTTAGTACATGAGCATAAGCAGAAATGCTAAGGGTTTTGTGGCTGGTAGAGATGTCCCATCCAGACACCCTCCAGAAAGCAGCGGATGCCCATCCGTGTGTTCATCTCATGCCTGAGAAGAGACTGACTGTTTCTGTGTAAAATAGGACTCCTCCCAGTGCATTCTTCGCTCAGAGTTCCAGGTTGGGCTGGCATAGGCTATCAATTCATTTGGCTGCCTAATCAGTCCTGTCTTTTGAAGATATTCCTATGAAACAAACCTTTTAGTCACTTATATTCTCAATGCTACTGTTTACAAATATACCACAAATGAGTGACTTTAAGGAACAGAAAAGCATTTTCTCACAGTTCCAGATGCCAAAAGACCACATCAGGAGAGTGACTGTTGACTCTTGCCCTATCAGTGACTGGTCAACTCCCTTCCTTTGATATCTGCCTCCTGAACATGAGTGTTGGGGACTAGTCTGGCCTTTCTGTAACTGACAAGGAATTTGGTTTGGGATCCACTCTACCGTAACAGTTTCTTTGGTATTGATTCAATTCATGGTGACTTGATGTGTTTTAAAGTAGAACTGTGCTCCATAGGGCTTTTGATGGCGGCAGCATTTCTAAAGCAAATCACCAAGTATTTCTTCCACGGCACATTTCATTTAACAGGGAGCTCTGGTAGTGAAGTTTGTTATTTATTTTTAATTTGAAAACAGCAGATCCTTCCACATTTGCATAAATGTTCATTCACATTTCATAAGGGAAGATAACATGGTTGATTTGGCTAATTTTGTACCTCCAAGTCTTAAACATGCCAGTGATGGTTAAATTCAGACACATTGCTGAATTTAACACCCCACACCATGCATGTTGTAAAAACAGATCATATAGAACAATACACGTGGTACCCACATTTTATACAACATGTTTATTCACTTCAGCTCTCAGTTATGATGATAAGTTCTGTTGCTCACTGGAGGTTTGCTCATTCGTCAACACAATACTGCCCCATGGCAAGATCATTTTAAGGGCTATACCTAGTGTAACTGCTCAGTTTCTGAAATGTACAACTATTTAATAAAACTTAATTTGCCATGACATCTTATTTCAAATTCTATGCACATGATGAGACATACAATTTTATATTATACTATTTAAATTTTGCACAATCCAGATAAGCATAAAATATGCAATTAACTTCAAATAAACAAGTTTATCTTGGATGAATTAACAACAACCCAAAAAAGGTCCGTCTTTTGATATTAGCTCTTGAATAGAGCTCTTGAATAGATTTCCCTCCCCCTCAAGTGTCAGTAAAGGTTCAGAGAACTAATGACCCATCCAAATGCACAGAAGCAGCAGTAGAGACCAGCTTTTCTTTGCATTATAACATCTGCTTGGTACCTTTAGAAATCATTTTTTTCTTTTAAAAAAAATGAAGACGCAGGACTTAATTTCCCTAGAATAAGCACTTCTTGTGATTTATTATAGCCATTAAAATTGAGAAATTAAAAACTGCACCTTGTTTGTTTGGGGGATGCTATCAAGTAGGCCAAAACCTCCTTTCATGTGTCTTATACCAAAATGTTTTCTAAAAAAGAAAGAAAGAAAAGAAAAGGAAAAAAAAAACCTTATATACTATAGAATGTTAACTACCATATGCTTCAGGGAATGTTAAGAAGCAAAAGAGGTTTGGGCTATGAGTACTCTAAAATACAGCTGGAGAGAATAACATGGGGTCCCTAATAGCGATGTATAGTGAAGCTGACTCAGTGAAGGGCTGGTCCAGAGGGCACAGTAGTCTGATGGCTAGACTACTCTAGTTGACTGTTATTCCAATAATGAATCTGGGGACTTACACTTAAATTACCACTGATGAAACACACGCCAACAGAGTATATAACAATCGCCAATGAACGAGCAGATTATTTCAGAAAACTAAATAATAATGGCTGTGGTCTAGGGGTTGAACTATCAGACTCAAGGATGGAAGTTCAAACTCACCAGCAACTCGAAGGGAGAAAGATGAAGCTTTCTGATCTTACAAAAATGTACAATCATTGGAAATGACTTGATGACAGTAGGTTATGGGTTTAAAAGACCTTAAAATGTTCTTTTTAAATGATACCCTAAATAACAATAATTATATCAGGCTCAGCCTCCTTTATGGAAATTATGTCTGAATTCTAAGGGAGCTTTACTTTCTAAAAAAGGAAATTTAAACCATACAAGTATCTATTGGTGGAAGAAGCAAAGAATATTCTTCTAGTTTTAACTCTTCCAAACATACACAAACCTACCAAATGATTCAAGAATGGGAAACCTCTATTCTTATCAATATATCAAAGCAAAGCATCAGAAATGATCATGATATTTTAGGAGAAAGAATTCCAATCATGGCTAAAATAAGAATAAAATAATGATAATAAAAGACAAACCAACCTAGAAAATATACTGTCGAATTTCTAGCGCAGAGACAGGAAATAACGAGAAAACAAAAACCAGAAAGCTAATTGAGGGAAAAATTAATATGAAGAAAACATAATATCTGTGTCTATAATGTATAATAACCAATGGAAAGAGGGTTAATGCACTACCACTAACAATGACATGATTGGGCAAGTTGTTGAGGATAAAAGTCTGTTGATGACAAATTCTCATATTTGAAAGAAGCACAGGAGTATTGTGAAAGCTGCCGAGAGGAACCACTACTAAGCAACTTTCACTCTGACGAAGGAGAGAGGTTGTCTGAAGGACTCTGGAAGATTTAAAACAATGCATTACACAAAGGAGCCCTAGTGATGCAATGGTTAAATGCTTAGAATCAGCTGTTCTCAACCTATGGGTCGCGATCCTTTGGTGGTTGAATGACCCTTTCACAGGGGTCACCTGATTCATAACCATAGCATAAATCACAATTATGAAGCAGCAGTGAAAGTAATTTTATGGTTGGGGGTTCACCACAATATGAAGAACTGTATTAAAGGGTCGTGGCATGAGGAAGCTTTAGAACCATTGGCTTAGATGGTCACTGTAATGTTGGCTATTCAAACACAACAGATGCTCCATAAGACAAAGCTATGGAAGTCTGTTTCCATTCAAATTGCAGCTATATAAACACTCTGGGCATTTCTACTCTGTCCGATAGAGTCACTGTGGGTCAGAATTGATTCTTCAATAGTGGTTAGTGTGGCTATTAAATAATATCCCACAATGACTACAAAATCAAAGAGGCGAATGTTTTTAGGGAGCCGTCTTGTTGTTGCTGTTATTAGGTGCTGTCATAGAGACTCGGTGTACAACAGGGTGGCCCTGGTCCTGTGGCATACCCACAATTGTTCTTATACTTGAGCCCATTGCTGCAGCCACAGTGTCAATCCATCTTGTCTAGGGCCTTCCTCTTTTTGCAGTCACTCTACTTGACCAAGCACATTGAACTTCTTCAGGGATTGGTGTGTGTGATAACATGTCCAAAGTACGTGAGATGGTCTTGCCATCCTTGCCTCTGGATCATTCTGGTTGTACTTCTTCCGAGACAGGTTTGTTTGTTCTTCTGGCAGTGCATGGTATTTTCAATATTCTCCACCAGCACCATAATTCAAATGCATCGATTCTTCTTCAATGTTCCTTATTCAATGTCCAACATTCCTTGTATGCATGTGAGAGTCGAGGAGGGATGGAAACACTTACACTCATTTAATCATACTGTGTAGAGACAGTGAAAAATTAATTTGGACTGAAAGGTCTACATCACAGACCTTATGTGACAGAAATGGAGACCGGGAGAATTTAAATTCATTGTGGGTAACTGTCATGTGTGGAAACAATAGCAGAGCAATTGGGCAAGCTAGCCTAAACACCAACTAACCATTCATTTGATATACAATTTCGAATAAGATACTTAATTTCTCTAAACCTCATTTTCTTCATGAACTGGTAGGAATGATCAAAGACAATGTAACTGAGGGGTATTGCTGAGACTCAAATGAAGGCTGAACATGAGAGTGGAA
>NW_022111373.1:10878433-10887313 GCF_000313985.2 Echinops telfairi
CTGGGGGATGGACAACAGAAAAGTGGGTGAAGGGAGACGTCAGACAGGGCAACATAAGACAAAATAATAATTTATAAATTATCAAGGGCTCATGAGGGAGGGGGGAGCGGGGGAAAAAAGAGGACCTGATGCCAGGGGCTTAAGCGGAGAGCAAATATTTTGAGAATGATGAGGGCAATGAATGTACAAATATGCTTTACACAATTGATGTATATATGGATTGTGATAAGAGTTGTATGAGCCCCTATAAAGCTATTTAAAAAATAAATATATAAAATTAAATTTAAAAATAAATAAATAAATTTCATTATCAGCAAAACAAAAAAACCGAAAAACTAAAAAAGAGCTGGAAACATAGGGGATCCAGGACAGATAATCCTCTCAGGACCAATATTAAGAGAAGTGATACCAGCAGGGTAAGTAGAAGGTGGGGGAAAAGGGGGAACCAATCACAATAATCTACATATAACCCCCTCCCTGGGGGATGGACAACAGAAAAGTGGATGAAGGGAGACATCAGTCAGTGTAAGACATGACAAAACAATAATAATTTATAAGTTATCAAGGGTGAGTAATGGAGGGATGGAGGGAGTGAGGGAGAGGAAGGGGGGAAAATGAGGAGCTGGTACCAAGGGCCCAAGTAGAAAGAAAATGTTTTGAGAATGGTGATGGCAACGAATATACAAATGTGCTTGACGCAATGGATGGATGGATGGATTGTGAGAAGAGTTATACGAGCCCCCAACAACATGATTAAAAAAAGAAAAAATATAGGTTCCTGTTAGTTTCAAATGTTTATGATGAATAAGCAAGATTATAAAAATTGTTTAGTACAGAAATTTCTACAGAGTAAATAGCTAATAAACTGCAATATGTATTACTGTCACTCATAGTTATTTTCCAGTAAGCAATTTGCAAAGAGCAAATTCCTAGCTGGAGCCTTGGATGAAAACAATGCTTTGCCCACCCCAGTGTCCTGAGGTCCCTGGATCTCTGGAAGGGTGGAGCACTCAGCTTAAAGGAGGGCAATTCAACCCACCCAGTAGCTCCACAGGAAAAAGACCTGGTGATTTGCTCTCATGAAGATTACTTACTTTCTCACTGCCAGGGAGTTGATTCCGACTCACAGGGAATGTCGAGGCAGGGGAGAACTGCCCGGTGGGGTTCTGAGCCCAGAACTCTTCCTAGGGGTGGAAAGCATCATCTTGCTGCCACAGAGCAGTGGGCTCCAAGTGCTAACAGTACTGTTAACAGTTAAGCACTACACCGCTATGGCTCCGCCTGATTCCAGCCTAGCACACCCTGTGGGAGAGCTCTACTCTGCCTTGGGGTCTCTGTAAATTGAAATGGCCTTGGCAACACCTAACAACATGGAAGAAGTATTCTCTTTTTGATTGTATCAGTCACACTGATTTGCATATAAACTGTCAGGGGGGCAGGGGTTACTAGAATGGACCTCAAATTACACAGGACAGGGTGGAACTGCCCCTCCGCAGGGTTCCCAAGGAAGTGAGGCATTTGGGAATGCAGATCAGCGGGTCTTCTCTCCTGCAGAGCAGGTCCCACTGCTGACTCTTCAGGCAGCAGCCAGTGTTTAACCACAGGGACACCAAGACTCCTTAACAATGGTAGTTCATAGTTACTAAAATGTATGATGCTCCCACTATTGTGCTACAAACCTTCTTTAATTGTTATCTTCACAGGAACCCAATGACCACATTTACTTTACGGAGTGTAACTTGGGCTTAGAGACGTTAATAGCTGTCCCAAGACCGCACTGATTTTCATAATCAGCAGGGCCGCTGTGACTGGACCTTGGTGTCCCTTATAATTACATTTTTCCTTCACAAAGTGGTCTAGGGTTTGACCTTTTTTGTTTGGATATCAAACGAAAAGAGAGATGCACTACGTGCTGTAGATTAGACTTCGCTTTGAAATCTTGCTAAATTTTATGCTTCCAAACCCTTCCCCGTGCCCCTTGGTGTCAGACAACCTGAAAGCTGACCTTACCAGGGTACCAAGGTTGAACTCACCCATCTATCCGCTCAGTGTGCCCCTGGGGCTTGTAAGACTAAGTCAGTCAGGGAATGACTCCCCAGTGATGAAGGTCATGTTCTCATTAGGTGACAACAAATCAATTTTCAATTCATAGTAACCTCACATGAAAGAGAAAAATGGAGCCATGGGTTGTTTTGTGGTTCTTGTTTTAAATAATATTTTATTTTATTTTGCATGGAAGTGTTGACAGGAAAGCAGGTGCCTATTCAACAATACTTGTAAGTAATGTACAAAGACATTGCTGTATTCCTCACATTGTGTATAGAGTCTCATTAGTCTGGTTGAGTTGTTCCATGGTCTCAATGACTTAGACACACACACACACACACACACACACACACACACATATCTTCCTATCTTTGCTTTCCAGTATCTGTTGGCCAGCTGGTCTCATATATGCCCCCACAGTGCTTTCTAGCCTGTAATCTTAAGAAGTTGATTTTTGTGTCTTTCTACCACATTATTCTTGGGTGAATTTTAATCACCAATTTTTGCTTAGTAGCCAAGTGCTCAACTGTTGTACCACCAGAGCTCATACACACAGGAAGAGAGAGCAGTAAGTACCAACTATCATTATTTTGAATTAGATGCACACACATGCATAAATACACATTTAGCCCTTTGGAAAATGTCCTTTTTTTCTTTATCTCATGTTATAATAAAGGTGAACTAGCCAGGAAATTTTTAAAATGTAACAGCAGGAAAAATTTTTTTAAGTCTTTCACTTTACTACATGTTAATTGTTATTTAATTCCAATTAAATATGTTATTCTGTTAGATTTTGTTCACAATAACTTTATAATTAAAACACGGCATAGCGTAAAATGCAAAAACAAGAACCACATTTAATTTAAGGGTGATACAATTTAATTTCAGGGAATTGGTTCAAGACTATAATTATTAAACAAGGTTCTCACCTAAGAATTCAAATTGGAAAATTCAGCTCAGAATTTACAAGACAGAAATCAATTAACATCAATGTCACATATATCACTACTATTTATAGATCTCACCTGATAGCTCATTATACCGTTTTTACTGATGCACAGCAATACATTCTACTGAACCAAATCCCTCTTTCAAATCTTTTCAAGAAGCAATTTATTTTAAAGGTTATTATCTTCTTTACTGTAATATCACATAATAGTGAATGCATTTTCCATTTTAATAGCTTCATTATTAACATTTTTGTACTTTTCCAAATTAAATATGCATTTCTTTCTCAAAATGTGAGAGCAGTAAGCACCCAGCTCTCATTATTTTAAATCAGACATATACACATGCATAAATACACATTTAGTCCTTTGGTAAATTACTATATTTTCTATGGTAGGAATTTACCATGGTGTGACTGATAAAGGACACTGGATAAACGGTGATCCCTGTCGATAATCTCCACAAAAAAACTGCTAAAGAGTTCACAGTGCTTCTTGGATGACTAAAATAGGCCTGACTCAAGCCTTGAGATCTGAAATTACCTAGTAGGTATGCAAATAGGTATGCTAAAACAGGACAATAAAAAGACAGATGAAGAATTGATACATTTGGATTATGCTGTTGATGAAGAATATTGAATAGACTCTTAATTGCCAGAAGAACAAACCAATCCATCTCAGAAAGAGATACAGCCAAAAGGTTGCTTTGCAGTCAAGTCTATAAAACTTCAACTTGCTTATTTTGGACACTTCATTAATCATTACCAATTGTTGGAAAAGGATACAGTGTTTGACAAAGTATGGAGGGTCAAATGAAGCCCTCGGTGAGATTAATTGAGGGCTTCATTTGACCCTCCATACTTTGACCCTCCATACATTGACACAATTGCCCCAATGATGGGCGCCAACCTATCAAGGGTCTTCGTATGACTCAAGAATGAGCAACATTTTGTTGTGTTCAATGGAAGGTTTCAGGAGTCAAAGCCAACTCCTAACCACAATGAAAACCAAAGGATCCCTGACAAGGAAGACTGGGCTGCCAAGTTCGGGAAATACGAAAAAGAAAAACAAGTACGGCTCCTTGGTTTGGGGCACTCGGTCCCCATTCAAAGATATTTGTCACATTGGTTCCTATCTTGTCTTCACTCCCCAGGTCTTTAGAGCTGCACAAAGTCTCACGTAGATACTTGCTATCAATGTTGGAGACATTGTCGTCTGAGCCCGTCAGTGGAATTTCAATATGGAAATAAAAATGACCTAAGCATAATTAAGACTGAATCACTTTCCCCCTTTAAACGTCTCATCATTTGCTAAAAGACACATCACTTTTTGTGGCCAACAAGACACCATTGGACTTCTCTCCTCGTAGTCCTCATAGTCTTTTTCTGACACACTTGTAGGGGGCCATTGAGCCGGTTCTGGCTTACAGAGACTTCATGCACAATAGACCAGAACTCCCGACCCTGTGCTAGCCTCACAATTATTCCGACGCCGGAGAACATTGCTGCAGCCACTCTGTCAACTCATCTTGTTGAGGGCCTTCCTCCTTTTTGCTGCCTCTCCACTTTATAAGCATGATGTCATTCTCAAGGGACTGGTCTCTCCTGACAATATGGTTTTGTTTAAGGTAAGTAACAGGAGATCTCGCCATCCTTGCGTCTCTAAAGAGCACTCTGGTCATTCTTCATACAAGGCAGATTCGTTTGTCCTTTTAGCAGTCCACAATACTTTTAATATTCTTCTCCAGCATCACAATTCATACACATCGATTCCTCTTGGTCTTCCTTATTCAATGTCCAACTTTCACATGCATATGAGGCAATGGAAAAGTACCTTGGCTTGAGTCAGGCACACCTTAGTCCTCAAGGTACCATCCTTGCTTTTCAAGACGCTAAAGAGGTCTTATGCAGCAGATTTACCTAATGCAATTCATCTTTTGATCTCTTGACTGCTGCTTCCATGAGCATTGATTGTGGATCCAAGCGAAACATGATCTGACACACTGGTGACCTCAGAAAGTTTCCTAACACGGTACATTTGTCCAGTTGTTTGTTTGGTCTAGAAATACTTAACTGAGTTTTCACACAGTTAATACCAGGAATCAATGTAAAGGGGACTTCCTTAGACTGATCCCTGTGCCAAATCCAAATTGGGACTCTTTTTTGTTTGTTCTCTCTGATAGAAAGTAAAAATAAGGGGTCAACCAGCCAGGGAGATGCGAAGAATGATGTAATGCAATGTGTGAGGTAATATAGAAAGTTTGTATTTATCAAAATTCTTCTCAAGGAACTAAATTCTGTTCTGTTTGCTTTTCCAGGACATAAATTATCACGAGACATCTATTGAGTCAAGGGATGAATTTTAGAGTATTAAAACCAGAATTCAATAACCTATCCCTTTCACTCTCAGCTGTTTTGATCTTGTACAATCCTGAAACTCAGATGAGTTACATTGTTGCTGTTTGGGGTAATGGAGTCTGTTCTGACCCATAGCAACCTTATGCACAATACAATGAAACTCTGCCCCATCCTGTGTCATCCTCACAGTTATCCCCACACTGTTCAATCACTGTTGCCACCACTGTGTCAATCCATCTTGTTGAGCATCTTCCTTTTTTCCATGCCCCTCTACTTTACCAAACACAATGTGTGACAAGGGAGTGGTCAGATGCATATTTATACTAATGAAATTAAAATAATGGCACTCCAATCTATTTAATGTATTTCCTCCCCAAAGGATTCAATTATATATGTAAAAAGGAGCCTCAACAAAATTGGAAAACAATTTCCAACATTATTAACATATCCTCCTCCTTCTTTCCAAAGTCTTACAGAGATGGTTGGGGTTAGGCACAGGAAGGACTAGCTTTATGTTCAATAATATCAATTATCTTTTAAATTACACAGCTATTAATTTGTTTATACATAATAATGTACAGTGCAATGTTATGGACCAATAAAGATTGACCTATCTGGAATTAGACATTGTTTATGGGCACAGGCTCAGTATTTTGTCTGGTTTTTTTTTTAATATACCCCAAAACTTCAAATTTGTCACCAATTCTTCATACATATAGAAGAAAATAAGTTATCTATATTGTCAATAAGATATCAGCAAAAGTGCATTTGGTAACCATAATCTTATTAAGGTTCTTTTGCATTATTTACTTAGCCAAAACCAAATTCGCTGCCATCGAGTCCTCTCCAACTCATGATGACCTTATAGGACAGAATGGCTGTAAATCTTTATGGGAGCAGAAAACCTCATCTTTTCCATGAAGAATGGCTGGGGGTTTTGAACTGGTGACCTTGTGCTTACCAGCCCAATGTTTGACACTTTAAACCACTAGGACTTAAGCAAGTTCTTAAGTAAGGTTAAAGTAGATTAGATGCGTCTCTGGGGTTTCTGTACAATGCAGGGAGCCTGCTTCAGAATCTGTTTATCATTTTGTTTCCTTCAAAGAACCCTCTACGAATGAACTGTCTGCAAGTTCAAAACACACAGAGCATTATCCTTATTTTAACAAATAATGACTCAATAAAATAGAAACTTCTACAATAAGTTTCCAGATTTCAAGATTTAGATGTATGATAACCATATTGAAATCTTATCCAACATTTAAAAATTGGATTCCACCTACCCTGGGAAACCTATTGAAACCCACCACCAAGTCAATTCCAACTGATATTGACTCTATATAGGGTTTCTTAGGCTCTCTTTCTCCTGAGAAACTTTATCTTTTCCCTGAGAAGCAGGTCCTGTGTTTGAACCACCAACCTTGTGGTAAGCAGTCTAAAGTTTACCTGATTTGAAGATGCATTGTTTTTAATATGGAAGTAATTTATATCTCCTAGGTAATACAGGAATACAGGAAGGAGCCCTGGTGGCATAGTGGGTCACTTGTTAGGCTGCTAACCACAAAGTCCACAGTTTGAATCCACCTGCCACTCCACAGCAGAAAGATGAGGCTTTCTGCTCTGGTAAAGCTTTATAGTCTCAGAAACCCACAGGGGCAATTCTATTCTGTCCTATACGATCATTATGAGTCAGGGAAGGGGTAGAGGTTACATAAAACACAATTATGAGGCAGGCAAAAGGAAAGCTCTACATGAGAAAGCAAAGATTTAAGGTGTCTTTTGCCCCTCCATTAGAGGACAGAGCAGGAACAACATCAGCTTATTAAATAAGGGATATTAATAGTACCAACGAGAAATGTCTGTTTGCTGCATATTTCATTTGGGAGAAATTACACAGAGACTTTTAGAGGTACAACCAAGACCTGGCATTTGGAAAAGATAATACTGTAAGTCATCACAATAGCGCATGTCATAAAACTTACATTGTCATTTATTGTGTAGACCATAGGCTTTACTATGTTATGTTTAAATAATAAAAGTGTGCTTTAAGTCTGTGCATTCAGAGAAGTGGCCCCTCCTATGTTAGATTAAATTTCCTGACTCATATTTTCTGTCCCTACACTTTATTAACACATGAAACCAATAAGAGAGAAAGAGATGGAGGGTGTGAAATGTAAGGCCTGGGTGTTAATTTCTACACTTTTCTCAGGACTCTTTAACACCCTGTGGTGATGGTTTCAGATGCCAGTTTCCTTTCTTCACTGCTTAGATACATTTTATTGAAAATTTATAAATCTGAAGGCATAATGGCTCGGTGATTGGCTCTCACTCAACCTTGGTCGGGCTTCCGCCCTCTTTATATTAAACACATTGTTTTAAATGGTTGCCCAAACCTCATAAAAACTCTTTATTCCTTCTCAGTATTTTTTCCCCATTTTATTTTGCAAAGTACTTCACAATAGTCATTGTGAGACAAACCATGAAGCAGGCATCCAGAGAAATAAAATCACACCTGAATCAGTATTAAAGGTCAGATTTATGATCACTTCTGCCTTCTCTGGTTTCTTTAGAACACAGCATGCAAAAAAAAACCCTTAATGTTCACCAGATTCTCAATAGTTGCCTTTTATTAACATTTGATTTGCTGATGGCATCTGCAAACATTCATTCACCCATTCATTCATTTATTTATTTTTCTGCACATGGTGGGAAATACAACAACAACAACAACAAAGCCCAAAAACCATTCCACTTGTCTTGGGGAAAGTTCCTATTCCTACAGGGAAAGCTGAGAGTTTCATTATCCAAAATGTGCCATGAAGCTCAGGCTAACCTGAAACAGTTTAGAAGATGTCTTCAGTTCTTCCCAGAATTTTGAGAGGCAGTCTCTAGTCATTCCAAAGTTTCTCTTTGCTTCAAGTAAAAGCATCCACCCTTAATGGAGGTCCAAACCACCCTCTCCCTGCATGAGAATGATCCAGCTCTTGTTGCTGAGTGCCCTCCAGTCAGCTAGAACTCATACCAAGGCCAAGCAAAACAGGTCAGACCCGGTCCTCACAAGCTGTGCTATTTGTGGGCCCGCTGTTTTCCGCCTTCTGGTCAATCCATCTGGTTGAAGGACTTCCTCTTTTACACTGACGCTTTACCACCTATGACACCCTTCTCCGGGGACTGCTTGCTTCCGACAGTCTCACTATACTCTTTCTAAAGAGTGTTCTGGCTGGACGTTTTCCAACACAGATTTGTTCATTCTCTGACAATCCATGCAACTTTAAACACCAGGGGTTGCCTAAAATGAGCGGAATTGTGCTGGGCAGAGCAGAGCTTTCATAGTATGGTAGTTCGCATCCATCCCCTGCTAGGCGCGCATCCAGCAACTCACCCTGAGTTAGTGCACCCAGCGGGAAGATTCTCTCTGATCCCAATGAATATTTTCATAAAAGCAGGTGGGGTAGAAAGGGGGAACCGATTACAAGGATCTACATATAACCTCCTCCCTGGGGGATGGACAACAGACAAGTGGGTGTAGG
>NW_022111373.1:10888254-10896204 GCF_000313985.2 Echinops telfairi
CTTGTATTCCTCACTAACACCATAATTCAAAAGCATCCATTTTTGTTTTTCCTTAGCATTGTCCAATTTTCAATACAAATCAGAGCATTGAAAATACCCTTGCTTGGGCCAGGTGTAACCTAGGCCTCAGGGTGGCATTTTTGATTTGTGACATTTTAAGGAATTATTTAGAAGGCTTGCCCAGTGCAATATGCTATTTAATTTTTCATCACTGCTCCAATTAACATTGACTATAGAATCTTAGTAAAACAAAATCCTTGACAATGTTAATCTTTGGCTACATGTATCATGATGATGCTTATTGGTCCAGTTGTAAGGATTTTTGTTTTCTTTACATTAAGATGTATTCATATCAATGGTTTTGATCTTCATCTGTAAGTGCTTCATGTCTCCTCTGCATTCAGCAAAGTTGTACCATCTGCATATCAACATTATTATAGATTGTTCCTCCAAACCTAATGCTGGGTTCTTCTTCATATAATCTAGCATCTATGATTATTTGTTTAGCATACAGATTGAATCAGTATGGTAAAAGTCTACAACCCTGATGCACCTTTTTCTCGATTTTAAATCATACAATATTCCTACTTCTTTTCTCACTTCTGTCTCCTGGTCCATGTACAGGTTCTACAGGAGCACGATGACATTTGGGAATCATTGCCCCCACCCCCGCCCCCTCTCTTTTTCTTCTTCTTTTCCAGCTTTTTCTACAGTTTGTTACAATCCACAGATCCAAGTGTTTTTGCAAAGTCCATAAAACACAAGTACATATATTCCTGTTAGTCTCTGATTTCAGCCAAGAGCCACCTGAAAATAGCAAATGATATCTCTCTTGTCATGTTCTCTTTGGAACCTGAGTTGGAATTCCATCAGCTTTTTGTCAATGTAGCACTACAGATGTTTTTAAATGATCTTCAACATTGTTTTTCTTGTATATAATATTTTGACAAATTCATCATTCTGTTGGATCAACGTTCTTTGGAATAAGCATAAATATGAATCTCCTCCCATTGATGGTCACGTAGCTGTATTGCAAATTTCTTTGTATAGATGACTGAGAATTTTCAGCATTTCGTCCATTTGCTGACACATTAGTCTGTCAGTTCCCAGAATCCCGTTTTTCATCAATAACTACAGTGCAGCATGAACTTCTTTCTACAATTGCCAATGTTCTTGCTATGCTTTTTGGTCCAGTGGCTCCCTTTCTCCTTCCACCTTCTTGTCATGCCTTCTGTGTCATCCACTATTTCGCCCAAAGCATCTTAGAAGAGTAAGACTTAATCTTTTCTTCAGTTCTTTCAGCCTGAGAGAAGCCAACTCTTTTCTTCTCTTTGGGTTTAGGAACTCCAAATCTTCGCCCATTTCATAATAATCCTTTATCTTCTCCAGCTGCCCTTTGAAATCTTCTGTTTAGCTCTTTTACTCTTTCACTATTGGCTATTGCTACTCCATGTTCAGGATAGGTTTTAGAGTGTCTTCTCACTTCTATTTTGGTCTTTACTTTTTTTATGCCCTCACGTATGATGTTCACAGTGCTACCACACGACTTGTCTGATCTTTGATTGTTAGTATTCAGTGTGTCACGGATATGCTTGAGATGGTCTCTACATTCAGATGGGGTGTACTTGCAATCACACTTGGGATATCATGGACCTATTTTAATTTCCTTCAGTCTCAACTTAAACTTGCATGTGAGTATTTGATACTACTATGTTTTGAGTCAACCCCAAATTTTGCTCTAATTGGTTGTATTGTCTCTTTCCACAAATGTAGCAATTTGATTCTTGGTCTTCATTGCTCTATGTTCACATACATAGTAGCAGTTTATGTTATTGAAAAAAAGTTATTTCAGTGTACTGGTTGTTGGTCCTGTAATATTCTATCATGCTATATCTCATGTCTTTTCTTTCACTAAGCCCATGATTTCTTACTAGATCCTTCTTTGTTTCCAACTTTTGTATTCTAATAATTACTCTTATCAATGTAACTTAACTAGATGCTTCAGCGACTTCAAACTTCAGAAGTTGGTCAAAATCTTCAATAATATCACACATTTTTGCTTCAACTTTTCATATGGTCTAGCTAAATAATATATCATATGAAATTCAATTTGAAATGGTCAATACCATTCCACTTTAGCTCATGAATGCCTAGGATATGAATATTATGCATGCCATTTAATTTTTGTTGACTTAACAATTTTGCTAGATCCATACTTCTTATGGTTCATGTTCTGATTAGTAATGGATGTTTGCAGCTGTTTCTTCTTATTTTGTCATTTCATATCAGCAAAAGATCCTGAAAGCTTATTTCATCTGCATCATTAACATTGGCTCTCCTTTGAAAGACAGTTCTTGGGTTATATTTTGAGTGTTTTCACAACCTGAAGGGTTTGTCTCCCAGCACTACTTTGTACAATGTTCCTCCACTATTCATAGGGTCTCTACTGACCAATTTTTTTCAATAGATTTCCAGGTCTTACTTCATAGCCTATTTTAGTCTTTAAGGACCATTCAAATCTATCCACAGTGGATGACCCAGCTGGTACTAGAAATATCTGTGGCACAAGTTCCAGCAACATAAGAATACAGAAGCCACCACAGTACAACAATGATAGCTGAGTGCTGAACCACAATCATAGGTCATATTTTATATTTTGAATCTGAAGAAAATAAAATTTCTCATTTTCCTGGGAGTTTCATAGGCATAAAAACAAGAAGTCATTATTTTTATACTTGTGTTCAATGTACTTATTTACCATTCATTTTGAAATATATTCTCAAGTACCATAAAAGGCAAAGAGGCAAAAATTACATAATGTGATTTCATGAGTACTTGGAAAGCCTCTTTAAAGAAAGTACTATTGAATGATTATATTCTATACTCAAAATTCATTACTTTATCACTTTACTCTGAATGATGGAATAAAAAGAAGCAAGGTATCATTGGTAGGTAGTAAGTATAACAGCAATCATCAGGGGGGAAAAATTCACGCATAGAAACCAGAGTTTCTTTCAGCACAAAACTTGCCTGTGACCACTAATATTATATAGACAATGTCAGTGTTTGCTAATTGCAGTCATGTAGCAATATGCATGTACTACAGAATGATGTGACTCACAAACAAATAAAGTTAATCTTGGCCCTGGAAAACTGAAATTATTAAAAATAACAAGCTGTCATAGGTGGAAATATGTATTAACATTATAATCTCATAGGTACAGATTTTTTAATACATCGATATTCTAAATCAAGTGTCAAATCCATTTAGCCCTCATTCAAGGACTATTGCCAAGAGTAAATTCAGCCTTTCAGAAGAAAGAAGAAATGTAATCTAACTTTTTCCAAGAAATAAATGAATTCACTCATATCAATAGGGAATAATGGAGTCAGTTAATTACCCTTCTTCCTCATTTATCTGGCCAGTTATAGGAACCTTTCTAATAAATAGCATACAGAGTCCAGATGAGCGAATATATAATTATTGCATAGTGTGTTACCAAGATAATGAGTAAATAGCAGAAATAAATACTGTCTTCAAGTTCTAATTTTATTGCAACACCAGCAATTACAGAAATAAATTGCTCTATAACCTTAATACATAGTATGTTTTGAAAACTAAAATTTCTGCTCATTTTCCATGTTCTAAATATTCATCATACACATGAATTTAGATAGATAATTTATTTGTTTTCTGATAAAGAAAACAGCAGTGGGTAACACAAATTAAAGGAAGCCGAAAGAAATATTAAAATGTATTCTATATTGAAAAGATTTGATTGAATAACTTTTAATGGTGACTGATTATGTGTAAATAAGTATGTGTATGTGTGCACATGTATGTGCCTGTGTATGCATGAAATAAAAAAAGAAAGGTTGTTCTAGCATTCTTTCTTTGTTAATCACAGGGAAAACTCCATTACCATGGAAACCAGAACGGAAAGCAATTTTCCCCCATTTGTTCTCTCTCCTTATTTTATAGAATATGAAGAAAAGACATAGTTAGAATAGTTAGTCAATTATGACTTAAAAGAATGGCAATAAACATGCTATCATACTGCCAGTTAGGTATTATTGTTATGCAGGGCATGCTATTAGTGATAGTAGTAATGGAAGACATCTTCCCATAAGGGAATGCATTAGAAACCAAGATTTTCTTTGCACAACACGTAATCACGACATCTTAGCTACAATGATTGAGGGTTTCTTAAACTTTTCCCACCTGCGACCCTTTTTCCACCCGAGAAATTGGCAACACGAGAAAGCGCTGCCCGAAACACCTGGGATTAATTTTGAATTCTTTGTTCCTTGCACATTCATTAATTTACCAAATGTCTCCACATCTCCCTTCCCCCAGACTGTTCCATAACCCATAGTTTAAGCAGCTTTGAATACTGTCTTATGCTGACTGTGGCAGTAAATCAGGATAGTGTTCTTGGGACTAAACTTCATGACTTCATTGTGGGTGCAGATGCTATGGACATGTTGGTAATAGTAAAACTCATACACAGAGTTCTGACCTCTATGGCTCACACTTTGTCAGACAGTCTTTCACTCAACTGTCAGGCAACTATACGTGAACATTTGCTATACAACAAATACTTGGATAAAATACTGAGCAAAACATTGATACTCCTCTTGAGAATTTATATTAGCGTTTGGAAGGAACTAACAACTATATAACTAAAGGAGTTAGGCAAGGGTATGCACAAGGGCACATGTGAGTACAGGCTTGAAATATCTTGAGAAGAGTAGGAGACAAGATATAGAGAGGGAGAGGCAATCAGCTTCTAAGAGGCAGTGGTGCAAACAGTTGACTAGACAGAAACAAGGTATTATTGAGGGAACAGCTTCAGATTTAATGAAGCAGGAGTAAGGATAATACAGATCGCCATGCTTCATTTCCAGAACTTCTGGCTCTCTCTGTCTGAAAACAGCCTTCGCATCTACAGTTCTATTTGTATTCCAGCTGATTCCACTCTATGCGGCCTTGACAGGAAAAAGAGTGCTTGGGTGGCAGGGGAAAGGACTGGGGAAGCAGGAAGAGTGGAGGAACAGGGTTTGGACTTAGACTATATGCCCATAGGAGAGCCAGCAAAGGATTTTAAACTAAAGAACAGCATGGTCCAATTGTGTTTAGTACATTCTCTAAAGCCACGGAGTAGAGAAAGAATGCATATCACAGTCTTAACGTCAATAACTTAATCATGAAGATCAGATATCCTTTAGCAAAATGCTAAATGGAGCATGTTTCCTTTTTTTAGGTGAAAAAAATTATAATGCAAAAAAAAGACCACAAAAAACTTAAACATTTATTAAAGCATAACTAAAACATTAGTTAAAGCATAACTAAACTATTTGCAAGCGCTCATTTCCGGATTGAGCAATACTATCGCTCGGCCACAGGTTTATAAGCAGCAGCCTGGACTCTCTTAGCATCACCGACAGTAGTGTTTCACAGGCCTTTTATTGGTACTCAAGCGGATGCAGCTTTGACATTCTCATCTTAAAAACGTATACAATATCCCAAGAGGAGCATTAAGTAAACAATGTTGCATGACATTTTACTACTAAAAACCAAGTAGAATAATACCAGGGAATCATGAACCCTATTCCTAGCTCCACCAGGTGAGCTCATGTGGGGTCATCCTGTACAAAGACTGGGCAGCCTGGCCGAACATTATAAAACACTATGGTCTACGGAACAAGGGAGGAGGGCTTCAACTAAGATCGGCAGGAAAAGTCCAAACTTTAATGGAATGAAGCAATAGTACGGAGGGAAGATCAAGCAGATGAGGCATTGGTGTGAGTGGTGAGGGAGGTCGGTGGTAACGAGTCCTGGAGACAAAGGAGGACGTGCAGGTTCGTGGATTGAGTGTCTGGGTAGTCGGTGTTGCCCTTTATAAAGACAACATAGGAAAAGAGGGAAGGGAATGAGTTGCTTTGCAATACATATCAAGGTGTAATGTGGTTGCCACGATGATGGTAATTGGAAGAGCGGTTGTAAAAAAATAAAAATAGTTGTTTAAATGGGAATAATATACTTCAGAAAAAAATGCATTGCAATAGAAGAATAAAAAGTGTTGCAAGACAGACCAGTAGTTGCGATACCAAATTGTTTGGTGAAGCTCAGAGACAGAAAGCATTGAAATAAACACACTCTGTGGCAAAATATATTTACCGATCTCAATTCCTAGTGTTATTTCACAATTTTGGTTAATAACGATAACTAGTTGAGGAGGTTTGGATTTTTTAAAGGCAAATACTATTTCTGGATATATGTTATAATATGAGAAATGTCTTTTTGGTTAAGAGGCACAAAGATTTATTTTGTAAGTAAGGATTTATATCTCCACTGAATTAAGAATCTGAAATTATGTTCTTGAATATTTGTTAAAAGCAAGATGTTTGCCAATTAAAAACTGAAGGATGTAGAGAGATGAACTTTTATAGTCTACTCCGAGTCTCTTCCATACAGTTACCAGGAAGTGGGCAGACAGCTGCGACCCCCAGGCCAACTTACAGGAAGCTCAGCAGTTACTACAGAGAAAGCAGAGGAGCCGCACCCCACTCTCCCAGGAATAAGCCTTTTCTTGTTCAAAGGGCTTTGAAGGTCATAGTTGGTGTTCTCATCTAGTGATTACATCAAAGTAGTGGAAACAAAGCCGATGTTTGTTACTTTCCGCAGTTCCTGGGGAAAAACAATTTACTATCACTGCTGAATGTCTTTAATACACGATAGTTAAATGTGTTTTTAAACTATGTGGGTTAGGATCTGGGCTGCTAGCCTCAAGGTCAGTGTTTCTAATCGATGAGCCTGTCCCAGCGCTAGTGATGAGACTGTCTGCTCCAATAAAGATCTACAGTCTTTGAAGCCCGAATGGGCAGTTCTATTTTGTCCTATCGGGTTGCTATGAGTCAGAGCCAAATCAATGACAGTGGATTTTCTGTTGTCCTGGGGGGAAAAAAAGCCTATTTATAGAACGTTAAAACAAACAACCAGAACGACTTCAGTTAGCTGGATGCTGCCTAACCAAATCCACTCTCCTGGAGAAGCTGCTGACTCTGAAGGCCAGGGCAGCTCTGCTGTCTTTGGGTTTCCGAGACCGTCCCTCTGCGTGGAGTGCCTCTTTGCTCCAGGGGAGCGGACAAGTGACTTGTGATCCAGCCGTTAGCAGTCCGAAGTGTAACTTCTACGCCTATGCAACTAAAGGAGATGCTAAAGAGTGAGTGTACTGTTATTACACTGTGTATAAAGCATTATACACAGACGCACACGCACGCACAAGGCTGCTCTAAAAAGTTCATGGTAAATCACATTATCTTTTAATACCATTTTCCCACGAACATTTTGGAAGTTTTCTAGTGCGTGTCTCAGTGTGCATGTTTAATATGAAAGGGGTCCTGGTGATATGAAGGCTAAGCGCTCAGCTGCTAATCAAAGGATTGGAGGTTCAAACCCACCTATGGCCTCTGTGGGAGTAAGATTTGGTCATCTCCTAACATCAAGAGTAAAGCTGTTCTATTCTGTCAAATTGGGCAACTTTGGTCGAAAATCAACTCAAGGACAACCAACAACAACAGCAGATACTAGTGTTTTTTTTTAATTAAGAATGTGAAACTTTACTGGAGAAGCTAGTGTAATAAAGACATTGTAGGAGACCAGTTCAGCCAAGTAACTTTCTTTCATTGCCCTCCAGTTGCCTTCTCTTCTTGCTGGCAGACAGTAAAATACCTACTGGAGAAGCAGTGGGAGCATTAGACTGAGAAAGCCTGGGGCAATGGAGAGGCTAGCTTGTTAGGGGAGGCAGTTTCCAGTAAGGGGGCGGGGAGGGGATGGTGGTGGCAGCAGGCTCCCAAACTTTGTGCAGCAGCTAAATTCAAGAATATCTGGAGACAGGCAGCAATCCTAAGCACAGAGCTTGCCCACCCAAATCTCCAAGCCCCACA
>NW_022111373.1:10897330-10899044 GCF_000313985.2 Echinops telfairi
AAAAAAATGTTTTTAAAAACCTTCATTTTAAAAATTCCCTTATAACTTTAGAATATTAATGCAAATTTAAATTCCAGGTGGTGTTGACTCATGTACAACAATCTATATACTATACCAGTTATCAGCTGACAGAATACATACATACATAAAAGATGTACTTTTTTTTCCACTGAATGATTTTTTTTTTAATTCTCAGTTTATTTCTTTCTTACATACTGATGCTTGGTTGGTTGGATTAGTGCCACTAGCTTATATAATGTCTCAAAAATATATATTTTGAGTGTAACTGTGTGCTATTGAAAATGGATTTTTAAAATTTAATACTGTTTAACGGCATACAAACAGTCAATTATAGATAATGGTTAAATAATATTCACTTGATAATATAAGAGGCAGATGTCAACATCCAGAATTCTAATGAAGATATTAGGGGATAAGAAAAAGAAATGAAAACATGCATAAATATCATTTTAAAATGATGAGCCTATTCATGGTCTAGCTCATTAGCTGACAGTATTATAATATTGTTTTACAGTCACTTATTTAGTGTCTAAATCACTTCTGAGCATTTACATTTTTTTTCTTGATGTTTCCCTCTTAAAGATGCAAATAATTAACTTAGATCCACCTCAACACCCAAATACCTAGATTTAAAATGTCACGACTTTTCCCCCCAATAGTTTTATTGAGATATAATTCACAGTTCATACACATCCACAGCTCAGTTGTATCTAAAAAGACTTGTATAGACATAATCACAATCAGTTCTACTGCATCCTCCCCTCTCCCATATTCATTGTTTGTTCTCCAGGTCCCCTCAGCCTTCCTCACTGTATCCCCAGTAAGCTATTACAGCATTTATGTCTTAGCGATCCACCCCTTCTGTGCTGCATAAACTGTGAAATATACAACAAAAAAGTGAAAACAGTGTGGATATTTAAAATGGAAGAAAGAGAAGACGACTGGAAATATTAAAATATGCCAGAGAGAACTTTGTCAAGAAACAAGCAAGAAATATGTAAACCAAGAACAAATCCAGAATGGGTCAAGAGGGAGAGCAAATGGCCAGGTATGACATGATACCAAAGTTCCATCCAGTAAAATAAAATTTTCATTAATCTCTCCCTGATAGCAATGCTATTTGAAGTCTTAGATTATGGTCCTGGGGCACTACCAGAGGCTTCATCCTCATAAGCACTCTGCAGATAGATTTTGGGTTCCCACTGTCATCCACAGCCTTCTGAAAATTGGGTGTTGACAATTTAATTTCTGATACTTTTCCCTCCATCATATTTAGATTTTGTAGTTTGTCATCTTTGTAATACACAGGTTAGTGTGTTTCTTCAATGTGGACTTTGTTGATGCCTCACTTAGATGGCTGCTTGTTTGAATATAACCCTGTAAGACCCAAGAAGCTATTCTTTGTGACAGCCGGGCACCATCTGCTTTCTTCACCACACTTTGGTGCAGCATTGTATCTTCCGTGATCTCTAATGAGGGCAGGTATTAAGGAGGCTGTGTCACAAGAACTAAACAGTCTTAGAATTGAGGCTAGAATTAAGTGGGAGTCCGGAATCCATTCATTTGTTCACAGATTATGTCCCACTCTTGTTCACTTTAGAGGTCTCATTATCATTTCATGAAAAATGTCACCCTATTTAGTTTGCTTCCTCTTTTCTTTGATATCTGATAGTTGAAGGAGCCCACTGTCGCC
>NW_022111373.1:10900388-10902117 GCF_000313985.2 Echinops telfairi
CCCAATTCTACCTTACAAATCTGGCTAGACCAAAGGATATACACTGGTACAGATAGGAACTGGAAACACAGGGAATCCAGGACATATGAACCCCTCAGGACCAGTGGTGAGAGTGGTGATACCAGTAGGGTGGAGGGAAGGTTGGGTAGAAAGGAGGAAACAATTACAAGGATCTACATATAATCCCCTCCCTGGAGAATGGACAACACAAAAATGGGTGAAGCGAGACATCAGACAGTGTAAGACATGACAAAATAATAATAATTTATTATTAAGTAATAATTAAATAATAATTTATTTTTAAAAAGAAAGAAAGAAAAGAAAAGAAACGTTGGTGAAAAACTCACCCATGGCCTCATGGTAGAAAAATGTGGTAGACTGCATTCATAAAGATTAACAACCTTGGAAATACTATGGCGTTGTTCAACTCGGTCAGATAGGGCCGCAGTGAATTTGACTAGCTTTGATAGCAGTGAGGGTTTTGTAGCTGTTGGTGGTGGTCTATCTCATAATTGTGTCTTCTTTTCCTCTTCAAATAGATAGTATTAAGAAATAAAAATAGAGGAGCAAACAGGCAAATAGTTGGAGAATTTTAGCTATAAAGGTTTATTCACATTTTACTTCAAGTCATCATTAAACACTAGTTTCCTTCTTCATGTCTACAGGGAGGGGGTTATTCAAAAATTCAAATTAAATAGAACTATATCACTAGCATTTGTAGCTATAGATACAGTTTCTGCTTGCTGTAATTCTGCACTTCTGGCAAGCTGATTGTTTCCCAGGTCACAGAAGAGAACTGTCCCATTGAGTTTTCGAGCCTGGGAATGTTCATGGGAGCTGTTGGTTCAAATGCCATCTTTTGGGTTAGCAGCTGAGTGCTTAACCACTGAGTCACCATAGCTCCTGTTGGTCGTTACACAGAGTATCTGAAAACAAATGAAGGACAACTTCTTTCCTACTCTTCAGCATTTAAAGAATTATAGTGCAGATAACTTGGAAGAACTGCAGTGAATAAACCTTCAAAAGAGCAAGTTTAAAGATTATATAAGTCCAGAAAAGTTTCCAAAATAATCCATTTTTACATGTTGCAAAGGATATTCTAGATAAATTCCTTTAAAGTGAGACCTTCAAATCAGTATTTAGCTAAATAAGGCAATTCTGGGAGATTTGATAAAAATTGATACCTGATATATCCAATAGTGATGCTACCTGATAAAATGAGAGATACATAGGTCTTGTGTGCATAGGCTTGTGGCCAAAATGTGCAAGCCAGCCTTGCACTTGTACAATTCATTTTTCTTCATCATAGACAATTCAGATAAAACCAGACTTCAATTCTCAAAATTGTTGGGAAAAAAAAACCTTTAAATACCTCTCCTTCTACTCTTTGAAATACATATAATGCTTTTTTATTTCTTAATCAAATGCTATCTTATCATGTTGGCTTTATACCCTCTTCCTTGCCTAAAAAAGTCTCATGAGTACATTGACTTTATGATGATAGGCAGAACGAAAATCAACCCCACTCCAAAGCCTACACTGTGCCTTGAGTGGAATACCATGCATTGCTCCGTCTAACCTAAGCTTCAGACAAAAACTTACCACCTAGTTTAAAGAAAAAACAAATTCTTTTCTCCAAGTCAATTCACAATTTATCATCCCTCAAACGGAAGTCTGAAAGAGTACTCTAACCACATTAAACCCCACAAGGAACTACAAAATGTTACTC
>NW_022111373.1:10903121-10904939 GCF_000313985.2 Echinops telfairi
GATTTACGATTCTTGGGATTCTATGCAAAGAAAAATGAAACTAAATATAGACTTGCAAGACATGGCCTGTATGCGAAGAAAAAGACCTTCAGAAAACAGGCCAGGAGTGCAAGAGCATAATGAAGAAAGTCAGAGAGGTTCAAAGGTCAATTAGGCGCTGGCAAAAAGAGAGTAGTGTCTTAGCAGTGTGCTGGAGATGGGATGGCAGAAAGCATAAGGATTCTACAGCCACCTGATCAGCAAGGGTTATGTGGGTTTTCACCAGAGGATTAGTAAACTATGAAATCTTAAAAACAAAACAAGAACCCCCCCAATTCAAGAAAAGAACAGCATACTGAATGTTATGTCTCCAGCTCTACCTACTAGAAATACTATTTGTGGTCAGTTGATTCAGGGCGACCCATGTATGGTAGAGTGGAAATATGACTCATCAGGTTGTCAATGGATGATTTTTGAGGAAATGACCATGCATCAGCAAAAACCTGCAATCTAGTCAATCCTGCTTCATAATGGTCCTTTATAGGATTTCCAAGGGTATAAATCTTAATGAGGAGAGATTGCCCTAATTTTCTCCTGCTGAGCGATTGGTGGGATTGAACTATAAACTCTGACCTCCCACTGTCACCAGGGCTCTTTACATTCATAAATGCTAGCAGATTTCATCTTCTATTATTAAAAGCATGGGTTAAAAAACAAAACAAAATAAAAATCACAGAACAGGGGCACAAGGAGTAACACAATGTAAATATAAGCAATGACTTACATATCAATAACCTAAAGAAAATCAGGCAGAATGTTCATTAACTGCCTCAGCTATGCTAATTGCCTCTTCTGCTGTTGTTATTTTCACGTGGTTATTTTTGTGGGTTACATCTTTGAATGCCAATTGCAAGGATATAGCCATTCATTTTCTCCTAAACTAGAAATATATAATGAGAAACGCTTCCCCCAAATTGGTCATAATAGCATTGTGCCAGTTCATTCTGAGTGACAGAAGAAATAAGGAACTCATGGGTACATGTGGCAGGTCTCTAATTATTTAAAGCCCCAGACAGAATATTAAATAGTGCACTTAACACACAAAATAAAAGAATGATTATCCCAAATGCCAGGAAATGGTTACTTCTAAGAGAAGGAAGAGGAGATTCAATCAGACAGGAGCACTGTCATTGTGAGGTGCCGGGCAGTTGGTTCTCACTCACAGAAACTCTATGCAAAAAGGAACAAAAATATCACCAAGCCCCGCACGATCCGCACACTAGTTCTTATGTCTGAGCACACCGCTGCAGCCACTGTGACAATCCTCCTTGTCCAGGGTCTTCGATTTTTGCTGTCCCTCTTCTTTACCAAGCAGGATGTCCTTTTCCAAGGACTGCTCTCTCCTGATAATCTGTCCAAAGTATGTGAGACGAAGTCATACCACACATGTGTCTAAAGGTGTGTTCTGGCTGTACTTCTTCCAAGAGAGATTAGTTCATGTTTTGGCAGTCCGTGGTACTTTCAATATTCTCCACCAGAAGAATTCAAATGCATGGAAGCTTCTTTGGTCTTTCTTATTCTGAATACCTCGGCTTGGGTCAGGCTCATCTTAGTCCTCAAAGCAACATTCTTGCTTTTCACAATTTTAAAGAGATCCTTCCTGTGCAGCAGATTTGAGGAGGCATTGCTAAAGCATATGTAAACATTACTAATTAGTTGTGAAAGCATAAAAATCAATATTCTAGGAATCGATGGGATAAAATGAACTGGTTTTGGACATTTTGAATTGCAAAAACCTATGTAAATGGATCAAGAGAGTGTGTGAACAGAACATGGGAA
>NW_022111373.1:10905678-10907427 GCF_000313985.2 Echinops telfairi
AGTGTTCCCTTCTGCTGTGAACAGGGTTGCTGTGTGTCAGAAGCAATTCAATGGCACCTAACAACGACATGATCTACTATGGAAAGAGTAACAATTTGAAAAGGGATGGTGCTGCATTTATTGTCAAAAATAACCTCTCAAGACTAAGACCACTTAATGCAATTATTATTCAAACTTACAAAATTACTAATGCTGAATATGAAAAAACTGAAGATATTTACCAATTTCTGCTGTATGAAATGTACAAAACATTCCATCGAAAACATTCAATCAAGATGCATTGATAATTATTGGTGATTGGAAAGCAAAAGTTGGAAACAAAAAAGGATTGGTTGTTGGAAAGTATGGCCTCTATTAGAGAAATGAAACTAGAGATCCCATGATAGAATTTTGCAAGATCAATGACTTCATTGTAAATAACTCTTTTCACATAAGTGGTGACTATAAACAAGCCCCTTTTTGAATGAAATCAATAATATTTGTGAAAAGGGAGTGGAGGATTTGATAGCTGGCCCTCTACTTTATCAGGACTTGATTATAGAACAGACCAAAAATTGATATCATGAAAGTTCAATATGAAGATGCATAAAAAATTTAAAACTCCAGGAAAACCAAAGTATATCCCTGATTATATTACTCCTAAATTTAGAAACCATCTTAAGAATAAATGTGTCTATGGAAAACGAATGACCAAAAACCTGATGAGTTGTGAGATGGCAATAAAGGCATAATACATGGAGAAAGCTAAAGGCACTGAAAAGAGAAGAACAGCAGTAAAGACCAAAAGAGATATCAGAAGATTCTCTACAACTTGCCCTCGGGTGCAGAATAGCCAATGAAAATGGAAGAGATAATAAATGGAAGCTCCAGAAGGACCCGAGTAGGCTCAGTAAGATACTACAAAGAAACATACAAAGGTTGGGATTAGAAAGCCAAAAGGAAGAACATGTTTAGCATTTTTCAAGCCGAAAGACCTGAGGGGGGAGAAATCAAGGCTCATGTTGCAATATTGAACGATTCTATGAGTAAAATATTGAATGGTGCAGGAGTCATCAAATAAAGATGTAATTAACACATAATCACTGTTCCAAAAAGTACTGGTCTGTGTTTAACCAATCAGGAGGTAGCAGTGGCAAAACAGAGAGCTCCAGAAATTGAAGGAATGCCAACTGAGACGTTTCAACCAATGAATGCTCAAAGCTCTCCCTCACCTATGGCCTGAAGAGAGTCATATTTATGCCTATTCCAAAGAGCGGTGATCAAATGGAGCGTGGAAGTTATTAAACAATATCATTAACACCATACTCAATCGAAGTTTTGTTGATGATATCTCAAAAATGGTTGTAGCAGTACATCAGCAGGGAACACAAGAAGGATTCAGAAAGGGATATGGAATGAGTCAGATTGATAATAGCAGATGGATCTTGGCTGTAAGAAGAGAACAGCGGAAAGATATCACCTTGTTTTAATAACTATGTAAAGACATTCAGTGGTGTGAATCATAACAAATAATGAGTTACCCAACAGAGACAGGGAATTCCCAAACATTCAACATTGCTTATGAAGAACGTGTACAAGAGACAGTCATTCAAACAGAATGAAGTGATATGGTATAGTGGAAAATAACCAAAAATGCTCTTCAGATTTGTATCCTTTCATGGTACTTATTGAAATATATGAAGAAGATCAGGGTAGTAGGAATGTAGAAAGGCTTGTTAAAACCTGTGATAGGTGGCCACATGGAAGAAC
>NW_022111373.1:10908508-10921780 GCF_000313985.2 Echinops telfairi
ATTTTCAGCTACCTCATATGCATGTGAATGTTGGACATTGGATAAAGAATGCCAAAGAAGAATCAATGCATTTAAATTGTGATGCTGGAGATGAATATTGACAGTACCATGGACTGCTAAAAGAACAAACCGATCTTTTCTGGAAGAAATACAGCCAGAGTGCTCCTTAAAGGCAAAGATGGTGAAACTTCTTATATACCTTGGAAATGTTGTCAGGAGAGATATGTTCTTGGAGAATGACGTCACGCTTGGTGAAGTAGAGGAGCAGGGAACAAGAGGAAAGTCCTCAAGGAGATGAACTGACACGGTGGTTGCAAGGGGACCAAGCACAGGCACAATCCTGATGATGGCACAGGACCGGGCAGTGTTTCAGTCTGTTCTGCATGGGGTCACTGTGGCATGGAATGAACTCGATGGCACCTACAACACAACTGCTGATTATTATAAAACAAGACACTTTTTGGTGTGGACTGCAGTCCACTATATTAAAAAAAAAAGTCTCACCACAGACTGGAGCATGAATGGAGAAACTGTGGAAATATTCAAGGATTTAATTTTATTTGGATCCACAATCAAGCAGTAATCAGTATATCAAATGCTATATTGTATTGGCAAATCTGCCGTAAAAGTCCTCTTAAAATGTTAAAAAAGCAAAGATGTCATTTGCGGACTAGGATGCACCTGGCTCATGACATGATATTTTCAATCACTTCAAATGCATTAAGCAACTGGACAAAGAATAAGAAGGCTGAGGAATCATTAATGCCTTTAGATTAATAGCGTTTACAAAGAATATTGAATAGACTGTGAACTGACAGAATTATCAAATCTGTCTCAGATGGCTAGCCATCAAATCTGGATAGCTTCTTAAAAAACTTTTGACAAGTTATCTGGAGACCCCAATGCTGGTGACGGGCAGCGTGCCTGGGAGAGGGTCAGTGAAGAGAGAAGACCTTGAGGAGATGGATGATCACCATGGAGGCAATACGGGCTTAAACTAGCACAGGCTGCTAGGCTAGCACAGAACTGGGCAGTGTTTCATTAGGCTATGGGGTCTGTGGGAGCGAGGGTCGATTCTAGGACATCTAACAATTAGGAGGAGAAAGGACTTCAAGGGTTACTTCTGCTAAGTGGACCTTAGGGAAGCTGTGGATTCCGGAGTGGTTGCAGCTCAGAGTGAAGGAGAGAACAGGAAAAAATGATGTGTTAGAGAAGGGTTAGGTCCTGACAGAACTTTGCATTTTTAAAAATTCAATAAATGCAGCCTGGTCTTAGTGAGTGTCTAGTGTAACCAGTCATATGTTTTTTAAAAGACTTCCAAATGGGAAAAAATAACTACAACGGCTGTTAATGGCTGCTAATCCTCTGAGCTTTCAGTTCTCGTTGTAGTCTGAGTACAAGCTAAGAGGACAATGTAAGACTTACAGGTGTATGTGCTATGACACAACTGCAGTCCTTCCTGAGTCTCTTCTGTTTAACTGCAGTTAAAAATAAGCAACTGAATATTACTGCTCTAAATTAGAGCACATTCTTTTCTTCCTGCTTTAAATTTTTATATCTATTTGAGCTCAAATGTAACTGGATGTATCTAATTAAAGCAACGTGACAAATTAGAGAGGAAAAAGATAGGCTATACAAGTAATGGTGTTGGGACAATTGATGTGGGGGTGAGGTGGGGGTGGAGAATCTGCATTTCATCCTTTTCAGGAAAATAACTTCCACCTGGATCAAAGAATTAAGCATTCTTAAAATTCAGGAAAGCCTTTAGAATAAGTCATTCTCAATGAGTTTAAAAAAACACCAAAGCCTTATAAAAATTAACAATATCTGAGTTTTTTTTAAATCTGCATGAAAATATATATATATTCAAGTTAAAATAAAAGGCCAATATTCCTATTGGCAGACAATGAGGCAATTTCTGAACTACTGTATGTCATCTCTCACAAATCAGTACGAAGCCTAAAACACGAAGAAACAATGCATAGCAGAAACTGAAACAGAAATGGATTTTGAATATATGAAAAGACCTTAAGCCCTTTACAGAGAGAGTGCAAGTTCATATCCTTCATAAAGGACCTTCCACTATTTACTAAACTGATTAGCAACAGCTAAAATGATTATTATTAAACAATATTTCTTATTGAAAAAGGAACATCCATATATTATTGCTAGGAAGACAAACTGGAACAATCAAGTTGAGAAAAAATTGGCAAAATCTACTATCACTGGCCAAACACAAGCCCTTTAATCCAACATTAGTGCTTCAAGAATTTATCCCTTAGATATATACTATTTATTATAGTGTTATTTTTAAATATCAAGACTGGACATAATCTTAGTGTTTATTTATATGTGAATAATTAAGTGAATGGCATTATGTCCAAAATATGACATATTGTAAAATTGTTAATAAAAATGAATCATATTATCATGTGTCAATATGAAAAGGTCTTAAATGTGCATATTTTACAAAAAGGTCTTAAATGTGCATATTTTACGTGGGATGGGGGGTCAAAACCTAAGAGGTTAGAACCTAAGAGTTGCGTTTGCATTTAAGTATGCATACCATATATACCTACAAAAGAAAGAAATGCATTTAGATCTTTTTTTTAATTATTAAATCTCTGTAAATTGAATAAGTGATTACTTCTGGGCACGAGGCCAAGAAATCTAAAGTGGCAAGGAGACTTACATGTCATTATACATCACTTCCATTGGATTTTTCAAACTATGCATGAGTAGCTTTTTCAATTAAAAAATAATAACTTGTTTCAGAAAGGTCAGATTAAACATTGGATAGCATTGCTGCGTTGAACTGTCTATTTTCTGAGAGAGATGAGGTGGGTCTTATATATTGATTTTGACAAACTACGTGAAGACAATGAACTAATCTGTTTTTCTTTAAAAGTTTTTTAAAAAAAGAAGAAAGAAATGAAAAGAAAATTCATTGTCAAAAATGAAGCAACTGCCAGGGTTTTGGTTTTGCTTGTTTTGTAGGTTTGTAGGTTTTGCTTGTTTTGTAGGTTTGCTGGTTTTGCTTTGTTTTGTTTTCTTGCGCGAGAGCTGCCACCCTCGCCCCTGCTTTGGTCCCAGATCGCATCAGCAGAGATGCACCCTCAGAGGCTGGGGCACTTCTGGTGATGCGCCTTCTAGTGTGAGCGCTGGGCCGTGACACAGTCCACATTGATGATCGGCCTGAGCGGCGGTTTCAGCTGCGGTGGCAACCTTTTCCTGGTCTCTAGGGTGCCTGGGGCCACAGGGTGGGTGCCAGGTGGTGTGAGTGGAGACGGCAATAGGGTGCTGTTGGAGCTGCTCTTGTTCTCCGCCCTCTTCTAGCAGCGGAAGCCCTCCATCTCCTAGGACAGCTACCTGGGGATCCTGGCTGCCCCTTCCTGGGCTGAGATGCAGGGACCCTGCCAGAGACCCAGGAGGCAAGGATGCAGAGGGCCTGGACCAGCTAGCGCCAAGTTTGTAAATATGCTTTGAGTCATTTGAGAACTGTGACTACTGGTGGAATTCAGTTATCAGAAGTTCCATAAAGATGCTCTAAGGCAGAGGAAGAAGCAAAAAACATTTACAGAAAGCTAGTTTATAAGCCAGGCATTGCCACCCTATATGGTTCCACTTATTTGTTCAAAAAACGTATATGAACCCAAGTATATGCTTTAGAGATTGGGGACAAATAAACAATAACAAACCCACAGCCATCCAATCAATTGCAGCTCACAGGAATTCTATGTAGGATGCCTGAGGCTGTCAATCGTTACAGGACCAGGCAGCCTCATCCCTCTCCTACGGAACTGCTGGTGGTTTTGAAATTCTGAGCCTGCAGGGAGCAGCTCACTATGCCATCAGGGGCCTTCTGGAATATTGAAAACAATTATAGCATATATCTACTTTTATTGGGTGATTTGGAGTATGGCGTAAAGGTACCATACATGAATAAACAATGTGTTTCAGCTATCATCTTTCCTTATAAAGAAAAGAAATCAATGATGTGATACTGTGTGTGCCTATGTTTTGTTCTGACAGTGAATTAAGAAAGTAAATTAAGAAAGCCGGTATATGCATTGGAGGACAGCAACTGCAGAAAGTCCTGTGGGCAAGAACTTCTAGAAGGTAAGATTTTGTAGGAGATATTTAAACAGCATGAAGGCAACTACAAAGGTGTCCAGGTGGGGCAGTGGGGAAGCACTTGACTGTTCACTGGGAAGTCCACAATTGGAACCCAACATTTGCTCCAAGGAAAACAAAGGTGTGGTCTACTTCCATGCAGATGAACTAGCTCACTCACTGCCATCCAGTCAATTCCCACTCATAAAACAGAGTAGACTTGTCCCTGTGGATTTCTGAGGTTGCAACACTTCATGGAGATAGAAATTCTCTTCTTTCCCCCAAGGAGTGGCTGGTGGTTTTGAACTACTGACCATGTGGTTAGGAAGCCAACATGTAACTCACGGCTTTGGAAACCCAGTGGGGTTGTTCCAATCTGTCCTATAAAGCTGCTAAGAGTCAGAATTGATGGGTTAAGCAATTCCAAAGCTCTCAGAAAGAAAAATGCCAGCCCACGAGTCTTCTTTAGCTGTTTACTAAGACACTCACAGATATCATCTGAAACATTAGTTTCTCAAAAAATCCTTCAAACAATTAGCCCATCGGCTTTATTTTCTTTTTAAATCATTTTATTAGGGGCTCATTCAACTCTTATCACAATGCATACACACATCAATTGTGTAAAGCACATTTGTACATTCATTGCCCTCATCGTTCTCAAAACATTTGCTCTCCACTTAAGCCCCTGGCATCAGGTCCTCATTTTCCCCCTCCCTCTCCGCTCTCCTCTCCCTCTTGAACCCTTGATCATTTATAAATTATTATTTTATCACATCTTACTCTGCCCGATGTCTCCCTTCACCCACCCCTCCGCTGTCCATCCCCCAGGGAGGAGGTTATATGTAGATCCTTGTAATCACTTCCCCCTTTCTAGCCCCCCTTCACCCCTCCCTCCTGCTATCATCACTCTCGCCACTGGTCCTGAGGGGTTCATTTGTCTTGGATTCCCTGTGTTTCCAGTTCCTATCTGCACCACTGTACATCCTGTGATCTAACCAGGTTTGTAGGGTAGAATTGGGATAATAGTTGGTGAGGAGAAAGCGTTTAAGAACTAGAGGAAAGTTGTGTGTTTCATCTATGCTACACTGCACCCTGAGTGACTCATCTCCTCCCCCGATGGGACCAGGTATCAAGCACCAAAGAACAAAAAATCTTATCACCGTGAATGAGGGGGAGTGTGGGATGGAGACCCAATGCCCATCTGTAGACAACTGGACATCACTTGCAGAGGGGTAGTAGGGAGGAGATGAGTCACTCAGGGTGCAGTGTAGCATAGATGAAGCCCGCCGGCTTTAAAATTATACCAGTAAATTGGCTGTGCTGGTGGGCAAGGACAACGGTATTGAAAGTGGAGCTGCAAATGAGCTTGAGTAATAATATGGGTAGTAATAATAATTTTAATGATAGCTATTGTGGCGAGGAGCTTCCTAGACAATAATAAATACGAGTGGAAGCTGAAATACCCCAGGAGAGGTCAAAGGAAGCTCGGGGAGGTCAGGCACCTTCCTCAGAATCAGGTGGTTAGTATGACCGAACCAACCTTTCAAATAAAGTCCACTTTGTTCTAAGTCCCATGCTTTACACGTAGCTGTTCTCAAAAAGAAAGGAAAAAATGAAGGTGGGGAGGAAATAAGGAAAAAGAAAAATTAAAAGGAAATCCTGAAACACACTAGTTGAGTGTTTTCAAAGCTGTGAACTGTGGCCCTGAGGAGGCGTTACTGAACGGAGATGGAAATTCTTGCAGTGCACGCTCATCATCTAAGAGAAATAAACAATACAGCCTCTATGCCTGTGTACTTTGGTTTCCCTTTTTAAAGTGTACAAATGCTCTGGAATCAGTCTATTCTTCAATGACATGGTGGCAGTGGCTTATCAGAGGTCTCTGTAGTACTTCTGACAATTAGTTGAACTAATTCTCACAGCAGGCAATTTAAACTGTGGTGGGAAACAGAGGTCCTCCCTGGCTCACCCATCACGTGGTATACCTACCACATCCTAGCTACACTTCAGCCTAGGGGACAATAATGTAGATGTTGGGGTCAGTACAAATGGTTAGAACTGAAATCTGGCTCTAACACATCATCATTTGCCACGTAACCTTAGGGCTTTCTGAGCTCAATTTTTGGATCTGAAACAGCATATTGACATGACCCTAATTTTGAGTCAGGTTGAAAATTACATGAGAGTATTTGTAAATGCTTTACACTTAAAGCAGTGAGAAATTATGCTTTATGAGTTTGCCTAGTATAATAGGAAGAATCACAATAAACAAGGCTGTGAGAGAATTTAAACAGAGCTACTGCTCTGGAGCAGTTTAACATGGCATGGCTGGGAATTTACTAGGAAATTGGGTCAAATAGAACAGTGTTTTGCAATTAGAAAAAAAGGCTTGGTTCTTTTGAGCAAAACCTTTAGGCAGAGCAGAGATTTAAAACCCAAAGACACCAAGAGGACAGTATTACAATAGACTCTTCCAGTTATAAAACACAGCATATATTGACTGGACTGGTCTACTGGCTACAATCCACCTGTTCTTACAAGTCCGCCAATACAGACCTCAAGATTGCTTCCTGCTCTCCGTGGATGATATGAACTATATCTCTCATTTGAAAATCAAAAGACCGTGAAGAGTTTTCAAGATTTAAAAATATATGTATCTATATCTTTAAATACCAGAGTCAATTCTTTCCGTTCTTCAGTTTATCTTGTTTTTATAGTTTTACTTTAACACCGTTTAATAGCTAAAAGTAGCAATAACTCGAGGACTTCTGATTTGTAACTGAAAGGTTTGTATAAAATGAAATGTTAATAAAATATAAATAAGGGTAGGAGAGATAGTACTTTGGAAAACTATGTTGACCTAATCAAGGAAATCTTCAAGTTGAAAGCCAAGGTAATAATATACTATTCAATTCTGGTCATATTTTTATTTACTTCATTTATTATTTTGAAGGAAAGGGGGGAGGAAAAAAAGAAAAAAAGGGTATCTGTTAGCAAAGCTGTGA
The DNA here is from genome assembly GCF_000313985.2 of Echinops telfairi. Taxonomy (NCBI): domain Eukaryota; kingdom Metazoa; phylum Chordata; class Mammalia; order Afrosoricida; family Tenrecidae; genus Echinops; species Echinops telfairi. Next base: position 10,915,627 of record NW_022111373.1, read on the forward strand.
AACATCAGAGAAGAGGCTAGGAAGCTTTCTTTTTGACTGACACTCACGCTGACTTACACAGTCATGCAGCTAGTGTGAAAGAGATTCCACAAAAAACATCAAAGGAAGCATATGCAGAGACTCCAATTAGAGACTCATACTCTCTTGTGTACTCTAATGCTTTTTGGACAGAATTTAATGGAGAAACAAAGTGCAGTCTGTATTAGTGGATGAGTCTGTCCCTCTGACTCATATTGATGCTGCAGGAGAGAATAAAACTGCGCCTGTGGGTTTCTCAGGGTATAAATCATAATGGGAACAGAAAACCTCAGCTTTATCCCTAGGAGCAACTCGAGCAATGATTCTCAACCTTCTCCATGCCGCAACCCTTTAATATGGTTCCTCATGTTGTGGTGACCCACAACCATAAAATTATTTTTGTTGCTACCTCATAACTGTAATTTTGCTACTATTATGAATTGAAATGTAAATATACGATATGCAGGATGTATTAGGCGACCCCTATCAAAGGGTCGCCCGACCCCCAATGGGCTTGCCACCCACAGTTTGTGAACCACTGAGCTACAGGGTTCAAATCTGCTGACCATGTTGTTAGCAGGCTAACATGCAACCCACTGCGCCACCAGAGCTCCTATGAATCAGAATGGACTCTGGCAAGGTGTTTGGAATTTGGTTTTGTATCCATCTGATCATAAACAGGATTCTCAACTGGAAGCAGCTACCTAGAGTTGCAAGAAGCAGTTTCATTTCTCCCTGGAGCACTTACTTGGCTTTTTTCTTGCTCTAGTCCAACAATATCTGTTTCCCTGATTCCCATTCCAGGACAAGAATCCTCCTCCTCCTCCTTTTCCTCCTCCAATTCCTTTTAGCTCTGTCATCCTTTGATAGATTGTGACATGCTGTTTTGAATGCGATTCCTGGTCACATTGCTTACAGAATCAAAATCTCATAATTGTAGTGATGGCAACAGAATAGATTTGATTACAGTAGAATTAGGTCAAGCCTCTTGAATTTTTAAAAAAACTCAGAAGCATGTTGCTCAAATTGCAATGCCCTATACCTTTTTTGCTGCATGGTGCTCTCCAAAGAGCAAACAAACACAGCGGTGCTATCACAGATTTGTGTAAGAACACAAAGGGTAATGAGTTTTACTAATTTCATGCTTGAAATACCAAACATAAGTTAAAACAAGAGCCAGAAATCCAGACATAACTCCTGATTCTATACATGCATACTCTCACTTCCCACTTCTAATCAATGTTCACATTTAATTCTACCTCCTAAACTTCATCCCTGGAGTTCAAGTTGATAGCATCTCTCACTTATATTATCATTATAAAATACTCTTACTTTTTCTTCAGCCTTAGCTTCATCAGCCCCCAAATAACTCCCTCCCCTGCCACGAGGTCCCTGACATGCTGCTTCCTCCTTTAAATTCTTTAATCACTATGCTTGAAATGATAAAAACAAACACTTGCTGTATCTCCAGCCTCATCGTTTGTCACTTGATGTCTTTGGTGCTTCTGTATGAAAGACTCTTCTATATGAAAGACCCCTCCTGGCATTCTTAAGCCTACTAACATTACCCCATTCACTAGGTCTTCCCTTAAGCTATGCACTCACAGTCATGGGGTGTCCTTTTATGCTGCTTTTATAACATAACATTATTTCTTTATTGTTGTTATTACTTTTTGGTGCTGTAGAGTTGATTCCAACTCATAATGACTTTATGAACAACGGAGTACCCTATCCTATGCCCTCTTCATTATCATTGCCATGTTTGAATCCATTGTTGAGGTCATGGTGTCAATCCATTCCATCAAGCATCTTCCTCTTTTCCAATGACCCTTTCTTTTCTAAGCATGATATCCTTCTCCAGGAATTGATCCTTCCTGATAACATGTCCAAAGTAAGCTTCTAAGGAACATTCTGGCTCAACTTCTTTCAAGATAGATGTATCCATTGTTCCAGCAGTCTATGGAAAGTTCAATATGTGTCTCCAACAGTGCACCAGTTCTTCAATCTTCCTTTTCACTGTTCAGCTTTTGAATCAGAAGATCATGGATTGAGTCAGGTGCACCTTAGGCCTCAAAGCGACATCTTACTTTTTAACACTCCAGAGAGGTGTTTTACAACAGCTTTACCCAATGCAATCAGTCTGATTTCTTGATTTCTACTTCCATGGGTGTTGACCGTGGACCCAAGTGAGATAATATCCTTCACAGCCTCAATGTTTTCTTTGTTTATGGTGATGCTGCTTTTTAGTCAAGCTGTGAAGGTTTCTGCTTTCTTATGATGAACTGCTTCAACTCATCTTTACTCCTGGAAAGCAAGTTGTGCCATCTGCATATCACACGATTAACAAATCTTCCTCTATCCTGACGCTGCATTTGTCTTCAGAGAGTTCAGCTTCTCAGACATTTGTTAAGTATAGAGACTAAGTAAATATGGTGAGGGAATACAGCCTTGACACAAACCGCAAGGCCAGCAGTCTGAAACCACCAGCCACTCCTTGGGAGAAAGACAAGGTTTGCCGTTCCCATAGAGCTACCATCTCAGAAATCCACGAGATCAATTCTACTGTGTTCTATAGGGTTGTATTGACTCAATTGTAGTGTTTGTTTGCTTTATTTTTTATTTTTTGGAAGACCTTAACCTAAAGAAAGTTCTCTACAAAATGTTATTAATGTGTGAATGAGCCAATAAAATAAGTAAAAATCACTACTTTATAAATCACCTTGATGTGATAGTAATGGGAAATATTTATAAAAGGCCGATAAAACTAGACCATGAAACTGTCTGAAAATTAAAAATTTTGTTTAGATAATATATTATTCAAACAGTTTGAAATTGCATATTGCTTTGAATTCAATTTCTGTATGTCCAATAGGGAAGTATAGTTTATGTGTCCAGTCACACTAAGATTTACTGGTAGAAAGGCCATATAATGGCAAATATATTTATATATGAGGATGGGGAAATAGATCTATGTGCATATATTTATAGGGTTAGTATTAAGGTAGCAGAAGGACATTGGACCTCCACTCAAGTACTCCCTCAATGCAAGAATACTTTCTTCTTTTAAATTGGCATTCTATGATGCTCACCTTCCTGACACAACTGCTGAAGACAAAGTGGTGAATAAGCAAATGTGAGGAAGAAAGCTGATGGTGCCTGGCTATCAAAAGATATAGCATCTGGGGGTCTTAAAGGCTTGAAGGTAAACAAGTGGCCATCTAGATCAGAAGCAATAAAAGCCACATGGAAAAACACACCAGCCTGTGTGATCACAAGGTGCCAAAGGGATCAGTTATCAGGCACCAAAGAACAAAAAATCATATCATTGTGTGCTCACCTCTTTGATATGATCTCTGAAGACAAATGGGTGCATAAGCAAATGTGGTGAAGAAAGCTGATGGTGCCCGGCTATCAAAAGGTATAGCATCTGGGGACTTAAGGCTTGAAGGTAAACAAGCAGCCGTCTTGCTCAGAAGCAACAAAGCTCACATGGAAGAAGCACACCAGCCAGTGCAATCACGAGGTGTCGAAGGGATCAGGTATAAGGCATTATCAGAACAAAAAATCTTACTATAGTGAATGAGGGGGGCAGTGCAGTGTGGAGACCCAAAGCCCATTTGTAGGCCACTGGAAATCCCCTTGCAGAGGGGTCTCGGGGAGGAGATGAGCCAGTCAGAGTGCGATGTAGCAATGATGAAAAATACAACTTTCCTCTAGTTCCTAAATGCTTCCTCCTTCCCTCCCCACTATCATGATCTGAATTCTACCTTGCAAGTCTGGCTAGACCAGAGGATGTACACTGGTACAGATAGGAACTGAAAACACAGGGAATCCAGGGCAGATGATCCATTCAGGACAAGTGGTGTGAGTGGCGATACTGGGAGTGTAGAGGGAGAGTGGGTTGGAAAGGGGGAACGGATTACAAGGATTTACATATGACCACCTCCCTGGGGGATGGACAACAGAAAAATGGGTGAAGGGAGATGTTGGACAGTGTAAGATATTACAAAATAATAATTTATAAAGTATCAAGGGTCCATGAGGGAGGGGCTGGTGGAGAGGGAGGAGGAAAAATGAGGAGCTGATGCCAAGGGCTTAAGTGGAGAGCAAATGTTTTGAGAATGATGAGGGCAACGAATGTACAAATGTGCTTTACAAAATTGATGTATGTATGGATTGTGATAAGAGTTGTATGAGCCCACAATAAAATGATTTTAAAAAAAAAGAAAGGCCATATAATGAGCATGAAACACATACAAATGCATACTGTTCTTTATGCTTACCAGATGCTTCATGTGAATCAAAGATTTTAAGTGTCACTTAAGGAATTCATTTATAGCCTTTTAAATGCATTTTCCAATCCTATTCCTCAATTAATTTGAGAGTTCTCTACCAGAAAATTTCAGACATTCTTTTATACTGTAATCATTTTATGTTTATTTAAAAATACATATGTAAGCATATAGTTTTTAATGAGAACAATTTATGTTAATTAAAAACTTTAAAAGGTAGAATTCATAAAATAAAATAACTACTAATTTAAAAACTGGCTGATTAAATGTTAAACGATATTGTAGACCAAGGCAAATTAGAGCTCATAAATGACTTTTTTGAGTAAATGATATTTTATTGGAACATAACCACATTCATTCATTCATGAGATACCTATGCTACTTGAATGTTGCAATTGTGTGTTTAGTTGTGGTAGGGACGATGTGACTTTCAAAGCCTATGGATTCACATCTGACCCTTCACAGATAAATGTGTATTGCCCCATTCTCTAGGCACTTTACCTGCATGTCTTAAATCACAAAAACAATCTAATGAAGGGTGCATGAAAATTATCCCCATTTAAGGATGACACACCAAGGCACCAAGAGTTAAATAATTTGTCCAAAGCAATTTACAAAACTATCAAGTAGCAGAGCTGGGATGAAGGCACTCTGACTCCACCACTGTGTGCTTACCACCACCCGCAAGGCCAACCTAAAGGAAGGACATCGGGTCAGAATGTTCTAACATACACCCCTTTCAGTCCTCAAGGCTTCCCTCCCTGGAAGGCAGCTGAGGGAAGCCATTTGCTAGAAGTGTAGTGGGGATGGAGGAATGTCTTGATCTACTTTCTGCAGGACTAATGGGCCCTTTACTTCCATCAAAATCAATTTTCTAAGAAGATTAAATCAATTGAAGTGTGTGTGTGTGTGTGTGTGTGTGTGTGTAATTACAAAAGTCGGAGCGCTGTCTTAAAAACTCAGGAGCTCCATGTGACTTCATCCTTGACTTGATAGTAAAATGAAGCACAAGTCATTCGACCCTCATGAGCCACAGCTACAGTGGGATAGCACATAAAGTATTCATTCAAGAGCAGTGTTTACTGCACTGGCCTCTGCTCTGTGCTGGAGCTATAACAGCAAACCAAATAGACAAAAATCCCTATTTTTACTCTTTTAAAATGCACCATAAATGATACCCTAAACTAACTGAATATGTTTCTGAAAAAGCAATATTTCCCCCCAAAACCTAGCCCTTTGGATTTTAAAGGAAATGGAAAAAATAAAATAAATGTGCACTTTTCACTTACAAAATCAATACACAACAAAACATAAATGATGTTTTATTATTTGTGCTACTAAGTTGTAAGGTTCTTTCCAATAGATATTAGCTTTCTTTCTGGCTCTATATGCTCCATTTGCGAGATTTTTCCTTAGGAATTTATACATGTTTTTTAAATGCTAATATCTAACCGTTTCCTTTTTGTCAGCAAGGGCTGTTTCTTTTGACATTTATGACTTGGAGGAACAAAGGAAAAGAGGACCCAATCTCGGCCTAATGCCGTAAAAGACTGAATAGTAGCCTATTACCTATTTCTGGTGAGGTATATGCACACTGTGAGTCACCCAAAAACCCTCCCCACTCACCGTCTTCAAGTCGATTTTATTCACAGAGATCCTCTGAGCACAGAGGCTTCAGCAGTCAAGATGCCAAAAATATTAATGAGCTCATTTGTCCAAAAATATCAGAAGTCAATACTGATAATTACTAATCATAGAAAATAATACATCTAGCAGATGCTCTGATCGTGAAAGGGGTGTCCCTGGCAGTCCATACCACTGTGTGCTTCTTACTGGAAAGTATT
>NW_022111373.1:10922340-10924519 GCF_000313985.2 Echinops telfairi
CTCTCTGGTTCACTAAGCAAGCACGAGTGTAGATCTCTTCCAAACACTCCTTGCCATAAAGTTGATTACTCCACAGAGTGACCCTATAGGACAGGAGAGAACCGCCCCTGGGAGTGCTCCAGATTGTAACTCTTCACCTGAGTAAGAGCCTTATCTTTCTCACAGGACATCGCTTCAGCTACCTATAAAAACCCTATACTACTTATCAATCCCATGGGACAACATAACGATAAAAAGATGATTTTTTAAAACTATCTGGAAGAGGCATTCATGAAATCTTGACTTGATCGTGTCAACTATAATCAAAAGTAATGACTGATGGCAGTCGCGATTGCAGCCAGAGCTGGAGCTCCATTTTGACCCAGTGTAAAAAGGCTTCATGTGTAAAGTCATTCCACCCAAGAGAATATTTTTCTTACTGAACCAACTATTACTTAAATATCACTCCAAAATATAATTAACTTATATAGGTAACTGATATGCAACAAAAATGTACTTTGTTACACTTAGACCAGAAAATAAAATTGCTTTACTTTGAACGTTTCTTTTAAGAGAGACTAAGATCAAGCTGCAGGACAGCACCACATCTCCAATATCTGAAAAAGATCGTCGTTACTCTTGAGAAATCATTCTAAAATCACATGAGCAATTTGTCTCTACACTAGAAGCACTATGCAGTATATTTTCATTAAAAGAAAACCTCTGAAAATATGGTTGAAAAGAGAAGACATCATGGACTAGGTAACATATCCTGTTATTCCTTAAACAGAATCTGTCCTACTTCCAATTCGTTAAGAAATTTCTGTTGACTGAAAAAAATTGTTTTTACTCACTTTCTTGAAAAGGGCATTTGACATTTTTAGTAGCTATTAATGGGGAAAGTGCTTGCTGTTGGATTTTTGTAGTACGGATAACTCTAATTTTTCTAGAATGTCTACCTAGAACATAATGTTGAATCTTCTGCATATAGCCCAGAGAATTTTATGAACAACTCCTTTGACCATGAAGTTAGATTCTAAGGTAGAGGCAGAATCCTTATATTTTCTGTATTTTTTCTTTCAGTAGTTATGTTTTGCTAAATATTGTGGCCTATTCTGGTCATTAAACTTTGAAAAAATTTACCTGCAATAAAAACACACTTTTAGTAATTTAAATAATTACAAAAATATTGATGTTGTTCTTGATGATACTCATTTTCTTTGAAAAAATATGTTCAATTTATTCTTAATATAAGATTCATTATCAAGAGGAAAACTTCTGTTTAAATATAGTAAAAAGCAGTAAACTAATCATGGTTCTGCTTTTTGTAATGTAGTGTATTTAAAAGGATAATTCCAATGTAATAAAATATGAAACAGTGATTAGTAATAGCACTTAGGGAATTAGGCTTCTGATATACTTTCTGGTTAATGATCAAGCAGAAAACCCTTTTTGTTTACTGTTTTTAGTTTTTTGTTTGGTATTTTTTACTACAGTGTGTTAGCATATTTGTTTAATAGTCAGCAAATTATCATGACCTTAAGCGCATCTTTACTAATGACTAAGGTTTGATGATAATTCAGAAGGATAATTGTAATACAATTATCATTCTAACTTCTGAAGAGCAGTTTGGATTAAATTCATTTACTAAAAGCTGAGTTGGGTAGCTCTCTGATACTTCATGCACAGATTGGTTCTAGTGCTTAATAAACTACATGGAAATGAGTTTTGTAATGTGCCTGACCACCCTTAAGAGAGTTTTGAAAGATTTAGGTTTATCATCCACTCTACAGCTGGCCATATGGTTGTTACATAATTGAATCATTTATGGTCCATATCAGAAAATAATAAAATGGAGAGGCTTCTTTCTTCACTTTGCTCAGAAAACAGAGGCAATTTAAGCATAGTCTTTATACTCTCAATTACTTACTAAAGTAGAATAGTGGTAAAAAAATATCTATGCACTTTCTGAAGTGAAGAAAATTGTAAATTTATCATGTGGACTATTGACAAACAGTTTTAGAGGATGTAGAATGTGAAGCAAAATCTTAAATTAATCTATGAGTATAAGTTTAAATGAATTACAATTCGTAGTCCTGGGCCTATAGTGGTTGGGCTGCTAACCCAAATGTCAGCACTTCAAAACCCCCAGCTGTTCACCTTGACAGGAAAACAAGGCGTTCTACTCCCATAGAGTAGG
>NW_022111373.1:10925917-10927259 GCF_000313985.2 Echinops telfairi
GTCCCTGTAACTCAGCACTGACTCAACAGCTGTGAGTGTTGTGTAATGTCTTCTTTAAAGTATACATCAAAAATTCAATTCTTATAAGAAAAAGACTGTCCATAGTATGGGCAGGTGCAAACTGATCAACTTTGTGAAAAAAAAAATAAAATGAAAAACCCAAGCCCAAAATCATATAGAATGTTACTTACAAATGAAAGCTGCCATTTATTGAGGATACGCTGTATGCCAGCTACTTTAGAAAGTCCTTGATCTACATTAGCACAAATAATGATTAAAAATAATTTGTGAGATCACTCTCATGATCCATGTCTATAGAGAAGAAAACACTGTTAATAAATGAAGGAAACCTTTTTAAAACAGAAGGTTAAATTATATAAACTTTTAATCCAGTTGAACTCACTTAGTATCTATTCAGCTTGTCATGGACTCGTCTTCTGACATAAATTAATATAAATGTGGTATAAATCCTAGAAATAGTATGTTACATTTGCATTTGAATTTGATGAGAATTCTAAAACACATTAGGAATGGTTAAAAGCTAATTCATTAAATATTATAACTACTCTTTACATTAAAAGTGGAAAAAAAATAAAGAACACTCTTTTGAGTTTCCCAAAAGAAAACTTCAAATCAGGCTAAGAATCCATGATTCAAATTTAGGTCAAATTACATAATTGCAAAGTAAGACGTTACTCCATTCTCACCAAAGGGGGGAAATGGCTAAATAAATGTGGTCTAATTTCCCTGGAAAGGTGAACAACAGAAATACTTTTTTGTTTTTTCCTATGATGACATATATTCTTGGTTTTATAAAGGAAACCAAGCACATTGCTGTACAGCAGAGTTCATGAACGGGAATTTGTTCATCCAAAGGAAACAGTCAGACACCAAAAACTCTGAGGAGAGTACTGAACACTAGGAATTACTCTCACGTAAAGGAATAATGGTTTATAAAGATCCCCAAAGAGGCTTTTAACAAAAATAACTCAAACTATGGACCTCATTTGCAAAATTTTAACATTTACATTGGCAAAATAAAAAAACATGCTTGGCCCTCAAGTCCCAATAAAAGACTAGTTAGAATCTGCTACAAAGTAGGCTAATTGAAAATAGCAGGGCTGCACATTTTACAGTGAATAAGTGTATAGCGTAAAAGAAAGCCAGATCTCCTTAAGTCAATTTCTAAATCTTACTTATTTGATTTTAACTCTTTAAGGTAATATTTTACTGACAGATTGTTTTCCTATTTATATTAATACTAGCTTGGCAGCATTTTTTCTAATAAAAATAATATCTATTGGCATCACTCTAATCTCTTACCATTGGAATAACAAAAATT
>NW_022111373.1:10928813-10940441 GCF_000313985.2 Echinops telfairi
ACAACAGCAAGACAACTCCTGAAAGCCAACAACAGGATAATTAGAACACGGGCTTGGAGCTGAAGGAATATCTAAAACTAAATGACATTTAATTCACAGCGCTGTGAATCCCTGTATGAGTAATTAACACATTTACTTTCTAGAAAGACAGAAGGTTGTATTTAAATTGGAAACAGAAGCACAGCAGAGACTGACAAAGAAAAAGAACAGAGGAGATCTGGCGGGCCTCTTGCCCTACCGGCTGACAACCATCCACATTTAGGCATCTATTTCTGATTGACTTAACAACAGTATTTATTTATTTTTTATTTACTATATAACCTCCAATGGTCACTCACACTGCACCAGTTGAAAATCAAGAAAATAACTGGATATTCCCATATGTTGTTGGAATTAGGTCCATTTGTGCCACACAGCAGACAACTCATGTGAGACTCTTAGAATTTTCTCAGCTGTAATCTTTATGGACCACTATGCTTCCATAAGTCTGTTAATATTTTTATTGTAAATTGAAATTTTAGTGGACATTGTCCATTTTGTTTCATGCTCATGATGAAATCTGATATATTTCAATCTACTATTTCTCTCATTTTAACAAAAAAGAAGAAACATTTAAAGGAAGTAAATATTGAAATGTAGGCATATGGTTAAATGCTATCTTTACTGCATTCTTTTTTCTTCTGATAAATTTTTAGCATCTTTTAAATAGCTTTTGTCAAAACTGTCCTATGGATAATATAAGCCAGTTGTGGGCAACAATAAACATAAGCATTTGACTTAATTAATCATATGATTATAAGAAAACTGACTTCTTTGATTTTGTTCTGCTTTTTCACGTTTTTTGCTCTCTTTTGCTTTTTTGAGTTACAAGACTCACAGGGACATGATTGGCCCTGAACATTCTGTTCCTAAATGACACATTGTCCGAAGCTTGCATGTAGTTTACCATTTGCTGCTCATCAGTAGTGGGATAGGCAACCTAACTTTGAAATTGCTTTCTTTGGATTCCCTATGTCCTGCATGCAGGCGTGATGCAGCACACGGCCTATGAGCTGTGGGGGTTTACTGACTGGGCTTTCAATCACCAGGACCTCACTTGTTTCAAAAAACCCCGTGAAGTCATTTACTTAAAATTCTCTCAATTTAACTGAAAATACAGGGAATCCAGGGCGGATGAGCCCTATAGGACCAGTGGTGTGAGTGGTGAAACAGGGAGGGTAAAGGGAGAATGGGTAGGAAAGAGGGAACCGATTACATGGAACTGTGTGTGACCTCCTCCCTGGGGGACAGACAACCGAAAAGTGGATGAAGGGAGACGGACAGGGCAAGATATGACAAAATACCCATTTATAAACTATCAAGGGCTCATGCGGGAGGAGGGAGCGGGGAGGGAGGGGAAAAATGAGGACCTAATGTCGGGGGTTTAAATGGAGAGAAAATGTTTTGAGAAACGATGTACAAATGCGCTTTACACAATTGATGTGTGTATGGATGGGAATGACAGTTGTATGAGCCCCTAATAAAATGTTAAAAAAAAAAAAGAGGGTGAAAAAAATCCCTATTTCCCACTTGATGATGGCAACAAATGTGCAAATGTGTTGGACACATGGATGGATGTATGGATTGTGAGAAGCATTGTATGAGCCCCCAATAAAATGATTTAATCATAAATAAATAAAATGTGTATAGTTATAGCTCTTAAAAAATCCCTATTTCAAGTAGCTTGTCAGCAGCTGAGAGGTGATATATCGAAAACAACTTGTGGGCAGTGCGTTGTGATTGTAGCTGTTAGGTGCCATCGACTTGGTTCTGCCTCACTTGGGTCCTATGCACAACAGAGCGCCACGCGGCCTCATCCTGCACCGCGCTCAGAACTGTGCCTAAGTCTGAGCCCGCTGCTGCAGCCAGCGTCAATCCCTCTTGCTAAGGCCTTTCTCTGTTTCATTGCCTGCACTTTATCAGGCATGATGTCCTTCTCCTTGTCCTCCTCCTCCTGCTCTTGAAGACGGCCATCAGGCTATGCTAAGTAGCCACTCAATATAATGATATGCATTAAACAAAAAGAGTAACCTACTATTTGAAGCAAAAAGCAAAACTATTATTAACAAGAAATCAATGCACTTGTGTGTGCGGTTGTGGTCTTTGACCATTAAAGAGTTCATTGTTAATCTTTTTTTTTTTTTAATGAATTGTCCAAGGGAACCATCCCTTGGAAGAGGCAGTCATAAGAAAAGTAATGTGCTCTATTGAAATCTAATTTTTAACAAACATTTTGGGGGTTATTAGAGTGGGTTATGCAGTGCTGCTAACCACAAAGCCAGCCATTTGAACCCTTCAGCTACTCCCTAGGAAGAAGATGGGGCTTTCTGCTCCCACTACTCTATCGTGTAGTATTACTGTGATTTGGAATCTAAACGCTGGCAATGATTTATGGCTTTCTTCTTCATGGGGTAACAAGGAGCAAACTTTAGAGAAGTGATTTTTCTCTTGCTACTTAGTGGTCTCAATCGAGCTGCAAAAATGGCTACCCTTGATGTTCCCTCGGCCCCCCACCCCACCCTTCAAGTCACTTCCTATTCAAGGCAACCTTCCAGTTCCAGAGGCTGTGAATCTTTCTCTTTAAATATTGAGAGTTTCCTTATTGTTTCCAAAGGTTCCCTGATGGTGCAGTGGGTTAAGTAGTGAAATGTCCATTGAAATGTCATCAGCTTGAGCCCATGAGCACTTCAGAAAAGAAATGTATCCATATATGTGTATATGGAAAGTGTGCAATGCCATTATAAAGAGGAGAACAAAGTGGGGCAAATCAATTGGCACCCATGTAAGAAAAGTAACCACTTAGTAATCCGGATAAGTTACTGCCACTCTGCATGCACTGATCTCTATTCCTGTATGAAGAGGACAATGATAGCATGTACTTCATAAACTATATCATTGTCCTCTTCATACAGGAATAGAGATCAGCGCATGCAGAGTGAAACAACCATACGCAGAACACTTAAAACACTGACTTTTATATAACATGAACTCTAATAGAAGTTCAACTTTCATACCATACTGTATCATTGTTGTTATCATAATATCATCAAACACCAATTCCGAAGTAGTAGATTGTTCTTTACTCATTATACTCAGCATATGGAAAGCTTCCAGGCAAAAGGATTATTACTCAAATATTCACAGAATAACATAATCTTACATGTAAAAAATGACTTATAAAATGAATAATCATCAATAAATCAGATTAAAGAAGCAATTTCTACTTGAGTTTTTATTTGGCCAGCAGTCACACTTTTGAAACACATAATTTTGGGACAGTTGATGCAATTAGTGAGTCATCATTGTACCAAACAACCACAAGGACAGCTTGGTCCTGGGCAGGGCTCTGCTCTACGGGACACCACTTTGGGGTGGACCTAACTCAATGGCACTGAACCACACAACTGTCTCAGAGCGTTTCGTGACAGCAAAGCGAGTGACAGTGCTCTCAGAGGGGGTGCTTTGCTGTGTTCTTCAGCTTCCTGTAGAAATTAAGAGAATAGAGAACTCCGTCATATCAGAAAATATAACCTTTGTAAAATAAAAGAAATTGTACATAGTTTGAAAAATAAAATTCTGAGCAGATGCTAACCTAATTTAAGCAGAAAGTATTCAGAGAGTAGTCTTGTTTTTGTCGTGTGCTGTTGAGTAGATTCCAACCTATAGCAACCATGTCTGGCTGAATGAATAGAAGTGTCCCATAGGGCTTCTTAATGGGAGCATATAACCAGCTCATTTCTCTCTATTGGTAGCCAAATGCTTAACCATGTCTTCATCAGGGCTACGTATAGCTATAGTCTTAGGGCAGTTCAAATATCAGTATAACTAACATTATTTCTTACAGTATATGTGATGCCAATACTGTGTGTCCCAGTGTACATTATAAATGTAGATACATTCTACAGAAAGAACAATGGTCACTCTGGTGACATAAAGTCTACAAGAGCAAGTTGTGATTTACCACCATCTGCTGCCCAGCATGACTCCTATTCTAGGAAACCTGTGCTGATCTTTCTTCTGCCGAAACTCATCCTCCGTACCATACATGCTCAGTGTTGCCAAAAAAGCTATTCCCTGGGACTCGTCTAGGAGTATGAAGTGAACCATCCACCCAACAACACATGGCAGCCCTATGAGACCTTGAACACCCAAACCCTTTGTTTCTAATTCTAAACCATAACACTTTCATTGTCCGCAGATAAATAGAAAGATGCTTATATTTCACAACTCAAACATTAGCAGCAGCAACCCCACCAAAGACACTGAAGGGGAGGGTTGAGTATACACTCATTGTCCATGCCTTTAAAGGAATTATTACTGTTGCCTCTGACTGGTCCAATTCTTATCAAGAGTCACAGCATTAACAAGTCAAGGCCAGTTCACCTAAGCCAGTTAGTTTTCCCTTTCAATGGTGATGATCTACATATAAGAGGGCTTCAGAAATGGAATGGAAAGATCATGGATTTCTCTTTTGGACAAATTTTTGAAGCCTTCCTGTATCAGGCTTGAACATTCTGTCCTCTCTACATGACCCACAAGGAGGAGCTGGCCGCATGTAACCAGATAAGGGAAAACACTTCACAAGCTCAAAGGCAGCTATGTTCCATGAAATTCCATGTGTCTCCAAATAGATTTTATGAATTTCGAACATTTCATATTCACTTACTTGGGCAAATAAGTAATATTGATAATAATACCTAGTCCAGGGATTGTCAATCTATGAAGAATGGGAAGCAGATAAGAGACGGCCAAACACACAGACAAAGTCAGAACATTCCAAACTGAGGCTCCAGTATATGAGAAGTCACAGTTGTGAAATATGACGTGCTTGGGGAAAACACACATAGTTTAGGTTTAGAGAGAGTAGGGTAATTTATCAATGAAAAAGTCAGCTGGGGACTACTTTGCTTGGGAGTCTGGTTTTTGTCAATGGAGAAACTTCTTCAGAATGACCTGTTTTGGAAAGATGACTGTGGAAGCAATCACTGGATGGGGGAGGGGCTGTGCGGATGCCGCCATGGCAGCGCATCATTTCTCCAGGAAAGGCTGCAGGAACTTTAATCAAGGCACTGCCTGCGAGAAAGGAGGGTAAGTCGATTTTAAAAGATGACAATATAATCCACTGAAAATTCTCACAGAAATCATAACAAGTAGCAATGAGTATGAGAGAGAGAGAGAGAGAAATGAAAGGAATCATGATTTTGAAATCCTGAAGAAACAAACTTACATTTAAAATGATCTCAAAATTTTAAAAGCTATTCAGAAAGAAGTATTACGTATTCATTAGAATAGGAAAATAATTTTCTATCACGAAAACAACCTATATAAAACAGAAATAGAATTCAGACACATAAAAAATAGGCATTGTTGCCTCAGTTCAAGTGAGAAGTAAATAAGCTAGGTAACTAAACTATAACATATACAGCCAGGTAACTAAGCTAGTTAACTAAACTATCATATATACAGCCAGGTAACTAAGCTAGGTAACTCTATACAGGATACTAGATTCTGTTTAAAAGTCCTCACAAATTAAATTAGAAGAAATAAAGTAGGGAAGTACTCTTTTGGAAAAGCATAACTTGTACAAAGTAATGTAATGTGAATCATCAATCATGGCTGATAGGATTAAGCTTCTAATAAGGCTTCATCAGTTCAGGATCTATCAGACAAAGTTTCATTAGCACCATTACTAAGAGATAACTCACAAGAGGGGCATTTCATGAAAGAGCCATCAGGAGCAGCCAGTATCATGTGAGAGAGTTATAACCACAATGCGAGAGAATCAGAAGACATGAGATCCTCATCATGCGCTGAGAAAGCACGAGGCACCCATCACAAGACCCAGCTGAACAGGGTCATGCATGGAAGAAAAGGGCAGATCAGGCAGGATATGTGTGTAAGACACAGAAGATATCTCCAAGACCAGATACAAGGCACACACCAAAGAGACAAAGATAACCAGAAGCAGGCAGTGCTCAAAATGATAATATCCAAGAAAGGGACGTTGGAAGCGTCACTTCTCCTAACCGATCACTTATGCTAGGTCTCAGTTTTGAGTGCACAGGGCAGCAATGAGCATTATTTGTGGAGGATCAAATTGTGGGCAATTTCATTACATTCAACCACACACACATACATGCACATCCACACTGATGTGAGAGAGATGCAGACAGTAGCTGATCCCCTGGTGCACATTTCATAGATGAAAACTGAAGGAAAAATGAAGCATTCAAGTTATGTAGGAAGGGCTAAGACCATCAAAACACATCCTTCTAGTATATTGCTTCAGGCTTAAAGGAATAAAACAGACTTTCACTCGGCCCACTGTTCTTGTTAGGTGGTGTTGAATCCGTTCCAATTCACAGAGACTCTCTCTGTGAAAGAAGGAAACTCGGACGGGTCCTGCAGCAGCTCACAAGGGCGATGTTAGCCCATTGCTGCAGTCACTGTATCAATCCATCTCAATCAGGGTCTTCCTCTTCTTCACGGACCCTCTTCCAAGCGTGTCAAGAATTCTAAGAACGGCAGTGAAAGAGGAAACATTTCAAGGCAGCGTTGCATGTCTTTAAGTCATCCTCTCCTTTCCTGCATCATCTTTCATCCTTTTATCTCCGTGGAGCCCTGAAGTCTGCTTAGACACTGAGATGTTCCTAGATGTTTTGCTCTGGGTATACGTAACACTCTTGATAATTTTTTCATTCAAGTAAAATGGTTTTTTTTTTCATTGTTGTTTCATACTAAAATACAAAAGAAATGAAAACTAATATACAAGCCTACAAATAGAAACCCACGTGGAGAGTTTTGCCCTATCCTATAGGGTTGCTATGCGTTAGAGTCAACTCCAGGGCAGTAAGTTTGGTTTGAAGGAGTAAAAGAACCCATTCATCACAGGTGTCCTAATGTCACAGGACATCGACTGCAACCTGTTGCAACATTAAAAGCACCCAGCTCCCAGCCTTCATAGTCCTCTCAGTGTCTAGTCAATATAAGGACCCATTTCAAAGTCCTTCATTTTCAGCGAGTGCAGTGGTTCTCAACCTCTGTGTCGCGACCCCTTTGGGGGTCAAATGACCCTTTCACAGGGTCGCCCGATTCATAACAGTAGCAAAATTACAGTTTTGAAGTAGAACAAAAATAATTTTATGGTTGGGGGCAGTCACCACATGAGGAGCTGTATTAAAGGGGCGCTGCATTAGGAAGGTTAATACCCACAGAGGTAGAGGTATGCCAATTTATTGCCCTCCTCAGATTCACATGATACCCTCCCTTTTGGAAAAATGACTTGGGATAGCATTTCAATGCCATACCTTCTACTGGGCAATGGGTTGTTAAAGGCTGCCCCACTTGGAAACAGAGACCAGGGCAGGTATTAGTAGAGCATCATTCACCTCAGACAATGAAGAAATCCTCACACACCTACCTGAAACTAATATAGGTTAAATAAAAGGAGATGCCATTCTCTGGTATAAATACTTTGCAATGATTTTGTTACTGCGATAGTATAAAGACTGAGAAAAAGATAAAACAATATTTATTTAAGTTTATAGACAACATTCTGACATGAGTTATTAGGGAAAATCAGACACATTTAAGCATTATTATCCAGCTCAAGGTAAAAACAAAAATGGAAGTACACAGACCCTGATGACACTGTCAAAAAGAGAATTCGCCTGAATGAAGCAATGTGACAGTCTACATATTTGTAGTATTGGACTATATGTACATTTAGTGTTCAATTAGCTTTTAATGGATCTTCAACATGAAAATTTATTTGTTAATGGAATCAATTAGGCTTTTGTGGGTTTTCCAAATCAAAGTATCAAAACAGGTATCAGTAGAAATCTCATCTCTACAGGTTCTCTGTACCTACAATCTTTTCGTCTTCTGTCTCATAAATACTAGACAATGTTACCAAGTAGATAACTGTCCTTAGAAGTATTCTGAAAGGTAAAATCTGTCCTAATTTCAATTTGAATGATGCAAAATTATTATACTTATTAGTATCTAGAAATTACTATACACACACACAATGCCAGTTGTGCCTGTAACCCTGGCTGCTATTGCAGGGGGAAAATATTAAATCTAAGACATGACGAGTGATCACCAAATGTTCAAGATCTATTTGAAAATACAGTCACACGATGAGGGTAGAGATGAATGACCATAAAAGGGATTACAGAGTGAAGACCTGTGCAACCATATAGACTAAAAGGTTTCTGGGGAGGGATGATTAATAGGGGTGGAAATAGTTAAGAAGACCTTGGCCAGGAAGTTGACTTGAGCCAGACTTGAAATACGAGTAAGATTTGTCAAAGCAGCAAAACTGTTTCAGGCCGAGAGAGCCCTACAAACAAAAGGAGGAGAAGGCTTCAAAAAGTTCATGGAAAAATTAAATGGCCTTTTTATTCCATTCTTCCCAAATTTTGAATCTAAATGTTAAACGAATTTTGCGTGAGACCACTAGCATAAATTTGGAGAATAAAAAGGTAGACAATTAGTCTTTTAGATTTGAGAGGAAAGAGCAATCAGACCTAGAGACAATTTCAAATGCTTTTAAACATTGGGTCTGCATATAATCTAGTTTAAAATTCATGCTAAGTAATTTAGATTTTCTCTGTCAGTAGTGTGCAACTTAAACTTCTTTTTGCTTCAAATCACCACCTTGAATGCAATCAAAATTCCAATCTGATTCATAAGGGAAAATCTGTCTCTTGCCAGACGATTTAGTTCATTGTTGGTTAAACAAAACACACTGTGAGTTGCTCCAGGGAATGTGCAGCCTTTCAAGCCATTGAATTAACTAGAGATTAAGAGATCTGTACAACAGTGTATCTGAATTCCCAGTAGAAAACAAACATATGCAGAAATTTACAGCCACCAGCAGTAATCTTACTTTACAGCAATAAAGTCCTTATGGGCAAGTTTCCTGTCTAATTTTATTCTCTGCTCAGCTCAATGCCTGGTCATTACCTATAAATGTCTGTTGACTGACTAAATAAAATAAAAAATACAAGCTACATTAATAAGAACGCTGACTAGTGTTTTTCAAATAGCTGTAATACAGTAATTTATTTTATGTGCTGCTTCTAGCCCAAATCTTTGTACCTATCACCAAACTATTGGATGGGATCAAGTACAATGAGTATATTTCCTCTTCATGGGTGGGGGAAGATACTGGTAGATTAAATGATTAAGTTAGGGGCATTTATTAACAGGATTCATTGTGATTATAAAAGCTTGTAACTCTAACGTGAGGATTAATTTCATCACCTCATTACATTTAAAATGAGTCATCGCAATCTAAATCAGGAAGAGGGATTACACTACCGTCAAGGAAAAAGAACCAGGAGCAAAATGCATCCTTTGGAAACCAAGATTCCTGCACGCCGAATCACCTCAATTCAGGAGACAGAGTTGTAAATCAGAGGAGCTATGGAGCAGGGCCAAAGGAATAGAAGCTGAACCAGAACACAAGATTAAGTAGTAGTGGATCTAGAAGTCCATTAAAGTTCAGCTAAAAAGCTGAATGTTGTTGGCAGAAGGCTCACTTTAAGAATGGAGTGCTTACATGCGCTTAATCATGGGAGCTAGGTTTGTCAACCAGGGTGGTATAGTTGAGTGTCACTGGTGACTTGTGGTGTAGTGGAGTGCCCTTTTGGGTATTTATTGGCAGTGCTAAAAGTGCTTTGTAACATTGTCCATCCAGGGCAGAGGCAAAAATGAAGGATGGGGTCTTGTGACTAAGAAGCCAGAGACCAGAGAGGGGCTTGCCTGTGGACACCATTAGGAAGTGGTGTTCCTGACCAAAAAACAAAAACTGAATCCTGAACATTACAGATCCTGAGTTATAATTCCTACATAAACTCAACAATTGTGAGTACGATCTTTGAGTTCTGTGTGGCCATTATCAGACCCAGTAGTGAGGTAGGATGCCTTTGAGGGACAGTTGGTGTTAGAATTGGTAAGAAGATTGGAAGTTTGAAAAATGTCTGAGGTCTACTTCATAGGAATCAGTCTTTTTGCTCACTCTTCTAACAGAAGTTATTCTTACAATATCTAAAGCTTTTGTCCAAAAAGAAGCTGTTGGTACAGTGGTTAAAAGCACTTCGCTACTAACAAAAATGTTGGCAGTTTGAACCCACCAGCCACTCTGCAGGAGAACGATGGCAGTTTGTTCTGTAATGTAGGGTCTCTATGGGGCAGACTTGACTCAACAGCAAGGGTTTAGTTTTTAGAAGCAATGTGATGTGGCAAAAATAATTTTGAGATTTTGAAACAGATAAGCATGACTCAGAAACGTCCTAGAAATACGATTCTAACCCAATAACTTAACTTCTCTAGCCACAGTTTTTTCAATTATAAAATAGAAAGAAGAGATTTCTTGCTATATATAAAACCTGCCTCCCTAAATCCTGGTTATATAATGTAATGACTTAACTTCTCTAGCCACAGTTTTCTCAATTATAAAATAGAAAGAAGAGATTTCTTGCTATATATAAAACCTGCCTCCCTAAATCCTGGTTATATAATGTAATGATGAATTCAATCTATGTGTCATAGTATTCTGATAGTAGGCTTTTAGCAATCAATAATTGAATAATTATAAAGCAACATGAATTGCATGAACTAACTGCATATGTATTATTTTTTTCCTTTAAAACTGCATCTGCCTTAAAATAACATATTACATTTTGTCTAAGTAAATGATATATTGATAAACTACATCTTTCTCTGTAAAATGATGCCAAATTGAAAATGTAGTTTCCTACTTTACTATTAAAATTAAAATAGATTCAGAGTTATTTCTTACTATAAAGAACAGAGTAATCCTAAAAACTGTTCCGTTTTAATATTTTAAGCTTGTTCAATACATCCTCTTTAGATTCCTGATATTCCATTTTAAATATTTTCATTCATTTTCTTAAATTTGAACACTAGGAAATATGCAAAGCATGTTTTATAGACGCACTCTTAAATATATTTCTATTTTCTATTTACGTGGACAAAAACTGATGTGACTTATATTCAGCTGAGATAGGAGAGGCATTTACCTGATATTTAATATAATAATCTAAGGTTGTATACAACAACAAGTTTTCTTCAGAATATGTACATACACAATCACATACATCATCATGTTTGGAAATTTGCCTACCACACCCCAATCACAACACAGCCTCTGTTGACATATATTTGCAGCATAAAGTAGCTGGTGATATTACTAATTAAACTTCATTTTCAACCCATGTATTTTTACAAAGAAGAAAAAAGGTATGTCTGTGGGGACAACAACAAAAAACTTCATTGCTGATATCAGCCAAATCACAAAACGCAATATAAGTAAAAATAGCTTCTCAGAAAAATGGTATGCCATGAAATATTCCTTCCTGCTTTGTCAAATTCCGATTAAATCATTTAGATAAATATGAATTGGTCAGAGGGTTTCCTCACTCCTCATTCATGATCAAAGACAAGTATTGCATGCCCAAACATATTTTTTTTCTTTTTTAAAAAATTATTTTATTTTGGGCTCATACAATTCTTATCACAATCCATACATACATCCATTGTGTCAAGTACATATGTACA
>NW_022111373.1:10942186-10993827 GCF_000313985.2 Echinops telfairi
GCTGTGAATTAGATGGAGGATTATATTTCAGATCATCATCTTTTGTAGTCAATATCTAAAACAATGTATATAGTCCACCCAATAGCCTGCTCTGTCCCTCCCACATTATTTTCCCTTCTTCCTCTTGTAGGAAGAAGAAGCCTTTGGCTTCCCTCTCCTTCCCTTTCCCTCTTACCTCTTGGAACCATCAAAGTCTGTTTCTTTTGGTATGAAAACCTTTATCTTGTATGTACTCATATTTTCTTTTAAAACAGTGGTCTCATACAATAGGTGTCCTGTTGTGATTGACTAACCTCATTCAGCGTAATGTCCTCCAAAGCCATCCATATCCTAAGGTGTCTCACAGTGGCATCATTTATCATGAGTGACGTACATTTTTTTGTGGTGTACATGCCAGAGTGTATTTATCCATTCTTCCACCGATGGGCATGTAGGTTGCTTCCATCTCCTGATATTGTGAATAGGCTAACACACCTTTAAAAAGGCTTTCTTCCTCTAAACATTTTCAACCCAAGAATATTCATTATCTAGCAATCTATCTATCCAATACATCTTTATGGTAGCAAAAGCCTTAACTCCCTCCCAGGTATAAATAGCCCACAGTTGGTTAGTATGTCAATGCTTACCTGTGAGTGCCACCATTCTATTCCCCAAACGCTAAACTCACCGCTGTAGAGTCCATTGTGAGTCATAAAAACCCGATAGGAATTGGTAGAAGAACCCCCCTGTGGTTTTTCAAGACTATAACTCTTTAAAGAAGTAAAAAGCCTCATTTTTCTCCCTTGGAGCAGCTGGTGGTTTGGAACTGCTGACTTTGTGATGTGCAGCCCATTATTCTATCTAGTCTCCTCCAGATATGATGTATGTAATTCAAATGTATACAAAGCAGTTATTTTCTCAAATCTCTAGGAATTTACAGTCTACTAAGAAGATAGGAAAGAAATTAATGCATACTCAAGTATAAGTTGTAATTTCTCACTGCATTTAATCAATGTTGACTCACTGAGCCCTGTTGGACGTGGAAAAAGTGCCCGTGTGGGCAATTCTGAGATTGTAACTCTGAACAGGTAGAAAGCCTCATCTTTCGCCCAAGGAGAGGTTGTTGGTTTCCAAATCCAGACTTTGAGGTTAACCATCTAGTGGCTAATCGCTACACCACCAAGGCTCCTCTTAGTTGTAGGAGGACTTCAAAAAGAAGTAAGGGGATGAAGCAGCGATGATATTAACTTGATGAGAACCCTGAACTAGGCATCAAAAACGAGAGAAGAAAGCAACTTGTGGAGTTGAGGATCATTTTATAGGAGGAAGGACAGCAGATAGCATGGATTTCGGGCAGGGAATGGCTCACAATGTTGGAGAAATTGAATAGAGCACATCATCATTTTATTTTTTCAAAAAATAAATATGTGCATAATGATTCACTACCCATTTGGTTGAAAAGATTTCTTTGGGGATTGTGTGTGTGTGTGTGTGTTCCTTTTGATTCAAAAGAAAGAAACTGTCTTAATGCATTCATTAAAGTGAAACATTTTGCTCAAGCGTGTATTCTTGGCTGACCTTCAACTAGAGTAGAAGTGGAACTTACAAGTACCTTACTAAAATTATTTCACCACTGAATAAAACATAAAAGTATTTAAGACAAGGAAAGAGAATATATTTTCTACTGATTTTTATAAAGAGTCTTGAAAGTCCTTTTACATCATGCTTAGAAATTGCATGTCCTTTGTGCAAACAGAAATGAATTCAATAATGCATGAGAAAAGTTTCTATTTAGACTTGGGATTAGACGATGTATAGAAAATACCTGATAGTTTTCCACACAGTATTCAAAATTAAATGTCTGCAAAGAGCAAGAAAATATGTTTAGTATGCAATCAGTGTATTTAATTACATAATTATCTAATGCTTAGCTGAAAAATATATACATCATAAAACATGATCCATTTAATTACACTAAGTAAAGTTTAATCATTAAACATTAATGAGAAAATTATTATACGATAATGGAGGCAGTATCAAGTACTTTAAATCTAGTCATATTTATATTGACTTCAGAAATATGGCCCTAGACTTGTACCAACTTTTTTAACCTGAACTATTGAACTCAGCACTATGGGTTAGACTTTATGCTACTAACCACAAGAGGACTCCTTCAAACCCATCAGCTGCACTGCCGGGAAAAAAATTAATAATAATAATCATAATAAGGCTATCTGGCCCCATGGAACCCTGGTAGCATAATGGTTACGAGATGAGTTGCGATGCGAGGTCAGCAGTTGGAACCCAACAGCTGCTCCTCGGGAGAAAGATTAGACTTTCTACTCCGACAAGGAGTTATAGTCTTGGAAACTCACAGGGGCAGTTCCATCCTGTATTATAGGGTCACTGTGAGTCAGTATTGACTCAATAGCAGTGAGTTTGATTGTTTTAGTTTGATCGCTCCCATCAGGATTTACCATCTTAAAAACTACTGTGAGTTAGAGTCTACTTAATGGCGGTAAGTTTGCTTTTGTTTGTTTTACTCAATATCTGAGGAAGCCTGAAGTTGCAGTGGTCAAGCCCTTGGACTACTAAACAAAAAGTGAAAGTTTCTAACCTGTCAGCTCTTCGATAGGAGAAAGACATCTCAGTCGGTGTCCTTAAAGATACTGTTGTTGGGGGTCAGTGAGTCCGTTTTGACCCCTAAGGACCCTCCAAAAACCCAAACTTGCCATAGAGTTGATGACAATATACAGTGACATGATGGGACAGGGAAGAACTGTCCTCATGAGATTCTCAGACTGTGCCCTCTATGGGAGTAGAGAGTCCTGTCTTTGTCCCACATAGTGACTCCATGCACCAAAACCAAACAAACACGGCCATTGAGTCAATTCCAATTCATAGCGCCCTATGAGACAGAGTAAAACTATCCCTGTGGGTTTCCCAGCCATAACTCTTTAAGGAGTAGCATGCCTCATTTTTCTCCCAGGGAGTAGTTGGTGAGCAGCGCAAAGGATGGCCACTACGCAACCAGGGTGCCTCATCAGAATGAAAACCTGTCTGGTCAACACCATCCTCATAATCACTGCCAGTTTTGAGCCCATTGCTGGAGGCCCTGGCGATTCATCCTGGTGAGGGTCTTCCTCTCTTTTGCCTTCTTCAGAGACTGGCCTTTCTTGATGACATCACCAAAGTGCAGGAGATGAAGTCTCCCATCCTCCCTTCAGAGACCTACTAAGCTGTGCTTCTTCCAAGGCAACAGATATGTTAATTCTTCTGACAGTGTATAGTGTAGTCATTATTCTTCAGCAACACTGGGATCCAACAGCTTCAGTTGTTCTTTCCTTATCAATTGTCTAGATTTTGCATGCGTATGACTCACCAACCAAGCTGACTGCCATCAGTCCAATCCCACCCATAGCGATCGAACATCTAATTTCCCAGAGTGCCAATCTTTACAGGAGCAGAAACCTTCATCTTTCTCCCATGAAGGGACTGGTGGATTTGAACCACCAAACTTGCAGTTAGTAGCCCAAAGCCTAACACACAGCTCCACCTTGCATATATGTGAAGTGACTGAACAACTCAGGGCCAAGTACACCTAGGTCCTCAAAGTAATACATTTGCATTTTAACATTTTAAAGAGTTATTTTATGGAAGATTTACCCAATATAATCCATTGTGTGATTTCGTGGCTTTGAGTTCCATGGGAGTTGATTGTGGAATCAAGTAAAATGGAATATTTGACTGCTTTCTCCACTTACCAGAATGTTGGTTAACGGTGTACTTGTTGAGAATGTTTTTTTATGTTGAGCTGTAATTCACATTGAAGGCTGTAGTCTTTGATCATCAGCAAAGTGCTTCAATTCCTCCTATAGCAAGCAGGTTGTGTCATCTGCATATCACACTGTTAAAGAGTCTTTCTTCAAACCTAAAGCTGCGCTATTCTTCTTATAGTCTAATTTTTCAGCTTATCGATTCAGTATACAGAGTAAATAAGTTCAGTGAAAGGGTATAATGTGGATGCATAACCTTCCTGATTTTAACCATGCTACAGTCTCTTGTTCTATTCAAATGACTGGCTCTTGATCTATGACCATGTTCCACATGAGTATTAGGAAGTGTATGGGAAGACCTATTATTTACAATTTTATCTTTGATTTCTTATGATCCACACAGTCTAAAGAATCTGCATACTCAATAAAACATAGGTAAACATCTTTCTGGCATTCTCTACCTTAAACTAAGATCCATCTAATGATAGCTCTCATTTCACATGTGAATCCAGCTTGAATTTTTTTTGCAGTAGCTGTACACTGAAACTTGTTCGGAATCATCTTCAACAAAATTTTACATACACATGATATTAATGATTGTTGTAGTTACATAATCTCTTGTCAACTTGCGAAGGGGTGATGTCTAGCTTGTCAATTAGGTCACAGCTTGATGACCTCATGTGGAGGCACGATGGAGATAAACAGCTCACTGGAGGCCAGTTACACACGTACTCTCTGCTTCCTCTTCCTGCTGAAAGCCATATGCTGAGTGCAGCCAGAGCCCTGGAGCTGGAGGAGCCACGTGCAGATCCATGCTACCACTGAGATCCTTCCACCACCACTGGATCAACAAGACTTTCCACTCACTGGCCTGTAATCTTCCTGTATTCATCATCATTGCATGGCTGTAAGTCTGGAGAGGAATTTATGGACTAGTATCAACATATGGGCTAATATCAGACTTATGGACTCAATCTGGACTGGGCTGGTATGTTTTCTTAATGTACATTTGCTCTTTGATATAAAGGTTTCTCTTACACATGTAAGTGTCTCTGGATTTGTTTCTCTAGTCTTCCTGAACTAACACAATGATATTGTTCGATAATTTCAACATTCTCTTGGGTCACCTTTCTTTGGTATGAGTACAAATATGAATCTCTTCCAGTTAACAGTCCAGGTAGCTCTCTCACAAATGTCATAACGTAGACCAGTGAGCCCTTTCAGCATTGCATTTGTCTATTGAAACATCTCAGTGGGTATTCATCAATTCCTGCAGCCTTGGTTTTCAGCAATATTTTCAATGCAATTCCTTTAGTATCTTCATCCCTACTAAATTCTGAAACAATTGACTATACACATTCTTTTGATGCTTCCTGCATTCTTAAATATTTTGCCTGTGTTGTTACTGTTAGGTGCTGTTGAGTTGGTTACAATTCACCGAGACCAAGAACAGAACCAAACACGGTCTGGCCCTGTGCCACCTCCACGAATATTGTTGTGTTTGAGTCCACTGTTGCAACCACAGTGTCAATCCATCTTGTTTAGGGTCCTCCTCTGGGACACATGGCACGTTCAGTAGTCTTTGCCATCCTCATGGCTCAAATGCATCGATTCTTCTGTGGTCTTCCTTATTCATTGCTCAACAAAATTTCACAGACATTTTGCCCATAGAATCTTTCAACGTTGCAAGTCCAGACATGATTTTTTACCCCCTCTCAGTTCTTTCAACTTGAGAAATGCAAATGAGTCATTCCTTTCCTTTTGATTTTCCAACTCAAGGTCTTTGTACATTTCATTTCTGTACATTGTTTTGTCTTCTCAAGTTGCCTTTTGAACTCTTTTGTTCAGCACTTTTACTTCATGATTTCTAATTTTCACTTTAACTACTCTACATTCAAGAGCAAGTTCCAGAGTTTCTTCTGACATGCATTTTCCCCCTTTATTTTCTGTCTTTTTAATGACATTTTCCTTTGTGCATGATGTTCTTGAAGCCATCACACACCTCATCTGATTGAAGAATCATTAGTGCTCAATATAAAATCTACTCTTAATATGGTCTCTAAATTCATGTAGGATTAATTCCTGTTCTTATTTTGATTCTTGTGGGCATATTATAATTTTCTTCAGCTTCAACTTGAACTTATATAAAACCAACAGATGGTTTGTTCCATAGTCAGTCCTTAGACTTCTTCTGACTGATGATATTAAGCTTCTTCAAAGTTTCTTTTCACAGATGAGGTCACTTTTATTCATGTGTATTACATGTAGTAAGGTCCATATATATAGATGCCATTTCTGTTGTTGAAAAGGGATACTGTCAATCAATGTCCTCTGTCTTGGAAAACTCTGTCATATGATCGCCAGCATCTATCACCTAACCATAATTTACAACTGCTGATTCTTCTTTCCACCTTCAGCATTTCCATCACCAGTAATTGTGGTTGTAGCTTGATTGCATGCACGATCAGTTGCAGACTGCATAAATTGGTGGAAACATTCTATTTCTTCATTTTTGGTTTTAGTGGTGGTGCATAAATCTGAGTAATAGTCACAGTAACTGGTCTTTTTGTAGGCAAATGGATATTATCCTAAAAATGACAACTTATATTTCAGGAGAGATACAGAAATACTCTTTTTTATGATTAATGTGATGCCTTTCTTCTTCAAATTGTAGTTCATGATAAGTATATCATATAATTGTTCAATTTAAAATGGCCAATGCCTTTCAATTTGTTAATGAGTTGGATATCAAATTTTATGTGGTCCGTGTCATTTTTACCAACTTCACATTCTCCTGTATTTACACTTTGTATGTTGTACAATCTGATCATTAGTGGATGTTTGCAGCCGTTTCTTCTCACTTTGAGTCATTTTACATCCACAAGTGAAGGACCTGAAAGCTGTATTCCATCTACCTCTGTAAGGTTATCTGTACTTTGATAGCTCTTCCCTGGTCATTTTGTTAGCTTTCCAATCCAAGGGGTCATCTTCCATCATTACTTCAGACAATGTTTTACTCCTCTACATAAGTTTTGTTTTCTCCAGAAATAGGTCACAGGGCCTTTCTTCCTAGTTTATCTTGGTCCAGAAGCTCCAATGATACCTATCCATCATGAGTGGCAGTGCTGGTATTAAAATACTGCTGGTATAGCTTCGATCACCACAGCAACACTTAAGTTATCGTCGTGTGACAGTCCCTTATAGATTTCGCTCATGGAAACTCTATGGGGCAGTCATGCTCTGTCCTACAGACTCACTTTGAGTTGGAATGGACTCAATGGGAATGGGTTCGTTTAGTTATTTTTGTTGTTTGTTGTTTGTTTATCCCACTCCGTAAGTTGCCCTGATGGTGCAAAAATAAAGCTCTCAATTGTTAATCGAAAGGTTGGTCACATAACCCACTAATAAGCTGTACTGGCAAAAGATGATCAGATCTGCGTCTATGCCTATGAAAGCCGTGGACAATACTATTTTGTCATATCTAGTTGCTAGGTGTTGGAAATGATTCCAGGACAGTCAACAACAACATTCCACTTTTTACTTTGGACACATCAAAAGGAAATATCAATTCTCAGGAAAAGAACTGGTTCCCAACATAGAGGATCAGCGAGAAAAGGGAAACTCAGTGCGATGAACTGTAGAACAGTCAGAATAGAATCCAACACAGATCTGCGCGGTAGCGTAAGACCACTAACATTGTTTCTGTTTACATCAAGTCTCCATGGTTGAGAGCCAGTTTAAAAGTAACAATACCAATCTGCTTCATTTGCGTATGTGTTGACGTGATCATGCTTATGCATACAGCTAAATTTTAGAAGTAGCGTTTTATAAGAAAAGGACTCATCAGAATCTGCGAATTGTTTCTTTTGACCACAGATGCCATTATGCTGCAAAATATATATCGATACAAAACAGCGTTGATTCAACGACAATGTGGTTGTGGTGGCGGCGGTTGTTGCTATGGATGGAAGGGTTGGTTCTGACTTAGCGTGGCCCTATGTACAGCAGAACAAAGCACTACCAGGTCCCGGGCCATCCTCACAATTGTCCAGTTTGAGCCCATTGTTGCAGCCACCACGTCGATCTGTCTCATCGAGAGTCTCCCTCTTTTCCTGCCCCTCTACTTACCCAAGCATAATGATGACGTGTCCCCAGTCCACAAGACAAGGTCTCATCATCCTGCCTTCTAAGGAGCATTCTGGCTGTACTTCTTCCCCGACGGGTCTGTTTGTTCTTTTGGAAGTCCCTGATAGTTTCAATATGCTTCAGCAACATCACAATTCAAATCAGTTTTTCATCTTCCTTATTGATTGTCCAACTTTCAGATGCAGATCGGATTGAAAATACTATGTAATAGCCAGTCATTTTGGACATTTTCTCATAGAACTAAATTACTCAATACTCAAGATTGCAGGTGAAAATTTACATCAGTGGTTAAATGCAGATGCCCTGGTTCAGCTTCCACAGATTGGGACTCCACTAAGTCTGAAGTGGGGGGTGAGTGGGTGGGGGAGAGGGTCCAGACATCCGCATTTACGAATTCCCCATGTGTTTCTGAAGCTGGTGAACTAACAGGGACGTCCACTCTGAGAAGCTGCCTTTTAGATTCTAGAAAATCTTAAGAGCAAAATGTTTTGGTTATGCATTGGCCTACGTGTTTGGGGATTTTATTATCACAAAATGCTTATCATCTATTAAAATTCTACTTTCCAAATTGTTGATTCTCATTAGAATTTGCCCATGGAAATGTAAGAAATAGCTGTCATAAACTGACCCAGTAATCCTCTAAACTCATAAGGAACTTGCAATAAGCTATCTGGTTAGATTATATAACTAAACACACCCTACACACCATGAGTGTATTCAGAACATCCTTTCCCTACTCTGTTTTGTTGTGGTTGTTAAATGCTATGGATTCAATTTTCACAGAGTAGAGTAGCCTCACAGGGTGTTCTTGGCTGTAATCCTTATGAGCAGATCACCAATCTTTCTCCCACGAAGCTGTTAGGTGAATTTGTAAGCAATAATTAGTTGTGCCAAAGTTGTGTCACTGTACCAAGTTTTAGCCTGCTATTTAAACCCCTTAATGTAGCACAAAGCATTTTGCATTCCATAACCAATGTAAGCTTGATGAACTTGATTAATTAAAAAAAAAGTATTGGAATACAGGCTTTGCATACAACTAGACTTATCATAGGAGCACTAAGTGTTTGACTTTTCAGAGACAAAATTTTAAATATGTAGCCACATTCCGAAAGTGTCAACTACCCAGACTGAACTAAAAATAGATTTCATAGAGAATTTATTACCAACTCGATCTACACTTACATGTGATTTCTTAACATATATCCTGAGAAGATGTCACTCTCGTAGAAATGGAAGCAGAATGTAGATTTTGGTACATTCTATATTTAACAAGGCATAATACAATTGTGGACATTATAACAATTGGTGTGATGACTGCCACTTCTTGTCATTTTCTATGAAAACAATATTTTATCTTAATATTGAGTGCATTTCCAAGAGTACATCACCATAGTTTATGATCGGGGAGTAGATTTAGTTCATAAAAAAATGGATCGATAGCTTCTCAAGACTTATCCCTGTTATATCACATAGGCTCTTTGCTTGGGACCTCAACCAAGCAGTCATGCAAAATAAAGCAAAATAGCTTAGCAGTAAATTACATTACACAGGGGCAAAAAACCCCAGAACTAGGCATTAAGGTCATTTCTAGATGTGCCCTTTAACAACTTTACTCTGGCTGATTCCAAAAACTTAGGCAAATTAATGCTTGTCAGATGAAGTGTGCAAAGCTTGAGGATACGGTCAGGGGTAAGCATGGTTTGCCTTTGAATGATCCTTTCTGTTCACTCACCATCTTCTGTATAATTAATAGCCACTCTCCTAAAGCACATGCCAGTTAACGCGATGCAGAGAAAGGCTTAACGTTCTGTATTGCAACTGAGTCCTAATGAAAGTCAATATCCTTTTGCCAAGAAAGCACGGAACACATTTGACTTTCTCAGATAATTAGGAGGGTTTAATGGAATTAAATAGTAGCAATGGCTGGTAAATATTAGACCTTTTAAATCAATGTCATATTTGGCCAGAAAAAAAGATACAATTAGAGGATACTTTTCAATATTGACAGAAATAAATTTGATTTCTTCTCTCCAATGGGATATTTAAGAGAAAACATACCAGACGTCGGTTTACAAATAGCTAGCTATAGCAGGAACGCCACATAAGTACTTTGATCAAGTACAAGTATACGAAGAGGCTTGGTGCCACAATAACCAAATGTCAACTGCAAACCACCAGCAGTTCTGCAGGCTGAAAATGATGACACACTTAGACCCACCGAGTGCCGCCTAGCTGGAGTCAGCTCCATGGCACACAACCAGCACAACAGGATCATGTGAAGACAGTCTTAATTCACATTATTTGATTCCCCTGAGCTCCAAGTTTAACTCTGGACTGGTGCAAATAGCCCCGTGCTGACTGCTTTTGTCTTACTTCTCTCCAATCCCTTCCTCACCCTATATAAACATGGTTCAAGTAGTTTACTTACAATTACCCTGTCTAAGCAGCTTCATCCACATGCTTTGGGGGGATTATGCTTTTTGAATCACATCTCATGCCCCCAAATGTTCTTTTCTTGTTTCCCACAATGCCCAGTCTAAGTTTCCACTTGAAATTCCACTTAAGATTTGCTCTAGGCTCATTAGTCCTGCCCAAAACAGATGTCTAACCACTTGCTTATACTGTTATCTGGGAATCATTCTTTAGCTATTTCCTATAGGCAAGCAACCTCTCCAGGATTCTGTTAAAAGCTGCCAAGGAGTTAGAATTATTTCAATTACCTCTTAGCCTACTAGGTTCAAGAAGCTTTTTGTAATACATTTGATTTCATTCTATCAACCTAATTTACAACAATGAAACATATGAAGAGAAAGAGAATGTTTCCATTTACTATTCTCCCTTTTGTATGTGAAAATAAGAGCTTCTAATAGGGAAAAATGCAGATCAAAAAATCTATACCAAAAAATCTGTTTTATGACTTCTATATTAAATTTTAATATCATATACTAATTCATATCATATACTAATTTTCCATACCTGAAATCTAGGACCCACTTGTAAGAATGATTTTTAATTTAAAAATTTTAAGTTATACAAAATAAGAGTGAAATATTTTTAAAAAATTAAACATGTAAACAAAAGATAATTCCTTTTCACTGAAAACTAAACTAAATGGATATAAGTGAATCTAGTAGTTAAAGTAAAATACCTCCTGTCTCCACATACATAGGAGAACCATTTTAGTACATTCAAAGCTATATACCCCAAATCAGACCAAATACCCCAAACAAATCACACCTTCAAGTGAATTTAAGTGAGGTTTTGATGTTTCTTCAAAACAAGATTTAAAGATGAGCCTAATAGAACTATTAGACTGAGTTTCATATTTAATTAATATATAGAGATGCCTATAAGATGTGAAACATATTAACTCTCAGAATCTCTGAGATAGAATATTATTTTTTATTTTGCAGATGGGGACATGGAAGTCAGCTACAAGGTGAAGTCTGATTTCAAACAGAAGGCCCTTTGATTGAGAGACAAGCATTTTTCCATCACAACCCTGTCACTTTAGATTGGTATATAAATAGAAGATGGTCAGAGTCATTCATTTATTACCTTCTTGAATTGCTTTAGACACAAGTAACACTGGCCACGTTGAGCCCCTGCACAAGGACCCTTTGACTTTAAGTGTGAAATTACTTACAGTATCCCCAGTGTAGGAAGGGCAACTTGGTCACCCAGCAAGAGAAAATAAAATCAGCAACTGGCTCCGCATATTGTTACTTCTCATTTCACTCTCTCTTTCCCTACTTAGAAACAGAGTTGAGCACATTTAAAGAAAACGATGCCTAGATATTGGAACAGAGTCTACTTCCCTCAAGTAGACACTGAACAAAAATGTTACTTTTTATGGACTTGAAAAAGCCCTCCTTTAGTGAAGACTGTATTCTGAATTTGCACTTTCTACAAACTGCAGTGATCTAATGGCGATATCATGGAACTCTTTCAGTTTTCATATCTTTAAAATGTGCTAGATCAAAAATAAAAATATATCTTTATTATTAAAATCTATTATTAACATCTCATTATCCAACTCAGTGCTCATAACAGCTTTACGGCACAGGTCTGGTTATAGTCCCATTTTCCAGATGAATACACAGCAGGAAACAAGGAGGCACAACAGTTAAATGCTTAGTGTTAAACAAAAGATTGATAGTTCGATCTTCCAAAGGCTCCTTGGAAGAAAGATCTGATGATGTGTATCCATAAAAATACAAGTCAAGAAAACCCTATAGAACCCTTCCTGTCTGTCACATTGGGCCATCATGAGTGGGAATCAACTCAACAGCATCTAGCAACAGCACGGAGGAGTACAGAAATATATGCGTGAACTCCCAGGTGGCTTGGAGAGGTAACATTCAGGAGTACACTGAATGGCGAGTTTTACAAGGATGAATACCCTACCTGTAAGACTAGGTACTGAGAAATGAGATGTTGATTCTGTTTATTCATCAAGCATTTCCTGAGGCCCTATTATGGAGAACAAGCTGGATAGTTTCCAAATATAAAGTATTTAGATCAACAGATTAAATGGAAGAAAAATTATCTACACATTTGCTTCCACCATACAAGCATACTTCAAAATCTCAACTATTGTTATTCATCAAATATTTTTGAAGACACTTCAAAGATAATTTTTCCCTAACATCCTATTATGCAAATACAGCATTATACTCACAATAAAATATATTGCCAAAACCATTTGGAGGAATCTTTACATCAGTATAAGTGTTCAGAGATCGTGACCCCCATCTAAATATACATATACATATACATATTCAATGGATAAAATCCACAATCCAAGTCATAAAAAATTATTCACTCAACTATTTCTTATCTAGTCACATATAAAACAAGATTTTTAAATACTGTTATCATCAAATGAATTTTTTATTCTATAAGTTTATTTCCAAGAAACAAATAATTAATGAGCTATTTATAATCTAAGCCAAAATCTTTGGTGACAGCAAATGAAACCTCTCTACCCTTCCTTTCCTACTGCTATAAAGAATAATTACTGGAAAATTAAACATTTGGCAAATTTGGGAAGACAGTTGCTTTTAATCAATTACATGTCAGAAATCAGCACCCTCTACTGTTTCAAGGTTTCTTTTGGAAACCTATCAATTATCTTCTTCTTCTTTAAATGAAATGTAGGTGTGACTCTTTTTGTTCCACTACTCTCAGAACCACTGCATTTATACAAACCTATTCATAGCAACCCTACACAGGGTTTCCTAGATTATATATCTTTACAGGTTCAGAGACCCTACCTCTGTCCTGAGGTGCAATGTCCAGCCTTGTGGTTAACAGTGCAATGGTGAGTCTGAACGACTGACCTGTAGTCAGCAGCCCAACACTATAGACAATAGGGGTCAATGAAACGGGTGTACTATTGCTGCAAAGGAGTATATGCTGATTTAAATGAAAAAGTCTATAAAGGGGAAGTGATGAAGTGTTTATGTAGCTGTCAGTACATGTGTCTTAGATAAAATCAATAGAAGACATCTAGTCTGCTCTTTTTGCAGATAATTATTCTAAGGCCCTAATGAGTAACACCATTTGCCCAATATCAAATGGCAGAGTTCACAATTAGGCTACAATAGTTGACCTGAAAGTCAAAGTTCTAAGGTCCAGTTCAGTGCTATTTGCATCAAATAAAGTGACTGGGCAGCAGTGTCCAATCTCTTGCCTCTTACTCCTGAAATGCAAATTCCTCTGAAATCCCAACTCGTCCCAAATCCTCTCCGACACAAATAACCAAGAAAATCCCAACTGATGTCAGGATTTGGAATTAAAAGGAAAAAAATCTTAAATTATAATGCGTTGAAAGGGAAAGGAGCCACAGAGCAATATTATCTTACCTGTATATTTCCCTCAGGCTAATTATAATCATGAATATATTCTCCTGTGTAGCCACTATGACAATACTGTAAACACCCTAAATGGGGATGGGTTGGTTGCCCCATTAGCCCCAGTCATCTGCAGAGCGAGAGAGGATCCTACGCTTCTGATGCTGGTGATCCTACTGACAAGTCATTCCAAAAGGTGTCTGCTAGCTTTCCAGCTCATTCAAAGTATAATCCAACATCCTTACAGCAGTTATAAAGTCCTTAATGATCTTCCTCCATCCAAGATTTCACTGAACCCATTGGGTGCCATTGCCTCCGTTTGACTCACCGTGCCCCCACTGGACAGGGTAGAACGTCCCCAGAGGGTTTGTTGTTGCTGTAATTTTTATAGCTGCAGATCACCAGATCTTTCTCAATGGAGCTGTTGGATGGATTCAAACTACCAACCTTTAGATTAGCAGCCAAGCACTTAATTATTGCAACTTCGGGACTCCTTATTATGCTAGAACCACTGTCCTTGGTTTCCTGGTGAGGAGCGCACACCACACACATTTTTGCCACAGAACTTTGCTTTTCCTCTGCCTACAACAGTCCCGGCTCAGATGGCCACAAGGATCACTACTGCATTTCCTTCATTCTCAGCTTACATGTCAGTACACAGAGGGCTTTCTTGACTTTCTTTATAACGCTTGCCTGAACTTTGCATAGGATAATTTATTGGCTTACTGCCTGTCTTACTGAACTAAAAGGTAAATTCCAAAAGTGCACCTAAAATACTTTCAGGTAAGATAGGCACTCAATATTTGGAACAATTAAGTTTGATATATAAAACGTTTTATTAATGCTCCATATATTCATGAGGATGTTGCATTTAAATTAAATTTTAGAAGAAAATAATCTATATCCATTTGGGCACTAAGTACTCCAGACTACTAATATT
Source organism: Echinops telfairi (assembly GCF_000313985.2). NCBI lineage: Eukaryota > Metazoa > Chordata > Mammalia > Afrosoricida > Tenrecidae > Echinops > Echinops telfairi. The sequence goes on from NW_022111373.1 coordinate 10,956,883, forward strand.
TGACAACCTACCCCCTCCAAGACCATTACAGCCACTCATTCATAAGCTATTTACTTGTGCCAGATATAAACATGGGCAATACAGACATAACGCCACCAGCAGCAGATCAATTCCTACTGTCATGAGCTTCCTTTCCATGAATCTGCTGAAGTCACAATCCCAAACAATTAATTCTTTAATGAAATGAACCCTACCACTTTTAAACGAAAAATGACATGCTGTCTGTAGTCCCAAACTTTGCAGGCTATGCTTACTGGTTTGAAGGGTTAAAACCGTAGTTCCGTGGGGAGAAATCTATTCATTTGTACAATCAGTGGATGTAGACAACTTCTATATCCTGGTTTGGTGACTGGCATCTGGGGTCTTAATCGCTGGTGAGCGGTTCCCTACATTACAGCGATCGGTTTCTGCTCCCTGGAGCAGAGTGGGATTAAGGAAACCAAAGACTCAAGGAAGGAAATAGTGCATAAAAGGCCACGGAAACCGTGGCCTCCGTCAGCCTGAGACCAGAAGCAATTAGCTAGTGCCCAGCTACCACTCCCCTGATCCAGGGCATCTTAGGAGGTGTCAGGTAAAAAGGGAAAAGTATATAACAAAACTCAATTTCCTAAAAGGACCAGACTTATTGGACATCTGGAGACTAGAGAACCCCTGAACCTACAGCCTTAAGATATCTTTTGAACTCAGAACTAATGTTCAGTCTTTGTGATCATTTTTATCTAAAAAAAATATATTGAGTTATTAAATAAGTAAAACCATCACGCATAGTGTGCACCCTTCAATAATCAACTATGTAACACCAAATGTTCAACATTTACAAGTGTAAGTCAAAAAGTATTGCTACAAAATCATTACAAAATCTTTAGCAGTAAATCTTAATAGTAAAATTTCATAACATATCCTCCATCTAGGTCCGTACAGTTTTTAAAGTGGTGTTTCCATCTCTTTAGTCCTTCTACAAATCATTCTAAGGTCTTCAATTTCAAACCTCCAACAGACTGCCGTTGGATGGATTCTGACAGTAGAGACCTACAGGATAGGATGGAAGCACTCCTTTGAGTTTGTGACACTGGACCTCTTTAGAGGAACAGAAACACCTGTCTTTCTCCTGCAGAGCAGCTGGTGGTTGTTGGTTTCCAACTGCTGACCCTGAGGTTAGCAGCCTGCCGTCGCCACAGGTTTGGTATCATTGAGGGACTCAAACCATGTTGGGTTTTTTCCCAATGTTATTTGAGTTTGGGGAACAAAAATAACTCTGAAGGTGCAAGAGCTGGGCTACAAGGGGGAGAAAAGGTTTCCCAATAAAATTATTGTAGGGCAACCTTTGATACACTGGAAGAACAAACAGGTGCCCCGTCTTGATGGAAAACATCGTGGACCTTTTCTCCCCAAGGCAGTTTCCAGTTTTCTGCAAACGTCCTCATAATAATTACTAATGATCATCCCATGTCGTGGGAAACTAACACTGAGGGAAATATGACTGGGACTATCATCCCTAACTTATAACAGAGGGAATCTGGAAAGCTAGTATTCCACCGTAGGAAAGCCACCACTTTGTTAAGTTAGAGAATAAGTCCAAGTACAAAATCCTGCTTTAACTTTCATTCTCACAGATTCTCCCCTCATAGCTATACTGCCTTAAAGTGAGCACATGGTTGAGTCTTATCTCCCAATAGAAGTGGACATTCTATTGTTATCTCCTCCCCTCTCCCCTCATACCTTCCCTCAATGCAGCTATTAAGTTTCCTCATCTGTGAGCCCAGGGACTTTACTGTATTCACCACCTCCCTTGTGACATATGTAACTACTGAATATCGATGTCTTATGGCTATCTATCGCTATCCCACGCCAGTAAAGACACGCTCTCTCCTTCTCCCACCTCCACGTGGACCACCAAGCTGGGCTGAGGTGAGAAGGCTACCATAAAATGTGTCTGACTCCTTTATTTTATTCTCTCTCCCACCTCTCCTACCTTCTATGACTTTCCTGTAACTTTTATATATTATCTCTGTACACTTGTGCCTGTAGAGCCCTAGATTGTCAGAGGCTGGTTTCCTCCAACACTGTGTCCTTTGAGAAAATCCATCAAGATCACCGCTTTGGAGTCCCAATTAGAGTCAGGCCATAATCTTCTGAGCTGACCTCTCAGCCTTGAATTAACTGGCCCAAGAGATCTGAGAAGCCACAGTTTTAACTGGACCAGCTCTATTTAAGGCAACCTGACAAGACTAAAAACTCAAAAATGAATAGTCATTGAGCCGATGATGACTCATAGTGACCCTATAGGACAGAAGAGGACTGCTCCTTTGGGGTTTCCGAGACTTCAGATCTTTATAGAACTAGACAATCTCATCTTTCTCCTCTAAAGTACCTGATGGTTTCAAACCACTGCCCTGTGGTTTACAGTCCAGTGCGTAACCCACAATGCCACCAGAGCCCCTCTAAGGAGGCGCAGACATGCATATTATTGGCAGAACGAGTCTGCCGTCATCCACTGATTGCAGGGGCATGCTTCAATACATTTTGCTTGGAATAACCTAGGGACACGAGTCCCAATGCTTTTGAACTAAACCTTGCACCCTAAAACAACCAGGAGATGCTAAGCAGTGAAGTTAAATTCATGAAAAAAAAAAAAAAACAGTCTCCCAAAGAGAAATATCTAGAATGTTGACACATTATGAAAGATGTAACCAGTGTTGTGGAGCAAATTACATAGAAATTGTTAAATAAGAGCCTATTTTTAATGTAACATTTCAACTAAATACTATGGATTTTGGAGGTATTTTTAGGTATTAGAAAAAGCCCTGAGACTACTGCTTTAAGATTTCCTTTGAACTTACAACTGAAGCTACTCCTTGTGGTCATTTTTTGGACCTATAGAGACTAGAAGATCCTCATGCCATGGCCCACCCTAGTTCACTGTGTGTAGACTGGTAGATAGTAAAGTAATTTTCAATACTGAATTTTCATGAGCTGCTTAAAAATTTTTACTAAATCAAATTAAAAATTTAGCTGGTAGAAATCAAGAGAGGCAAATGATCCAATCTATGTTTGTAGAATTTTAAGTAGAAGAGTAAGCATCTTTGAGTTGAGATATTTGTGTTCAGGTGATAAAGATTACATGGGGAAAAGAGGGGGAAAGAGATCAAGAAATCTTGTTCTCAGTCACAGCTCTAAACATAAGAGGGTATGGGTTAACAAAGGAAATATTTACACTCTGAACAGCTTCCTAGCTCAAGAGTTTACACAAGGAAGAATGAAGGTACTTCAGTTGTAATTTGAATTGTTAAACACACTATAATTAGTAATAACCTGTCTTGTGTGGTAATAATTAAGATTTTTAAAGTGGTTAAGATTCTGTATATATCATTTGCTATACCTAGGAATAAAAGAATTCTGAATAGCTTAAGCCTAGACTGTAGACTACAGCCTGTTAAAATAAGGAACACTGAAGACTGGGTTGTTTATAGTCGGGAATCCCAAGCAGAAGAGGGGCATATAGACTGTCAGGGAAGAATTGGTTGCTATCAGACACCTCTACATCTGGGGCCCCATTTGGACCATGCTAACTCTAAGTTTTAGGGAAAGCTCTAATTCTCCTTTACTCTTTCTTGTACCACCATCATCCTCCCCTTTCCAAGCGAGGAACCAAACTTAGCTGTTATCGAATCAATTCTGAAAATAGAAAAGAAGTGCTTACAGTGGCAGAATGGGGACCTGTGCAGTCCACCTGCAAGACAGACCACTTGCTCTCCTCTGCTCATTGGCACATTTCAAGATCTCCAAATGTGCACATTTACGGTCAAGTCCGACCTGCAGTCAGCTGCTGTAGAATCACGGGCAGTAGGTAGATCGGTTTTCTTCCAATAAGACATTTGTGTACGAATGTCTAGAACTGCTTCCAAAAGACACAGGACATATGGCTCTCCAGGAAGGAGCGGAGGCCTCAGCTCATTTCCATACAGCACAGGCTTCCTGAAGGCCAGTGAAGGGAGCTTGATGAGGTAGGTGCCTCAGCCACTGTCTCTACACCTAACTGGCCCATATCCATCTGAAAGGTGAAGATGGAGAATGTGGGTAGCAATCAGGACTAAGAAATGTTTCATCACAAGTAATTTTCTGACCATACCTGTTAGTACATGCACACACACAAAGAGTAATCATTTAATGGGCTGTTTTCAAATTCTTACAGAAAAAAAAACTCATTAGTTCAGATAATCATAACGATCAGATAAACCAATATGATGGGAAAAATCAAAATGTAGATTTTCTGAGTCAGATAACATCTGAAAGGTTCGGATGATGACTAAGGGTAATTAACAGAAGCAGAAGGCAGTAGGCTCTGTACTGTGGTGCTCTGGGCTGCATCCCAAACATAAGCAAAAATAGGTCAGTTTACTGAATAGAAAGCAGCAGTGTAAGGATCAACTCAAAGGTGACTCCCCGCTGGTTATTTCCCACTACCTCACACTTGACTAATATGTTACATGACACACTGCAAGCAGAATAGTGTGGCATTTTATAGCATCCCATGACTGGTAGCGCAGGAGACAGAACATCTTGTCTTTGATACTTAAATCATGGAGACGTCATATCCTTTCTGCTAGTTTGTTATCTACACACAAAGAAAAAAACTGAAGGCTGTTTCACCTACCTTCAGATCTAAGTGTGAGTTCTCAGCCCAGGTGTGATAGTTAGATAGTATGTCACCATGGATTTGTATGAAGCTGTAAGGAGGGGGGCGGGGGGGAGTTCAACCTGTCAATCAAGTGGTAGTCTGATAACAGAGAAGACTCTTCTCTGCTCCTTCAAGCTCCTGCTTGCCAGAACTCTGTGCCTGCCTCCAGGGGTGGCCCCCACGTGGACAGCCTGACTCTGAATGCTGCCTGCACCCTGCTATATTCCCACTGACTTTGGACCCAAGCAACACTGCATCCACTAGCCCAGGATCTTCCTGCATCCTGCTTCAACCTTCTGTGTCATCAACTGGCAGCTACATGAGTCTGAAGAGGGCTCAGGATAGCATTGCACCCATGGACTTAAGTTGGAGTGGGTTGGAATGCCTTCTTGATATAAGACTACTTGTTGAAAGCTAGCCCTTTCCTCTACATATATGAGTATCATTAGTTTTGTTTCTCTAAACCACCCAGCCTAACACACAGGTAATAGATGAAAGGAGTTGTATAAACATTAAAATATAACAGAGAAATAAAGTAGTTGAAATAGCGATCACATGGGCTATATATATATATATATATATATATTTCCCTAGCCTGGGAAATAAAATAAGGTTTTACTTTTCTTTTAAACCTTCTCTTATATCATACTTTTAACTTCCACCTTACTTGGCGAAGAAAGCTGATGGTGCCCAGCTATCAAAAGATATAGCATCTGGGATCTTAAAAGCTTGAAGGTAAACAAGTGGCCATCTAGCTCATCAGTAACAAAGCCCACATGGAAGAAGCACACCAGCCTGTGCAATCACGAGGTGTCGAAGGGATCAGGTATCAGGCATCATCAGTACAAAAAAATCTTACCATAGTGATTGAGGGTGCGAGTGCGGAGTGGAAACCCAAAGCCCATAGGAAGGCCACTGGAGATCCCCTTGCAGAGGGATTTTGGGGAGGAGAAGAGCCAGTCAGGGTGATATGTAACAACGATGAAAAATACAACTTTCCTCTAGTTCCTAAATGCTTCCACCACCCCACCACCCTCCCCACTATCATGATCCAAATTCTACCTTGCAAGTCTGGCTAGACCAGAGGATGTACACTGGTACAGATAGGAACTGGAAATGCAGGGAATCCAGGGCAGATGATCCCTTCAGGACCAGTGGTGAGAGTGGCGATACTAGGAGGGTAGAAGGACGGTGCCTTGGAAAGGGGGAACCATTACAAAGATCTACAAGTGACCTCCTCCCTGGGAGAAGGACAACAGAAAAGTAGGTGAAGGGAGACGTCGGACAGGGCAAGATATGTCAAAATAATAATTTATAAATTATCAAGAGTTCATGAGGGTGGGGGGAGTGGGGAGGGAGGTGGCAAAAATGAGGGCCTGATGCCAGGGGCTTACGTGGAGAGCAAATGTTTTGAGAATGATGAGGGCAATGAATGTACAAATGTGCTTTACACAATTGATGTATGTATGGATTGTGATAAGAGTTGTATGAGCCCCTAATAAAATGATTAAAATATTTTTTCCACCTTACTTTCTACAGTTGATACTATTTCTTCTATATTTAAGAAATGAATTATCATATGGAAACACAACTATCCTTAGGCAAACAAGAAAGCTACCATTATCTGCGGCCATATTTCCTACTTTCTTAGGGGTTGCGATAGAAAGATTCAGGTGACAGAGGAGAATATCTAATCCCATAATAGGTTCGGCCTCAGTAGCCCTATGGGATAGTCCTATTCTGTCATGTAGGGCAGGCATCAGATGGAATCACCGTGGTGGCAGTGGGTTTTTTGGTTTGGTTTTGTTTGTTTTGTTGCTTGTTTGGTTGGTTGGTTTTGCTCTAAAGAAGGGGCCCTGGTGGCACCAGCTGGCTGCTAACTGAAAAGTCAGAAATTTGGAGCCACCAGCCACTCCCCTGGAGAAAAGACCTGGTGGCTTTCATCTCATACAAATTTCAGGCTAGAAAAGATAATGGGACAGTTTGCCTCTGTCATATGACATCATTATGAAATGGAAACAATTCAATGGGAGAGAATACCAACAATAACATGATATAAATGTTTAGACCATGGGTATACAAAGGGCCTTCTAAAGTTTGGGGGGAAATCTATTATCTTTCATTCCCTGTGTCCGTTAACTTTTTGAAGTCCCTTCATACACATATACAAGGAGCCTTAGTGGTGCATTGGCTTATGTGCTGGGCTGTGCGACTGCAAGATACGTGGTTCAAAATCACCAGCTGCTCTATAAGAAAAAGAAGAGGCTTTCTGCTCCCATAAAGACTTCTGCTCTCAGAAACCTACAGGGGCAATTCTCTGCCCTCTGCCAATTGGATTGCCTTGAGTTGCAAGAGACTCAATGACAGTGAGCTTTTATTTGTTGTTTTGTTTGGTTTGGTTGTTTTTGTACATATATGTAAGCATTGCAAATACATATGAAAATACATACAAATCCACGTTAAGAAAGTAAGGGAAGCTTGCAGCTAGTAGGTGTCTGAATCAATTCTGACCCATGACAGCCCATGTACTGCAGAACAATAACAGTGCCAGATCCCCTGCCACCCTCAGAGTCGATGCTATGTTTGAGCTCTTGCTGTAGTGACCGTATAGATCCATCTTGAGAGTCTAGGTCTTCTTGACTGACCCTGTAGTTTGCCAAGCATGAAGTCCTTTTGCAGGGACTGATACTTCCTGCAAACATGCCCCAGTAGATGAGACTAAGTCTCACCATCCTTAATTGTAAGGAGCACCCAGGCTATGCTTCTCCAAGATGGACTTGTTGATTTTCCTAGCAGTCCAGGGTATAATAAATATTCCTTACCAACACCATAATGCAAAGCCATTCATTCTTCTTTGGTCTTCCTTAATCGTTGCATAGTTTGAACGTGCATATGAAGTGATTGAAAATACCATGACTTGGGTGAAGCACATCTTAGCCTTCAAAATGATATCTTTGTTCTTTAAGATTTTAAATAGATCTGGTGCAGCAGATTTGCCCCAAACAGTATGTCTTTGCTTTCTTGACTGCTGCTTAGATGAGCATGGATTGCAAATCCAAATACTTTAGGACGTGAAATACTTAAGGACGTCAATGATTCCTCCGTTCATCATGGTGTTGCCTAACGGCCCAGTTATAAGGATCTTATTTCTTGTTTACATAGAATTATAATCTATACTGAAGACTGTAGTCCTTGATCTTCATCAATAAGAGCTTCAACTCCTCTTCACTTGCAGTAAGCAAAGGTATACCACAAACTGGAGGATAACTGAAGCTTCATCCTTCATACGTAGAGCCCAGCTTGTTGGTGTATTTACTCAACATATAAATTAAATAAGTATGCTGAAAAGATTTAACCCTGACACATATATTTCCTCAAAGGCAGTATCCCCTTGTGTTATGTGATAACTACCTATTGGTATATGTATGTGGTCTGTACAAATAAAAAATTCCAATTCTTCATGCTGTTATCCAGAATAGCTGTTGTCCAAACAGTCAACTGCTTTGCATAGTGACTATAACACCAGTAAATGTATTTCTGCTATTTTCTCCTTTCAGCCAAGATATATCTGACATCAGTAGTGATATCTCTCCATATATTCTGCAACTGGCTTGAATTCTGAAAATGTACTGCTGCAGCTCCTTTTGAATTATCTTCAGCAATTTTGACTTGGATATGATATTAATGATATTATTTGATAATGCTCACATTCTGATGGATAGCCTTCCTATAGAATGAGCACACATATCGATACCTTCAAGTTGAATGACATCTGTCTTCCTAATTTCTTGGCATAGACTAGCGGTTCCAGTGTTGCGTGTGTTTGTTGACCCTTATCACTAGCCTTTTGTCAATTCCTGGAGTCTCTTTTTTTTTGGAGAGGAAATGTGTTTTTTTTTTCTTTATTTATTATCTATTTATTCCGGTATTTATTTATTTTTTTTTTTGCAATAGAAACATAACTTTATTTATTTATTTATTTTTAATTTTATTTTTTTTTCTTTCTTTTAAAAAAAATCATTTTATTTGGGGCTCATACAACTGTTATCCCAATCCATAAGGAGTCTCTTTTTTTAACACAATGATCTTCAGCAGCTTAGACTTCATCCTTCTGTACTTTCAGTTCTCTGTCATATGCTATCTCCTGAAGTGAATGACCATCAGGGGAAGCTACAAAGGGGACTAATGGCTTCGGGGCAAGTAGGAAATAGTTGTACAATTAGGCCGAAAGGAGGGAAACAAATGTGACTAAAGAATGGGCGCCTACAGTAGTGTTTAATATCAGGAACGCAAGGAAGAACTGGAATCGTTCAGGGTATTTTGGTTTCTGGAAATAAAAAATCCCCATGGCTGAGCATGCATTGTGTACAGTGGACTCAGTAAAGGGCGGAGTGATCACAAAGAGCCATTTTTCCTTTAAAAGCAAGAGTGATGAATCTAGCATCTTATTCTTAAGTTAAGGAGAGATTTTCTCTTTATTTCTAAGGTTTCACAGGAAATTATTCTGATATAATAGGCCAATGTGAATAAACTTTTATGCTTTCTCAATCACACCTACTTAGCACTGTCACAAACCTCCCTACTTCCACTGATTGTGCATTGTAATTAGAAAAGTATGCATTTAGCAAATTTAGCAATGTCAGAAATACTCAATTTAAATAGGAGAGAAAAGAATCAATGACCTCTTTTGGTGTATTCCGTGCATTAGCTGTAATTTCCATGGTCCATTTTCTGAAAACCCACATCTGTACCATTTATGGGGAAAAGTAAGGCAGACTTGCCACAATCGACCAAACATTCCAGTTCAAGTTACTCTGGGAAGAATTTCAACAAAGAACACGCTGTGGAAATTTTCTACTGGTTTGATCATATCCACTGAAATATGCCTCTAATGAACACATCATTCAAAGAGAAGTTTGGAAAATAAATTGCAATCTGATAGACCGGAACATTAAGCACAAACTAAACCATTAGAAGCTGCCCTTTGTAACATCCTTCCCTATGTGTGCTTAGGTATTGGGGGTAGGGCACACATAAGCTGCCCCATAAACATCTGTGAGAGACATTGCAGCAAAAGTGAAAAATAGTGGATGAATTAAACAATGAAACAAATTCATTATTTCAAAATATTATAGAGTAGCATATACAACTATTGTTTACCAAAACAAGGCTGATGCAACATTTTATTACTTATGAAACTATAATTGATTGTATTGAAACTTATAAAACTCTAAAACAAATAGTTCTAATGAAAACCAGAGTTGGCGTTTTTTGTGATTTCCATTTTCTCATGCCTTCAAGTAAAATATCTCAATTCACACTACAGGTGACCATTTTTAAATGATTAAAATTATACATTTCCTTGAATTGTCTGTGAGGATAAAATCTCAGTCTTTAATGGATCAATATGAATTGCTCCGTATCAGTCTTGAATCTAGAGTTTTGTTTTTTTTTAGACAAGTAGCTTTATTTAGAGTTTTTATATATTAAACATGGATGTTTAATATATAATGATAAAATGTAACATTTTCAAAAGTATCAGAAAATAATTACATTGAAAGCATTGCTTTTGCTATATGATCTCTGCTCAAAAATCTAAAAAGATCCTCCAACTTTCAGATCAACTTCATTCATAGACTGAATTAGGCATATTTAGTACCTATCTACTAAAATGTCAAACTCTGTCCATCCTTCTGAAGAGAATCAGGTGGAGAGGGGCCTGTAAAGCCAAAAATGGTGAGGTGTATTGTAAACCAAAAAAAAAAAAAAACCACCAAAAAAGACCAGGTGTTTAACTTACATCAGAACCACCTTCTAGCAGTCATAGAAACAGAACCCCATTGGAAGTCAGTTCATTTCAATGAAATAGAGTATTAAAGACATTTTAGGGTGACACTAAAGAGTTAAAAAAGACATGCATCTGCAGCAATAAGAAGAAAAATATTCCTTAAATTATAATGAAATATATATGCAAAATAAAACTCTAATCAAAGAAAATTTCAAATTGATCATAGCATAGCATCTTTTCCATGCTGATGACAGAAATTTTAATGCAGATAAGTTTTAAATGCTACCTATAAAAATGCTTAGATTTATAATATTCAAACTGAATGACAATGAACTCAACTCTTCGAGATGGTAAATATATGCTTTCGCTCTTTATCTCTAGGAAAAAAACACTGACATTGACATATCTCACACTCATGTAAATTAAGAATTCCTTTGATTTACAGTGCAGTACAATGATGAGTTTTCTGCTCTCAAAAATATTTGGAAAACCCACAGGGACAGTTCTACATTGTCATATAGGGTTGTTATGAGTCTATTCAACTAGATAGCAATGGGGTGGGGATTTTTGTTTTTTGAGTTTTCACTGACAAAGCGATACTAAAAATTAATGTGAAAAAGTGATGAGTAACTTCTCAAAGCTTATATTAATACTATACAAATCTCATTATTTAAATCAGTCCTAAAAATAACTTTAGAAGAAAGGAAAGAAAAGCACAAAAAGTAGCAACATTCAGAATATAGAAGCTTAATAGTAGCAGCAGCAATACTTTCAGCTTAGAAAGCAAGAAACAAATAGTATTGGAAAGTGATGATAAGATAGTGATGCTATTATATTTTAGTCATATAACCAATATTACTTATATTCTACTAGTCAAAAATATCTTTTAAAAAAACAAAGATAAGTAAAATATAAAATTTTGCTAGAATAAAGTTAATATCTAACCATAATTAAAACATCAATGCATACATTACTACAAGAAGCATAATATAAGTATCAAGGGAGGGTAATAAAATGGTTGGATATACATCAAGAGGGGGCACAATCCACTGGGATTTATTAGGGAAGATTCAAGAAGGACTGGATTCGAGCAGAGCTGTGAAGTTTCGTAGGGCGTGCTCCAGAGCCTGCAGCGGTGAGACCCCGTGCGGGAACTGCACTGGGTGAACTGAACTCGGCCTCACACACACTAGGAACCTGAGGACTTAACCCCAGAAAAGACATGGTATCGGAGGAAGCAGAAGACAGCTGTACCAAGAGTGGTCTATTGTTGGTTGGCAGATGTGCGAGGTCTTGCTACACCAACACCTTATATGCTGGTTTTTTTTTCAGGATTTAAATACTTTTATTTTTTTTTAATTTTTAATCATTTTATTAGGGGCTCATATAACTCTTATCACAATCCATACCTACATCAATTGTGTAAAGCACATTTGTACATTCATTGCCCTCATCATTCCAAAACATTTGCTCTCCACCTAAGCCCCTGGCATCAGGTCCTCATTTTTTCCCCTCCCTCCCCGCTTCCCACTCCCTCGTGAAACCTTGATAATTTATAAATTATTATTTTGTCATATCTTGCCCTGTCCGACGTCTCCCTTCACCCACTTTTCTTTTGTCTGTCTCCCAGGGAGGAGGTCACTTGTAGATCCTTGTAATCGGTTCCCCCTTTCCAACCCACTGTCCCTCTACCCTCCCAGTATTGCCACTCACACCACTGGTCCTGAAGGGATCATCCACCCTGGATTCCCTATGTTTCCAGTTCCTGTCTGTACCAGTGTACATCCTCTGGTCTACCCAGACTTGCAAGGTAGAACTGGGATCATGAGAATGGGGAGGGTGGTGGGGTGGTGGAAGCATTTAGGAACTAAAGGAAAGTCGTATTTTTAATCGTTGCTACATCGCACGCTGACTGGCTCGTCTCCTCCCCAAAACCCTTCTGTAAGGGGATGTGCAGTGGCCTAGAAATGGGCTTTGGGTCTTACCGATGCAGGCTCTGGAGCATGTCACGCACCCTGACGATCCAGGATTCAGTGTTCCAGCATTCCACGCACCCAGCTAAGGAGTATTTTAACTGTCTTTCTTCCAAGAAAGATTTGTTTCTTTTCATGTAAGTCCATGGGTTAGTCAATATCCTTTTGCAACACCATAATTTAAATCCATCGATTCTTCTGCAGTTTAACATATTCATTGTCCAGTTTACATATGTATATAGAGAAATTAAAAATTCCATGGCTTGGCTCAGGTGCACCATAGTCCTCAGTGCCATCTGTGCTCTTTAACACTGGAAAGAGGTCAATGCATTGTTTGCTTTCCTGACTATTGCTTCAATGAGTGTTGATTGTGCATACAAGTAAAATGAGATCATTAACAACTTCAATCCTTTCTCCATTTGGCATGATATTGTTGATTGGTCCCGCTGTAAGGATTGTTTTCTTTATGTTAATTTGTAATTAATACTAAAAGTTGAATTCTCTGATCTTTATCAGCAAGTGTTTCAGCAAGCAAGCTTCTTTTATCTGCAGATCATAACAGGGGCAATGAGACTTCCTCCAATCTTGTCCAACTTCTTCAATTATTTGCTCAGCATACAGACTGAAGAAGTCTGATGAAAACATACTATCCTGATGAGGGCGACACATGTGCAAATGTGCTTGACACACAATGGATGGATGGATGGAGTGTGGTAAGAGTTGTACGAGCCCCCAATAAAATGATTTATTAAAAAAAAAAGAAAGTTTCGTAGGACTTTGGTATGTGTTCCCAATTATAGAGGTAGAACTCATGTATTTAGGTTAATAAGGAAACAGGTAGTTCTATATTTCATTCTTCCAGTGATTAATCTTTTTTAAATGTCTGTGATCATTCAAGGGAGCCCTGGTGGTGTAATGGTTATGCATTGTGCTATGATCTGCAAGGTTGGCAGTTCCAAACCACCAGCTGACCTGAGGGGAAAGACGTGGTCTTCTACTCCCATAAAGGGTTACAGTCTTGGAAACTTGCAGGGGAGATTCTACCCTGTTGTATAGAGTCACTATTAGTTTGCATTGACTAGAAATCAGTGAGTTTGGTTTTGGTAGTCATTCAAAAATAATCTCTCCCTGAATAAAGCAGATCTTTATTATATTAAAAAGAAGGCAACCCATTGGCTAAATTAATGATACCATCAATAGAATTAAAATATGTCCCATTATCAAGAATAGGATAATGATGTCTCTAAAATGAACCACGGGCATACAAAAATCATAGCTATATGAATGGATTTTGAGTACATACTTAACCTTAACCCTAATCTAGAAACAATTAATTCTTATGATGTGTCCTTACTGGACACTTGCTCTTCTGAAGAGACCACTAAAGACATGGGTGCTATCACAATATGTGGTGAAGAAATCATATGGTGTCTGGCTATGAGAGAGAATATCACCTAGGGTTTTCAAAGCTTGTCTTAAAACAAGCAATCATCTAAGTGAAGTGTCATCTAATTCACACAAAGGAAACACAATAGACTGTGATCCAAGGATGGTAAATAATAAAATCCTAATCCAGAGGAAGGAATGGTAATAGAGTTTAACTCTGAACATCTTGTTTGCAGTAGGCAAGGAATGACAAAACTTATTTCCTGAGTTCTCACATGAATTAAGCCTCCCGTGAATCCCCTCTGACCATAGACAAGGGATATTAATAGCCTTGCTTTCAGACAGAGTGCATTTGAAAGTAGATTATTGCACACATTGGCAGGTTAAATTTTAACTCTTTATCCTTTAACTTCCCTTTGAACCAGTTTTAAATTGGTTCTACTTTTTAATATTTTCTGTTCACTTTCGATTGAGATTTTTCTGTTTTATTTTGTTATTATTGATTTTTGTTTTCTCACATATGGAATTCAGGACAGGTAAATCTATAAAGAAGCAACTAGACTAATAGTTTTTATTAGAGGCTTTTGATGTGAAGCTAATGACCATGAGGCCTAGAAAGAAGAAAATGCTCTAAAATTGATTGTGGTTATGATTGAGCAACTGATCTTAATATTATTGAACTACTGTTTTGTATGATACATAAACTATATGTTAATAAACCTGTCTTTAAAAATTAGGCATTGAGCATACCTTACCTTTCAAATTATATGACATTAGTTATCTTATTTGGCTCTATCTCTTTTTAAATTTGATCTCTAGTAAATCCCCTACTTCTGAGTACATCCCTCTTCTTTTCCTGTTTTGTGCATAATGAAACAAGAAAGCAACTTTGTATTAAGATCATTAAATTAAAGAATCAATAAACTTTTACATGCACAGTAAGGAATAAAATTCCTGAACTCTTCAGATTTTGTGACAGATATTATGAAATCGTCGGACTATTTTCTTTTCTTTTTTTGGGGGGGTGGATAGGTTTTTATCTTCAATTCTGCTTTTAAGGCTGATAAGGATTAATTCTTAACTTGATAATCAGTAATATTTCCCCATATGAAGAACCATCAGTAAAGCAGTAAAATAGTAGACAATGAATAACAAAAATAATTCAACAAGAATACATTACTTAAAAAATAAGTAGCCTGTCTTCCTGCCCACCTGTTTCAAGCAAAAATTTTCACTCCATTTGTCTCCCCCATAAAATAGCTCCAAGTTAGATATCTGTTTACACTGGACAGCCCAACAGGAAATAGATACAACATCTGAAAATTCCACACCAATTTCTTACAATAATCAGTGAAAGTTTTCACCCGAATATGAGCAGAAAAACGGACACTCGCTAGATTAAAAAAAACAACAATAACAAAAAGCAATATGAGGGGAGAAAAACAGAAAGTTGCTATTTCATGGTGAAAAAAAAGCAACTAAGCACACAAACTAATAACATATAAGGGTATTACATCATACAAATAATTGGATACATCAAAAAGGAACACTCAAAGAATGTCAACAATCTTCAGGAATTTCAAAGATCATGAACTTTTTAAAACGCGAGTACACTATGTGGAACATAAAATTTAAGCTATGATCAAAACGCTCAACAAAAAGGGAAGAAAATGTTACTGATAATATAAAATACAGTTCATTTTAATAATCAAATAAAATATCTGATCAGCAAGCATTTACTTCAGAATAAAAACGTTGAAAAAGGAAAAAGAGAAGGAGAAGAAAGTATCAGAGAAATAACAGGGTCTGGGTAGGCAAGCTCAAGTGCACAAGTGTTTATGCAGAAGTAGATACGAACACCAAACACTTGGACAGAAATCGGGAAATTTCATGAAGCTTGAGATAAAGAAGAGAACCTAATAAGTCCAGAAGACATGGGTGCAAGGAACTAATGATATTCAGATAATCAGACTGACATCAAATGTTTCACCTACAAGTGTTTGGTAGAAAACACTTGAACATTACTTTCAAATTTGGGAGAAAAATATTTTTCTGTGTATTTTTAGTTTCTTTTAGGCATTAACTCTAACGTGTTTGTCAGTATGTGCTTGTGTACTTTTACAGACTTCTATGCACAACCTAACTACTAATCCAGTGTAAAGAAAGAATAAAAATCATTTCACATTTTCAAGAGTTTGTCTATTTTATCTGCCACATACTTTTGAAAATACACTTTCATAATGGAGTCAGCTGGAGGGAAGGAAAGAAAGACTTCAGGCAGGCAGGCTGTAAAAGGAAACCGTGTCCAGGAAAGACTCTAGGCAGGCTCCTGTGCAAGACTTGCAACCAGCCTAGAGAGCAATAGATAAGCTTTCAGTAAGAGGATGAGACATTTAGTCTAAAGAAGAATTATTATATGAACCAAGAGTTCCAGGAAGAGAACATTTTATTTTTTTAATATAAAGAAACATAAGATCTTATACAATTTTCAGTCACTTTTATTTGTACATTTGTTAAAATTCCCAGGAAAGTATCCAATGCATAAAATCTCCAAAACACAAATGTAACAGTAAATTAATCTCATTGATTGAAGGGCAACTGAAATATACATTGATGACAAAAATAATAGGGTGATAAGTTATTTAAGGATGGAATTGAAAATTACACTGAGATTAATAAATGCTAGTCACTTAAAAATGATGTTATAAATCAAGTTTCTAAACTTCTAGGAGTTCTAAACTTTTCTTCATGCAGTGTATTGAATATTTAGTATCATCGCCTTAGTATCTAGTGTTCCACACCTCTTCCTCGCATATCAACATGGTTATATTGCAAACACCATGTCGTTACATGAAAAAATGGCATTACAAGAGAACAGAGGATGACCCCATCAGATGACAAAGTGGAGAATGAACATATAACTGCCATAAAGACGCACGGCATAAGGGTTAGAAATAGGCTTATTAACGACCTTAGATATGGAGATGACACAACCTTGTTTGCTGAAAGTGAGGCGGGCTTGAAGCGCTTACTGATGAAGATCAAGGATTGCAGCCTTCAGTATGGATTACAACTCAATATCAAGCAAGACCAAAATCCTCACAACTGGACCAATGAGTAACATGAGAAATGAAGAAGAGGTTGAAGTTGTCAAGTATTTTGTCTTGCTTGGATCCACAGTCATTGCTCATGAAAGCGACAGTCAAGAGATCAAAAGGTATAGTTCATTAGGTGAATCTGCTGCATAACACCTCTTTAAAATATTGAAAATCAAAGATGTTGCTTTGAGGACTAAGGTGCACTTGACCCAAGTATGCAAGATATTTTGAATTTTGGTTTAGGAGAAGAATATTAAAGTATCATGAACTGTTCCATGGTGCTCCTTAGAGGCAAGGATGGTGAGACTTTGTGTTACATACTTTGTTCATGTTGTCAGGAGAGACCAGTCCCTGGAGAAGACCATCATGCTTGGGCAACAAAACAAGAGGAAGACCCTCAAGGAGATGAATTGGCACAGGAGTCATTGTGAGTGTGGCTCAGGCCAGGCAGTGATTCGTTCTGTTGTGCAGAGTTGCACGGTGACGGCACCTAACAACAACAAGACTTAACTCCAGTTCTATCAGTACATAACCGCCAAGCTATTGGGAATCAGGGCAAGCGTGGCTGACAAGTACTCTTCACTATCACAGTCATTATTACTCTCGACTCTCAAACGCTGGCTTTCATTACTGTCAGACCTATGTCATTAATGCACAAAAGGATTGGATAGTTTTTTATCATCACAAATATTAAATATTCAAAGAGTTTATACAATTTCTTCTGAAGGTAATTTTATTATTGTTGTTGTTGTGTGCCACAGAGTCAACTGAAACTCATAGTGACCCCCATAGTACCCATGAGAACTGCTTCAGAAGGGTTCCTAGGCAGCAAATCCATATAGGAGCAGATCACCTGACTTTTCTCTCACAGAGTGAGTAACTGTGGTTTCAAACCATCAACCTTATGGTTTGCAGCCAAGCATTTTGCCAATGTACCACCCAAATTCGTTTTATTATCATCAGCCATCATGATCCTAACCTTAAACACATAGTGTGCCATGTGAATGGCCATATCTGAGTATCCCCTGGCCAAAAAACAAAACATCAAAGGAGAGACTCAGAAAGAAGTACTGACTATTAATATAACTTGTACAAAAATGCTCCTCAGGATAATTCTCCAAACAATAAGTGTGCTGCTACAATTTATTTTAATGGGGAAGTATAGCAAATTTGATGGTAGCAGAATTGATTTAAATTCTACTTTCTGTTTTATCCTGTAGAAGCTACTTAATGCCAATAAGCCATGTGCTCATGAGCAGTCAACTGGGGACAATAATATCTATCTTGAAGAGTTTGATGATTAAATGAAACAATATATTCCAAATCGCCCAGGCTAGTGCCTGTCATATAGTAGACATTATTAAAAGTTACTTCTCCTCCTTTCCTATTAATCCTATCCTACCTACATTGGTGTTTCCAAGGTAACTACCAAAGAATGCCAAAGTGCTTTCCCAAAGGAAGCAAAAGATATCCCACAATCAGAATTAACGCAAAAATAAAATGTTTTCTCAGAAAACAAGCTGTGCAATCCCATAAAGAAATATTACAAAAGTTAAAGAAGTGTGTATTATAAGAAAATCGTTAGGTAGAAAATATAGTTCGATAAATGAACTCAAAAAGAAATAATTTATTAATGGGAAGGGGATGCCCTGTTCAACAAATGGTTCAGAAAAAACTAGATATCCATCTTCAGAAGAGTGAAACAGGACCCATACCCCGACCCCCACACAAAAATGAACTCAAGGTGGATCGAAAGCCAAAGGTAAAACCCAAAGTTATCAGGATCATCAATGAGAAAACTGGGACACATCTAAGGGCCCTAGTGCAGGCTATACTCAGGCTACCATATAGAACAAAGGAAGCACATACAATGGAAGACGAACTAGATGAATGGGACCTATTAAAAATAAAACATTCGTCTACATCAGAAGATTTCATCCAAAGGATAAAACAAAAGCTACCCTAAAAAAGATGACAATAGAAATACCATATGACCAAGCAATGCCATTGCTGGGCCTATATCAAGGAGTGACTTGTGAAGTAAATAGAAATAGTCATAAAGGTGAAAAATTCAGCTCAGTAGCCCCATTGTACTTCACAGAATTAAGATGTGCTTCAATGCTGCTATTCTTTGAGTCATTGCTAAGTGTGGGAAGACTGTTAAAAATAAGTTCTGGGGCTGGAATAATATTTTTATAGGTTCACTTCTCTAAAGTCTTGTTCTTTTTTCCCTGAGAGAACTACAGCCTCTCATTTCTACAGAGCTATTATTACTTTAGAAAGATTTTTAAAGAAAATTTCAAGTACCATCATTTTTCCTTCATAAGCGTAGAATCGGAATAAAACATCCACAAACATTTTACACACCCTATCATCTACAAGTTGGAATCAAATCAACAGCTATGGGTTTGGTTTGGTGTTTTGGACCTTCTATAAGGTGTATGCTAAATACTGTGGTGAATTAAAAAGGAGTAAGAAAGCCCAGAATTTTGTCTACTCTGTTATTCCCTGTACTGCCCAAAATGAATAAACCATTAATCTCTTCTCTCTGTTCTTCCCTTATCATATATTAGAGTTTCTCAAAACTTTCCAAGCACACTTTTTAGTTATCAGCCAACACCTAACTCACTGTTCTACTAGGGCTCTGGAAGAACTGGATGGAGGCCACAAGAGTTAGATGGTGTCCAGCTACCACTACAAGTTGTCTGACCAGGGATGCAATAGAAAGTTCTATTAGAATGAGAGAAAAAAGTAGAACAAAACTCAAATTCATAACAAAACAAACAAACAAAAAACTGATTTACTATTTAATAAAGCCTGGAGGAACTCCAAGATGAAGCCACCCTTCTGATGTGGAACTGAAGCCATTCCCATAGGCAACCTCTCAACCACATAAAAGACTAGCCTATAAAATAAACAATACTACCCATGAGAAATGCACTGCTAAAGACAATCCACTCTACAAGACAAGAGGGTCGCATTTTCCTCAAAACAAAAATGAGGATGCAGGAAGGGGCAGGGAAACTAGGTGAACGGAGACAAGAAACTCAGGGTGGACACGAGAAGAAAAGTGGACCTATTGCAGAGGTCACAAGCGACGCCACAGAACAAGTTGTGACTGAATTACAAATGGAGACCGAGTATGTACAAACTACACAATCGGTAGTCCTTATCCTTCATAATAATATGGTATTACATAGGTATGTATTTACAAATTACATACAAACATGGTGACCATTATCATTGAAATAAAAAGCAACACTTGAATGTTACAACTGTTTTGTAATTTGGTAGCATGGGTTATTTTGAGTGACTTTGCTTTGTAAAGACTTACATACAGCAGAAAGAAATGTTCAAAGAGAAAGAGAAGCATCATGTAAATATAGAAGGACACTCAGAAACCAGCAGCCTTACTAGACTCACACGTGCATGTTCTGAGCTCTGTGTGGCTTGGTGCCATTCAAAGATCAGTTTCCTAGAGCTCTAAGTAAAATTGGCTTCTATTTTCAAGGCATTTGGAGTATCCTAATATATCCTGTAACCAATTCCATGTACAAAACATTTTAAAGAAAGAATAAATCTCTTGATTTACACTGTTCGTTACTATATTAGCTAAATATATAAAAATATCTCACTAACTATACTATCAATAGCTTCTATCCCTCATGATAGTATTATATCTATGTGTGTGTTCCAAATTAAATACAAATATGGCAACCACTAACTCTGAAATCAAAAGCAATAAGCTAATGTTACAACTATTGTACAATGTTGTGGCACGGGCTATTTTGAGTTGTGTGTGTGTGTGTGTTTATAACACTGCCACTTGATGAATCCATCCCTATAAGTTTTCTCTGCTTTAACGCAAAGCCTCCCTCATAGTGTGCACTACGGAACTTTTCATTGTCATACAGAGCTGACATCCATGTACATATTAGCTATACGGATTAGCTATGTACGTATTAGCTTTTCTTTTCCCTCAGCTCATGATAATGAAAATAGTCTTTCTTTGCTCTGAGGAAAGAGTAAACAGTGACGCAAGAATGACAATTCAAAATGATTCCCCTGAAGACACTAAGGATTATATCAAAAAATTCAGAGATCAGTGATTAATTTATTTAGGGTTACATATCTCTCATTCCAAGAGTTTATTTATTATCATCTATTATCTGAATGTAGTTTTTTGGAGATATTTAATAATAGTTCACTGAATTAAGAAATTGTCATTGACTTTGAGTTGTGCCTAATTACCCTATGTAGAAGTAAAATTAACTCAAGTAACTCAAGTAACAAACCACTTTCAACTGCTTAAAAAGTGGTTTTAATAATAAATTCAGCATAAGGTATGTTTTTCTGTTACCTCCATGTGTATGTAGATCTTTTTAAAAATACATAGCTTTATTTATATCTTTTTAAAAAATACATAGCTTTAGGCATTTACTATCAAAATGAAATACCTTTTCACTGGGGGCTTCCAGCTTCTGGATCCTTGCTTATGCCTTTCCAAAGAAGGGGCCCCGACCAGCAGAGATTGAAACTGCTGTCGAGCTGGCCAAAATCGGCCAACTGCATTCTGACTTCAAAAGATTTCCTGTTCTGCAGGAGATGGCATTCATCTTGCATTGCCCACGGTCCCGTTCTCATAGACCGGGTCTTCCTTCGTGGTCATTAGCCTCGCTGAGCAGATCTGCAATTGGACCAGACCACCTGTGAATCTGCACCTCTCCCTGGCTTCATCGTTCCTGCCAGTCTCCAAAATGAGGGGAATTGTGTGAGACATTCATTGTCATATGCTAGTGCTCCTGCATATATTTATTATTGCCCTATGCTTTAGAAAACATTTTTAATCCATTAAATCAAGCACAGCCAGAGTGCTCCTTAGAGGCAGCGGTGGCAAGACTTGGTTGGACAGACTCTGGTCATCTTGTCAGGGGAGATCAGTCCCTGGAAAAGGACATTGTGTTTGGTAAAATGGAGGGACAGCCAAAAATAAAATAAAATAGAAACAGAAGGCTCTCAACAAGACGGATTCACACATGGCTGCAACAAGGGGCTGCAACAGAGGAGCAATTGTGTGGATATTGTGGGGCAGGCAGTGCTTCCTCGTGGTGTGAATGGGATTGGCAAGGATCATAGCTGACCCAAAGGCACCTAACAGCAACATTAATTCATATCACTCTCACTGTCCTCCTATTGGTCCTCTTTTATAGGTAGTTCAAAAAGGCAAGGTTTTGACCTAGACCATGTCAGAGATAACATAAAAAAACCTAGATCTCTCATGACCATGCCAGGTAACATTTCACTATCCCTCCTAACATCTGTTGGTCGATTTGGGTAGAAGTAGCCTTACTGGTTAAAATGTTCTAAAATATGTACCACCTAAGCTCTAAGTAACAGCCTACAAAATCTCAATATAATTTTTAAGTATTTTTATTTCTAAAATAGATATCAGTTAATCTTTGAATTCTAATTTATAATTGATATGAAAATTTTTGGAATACATACACAAGTCATTGTATTCAGTATACCCAAGGTAATCCATGAATTAGAAAAAGGCCAGCCCAAAGTAGTTGATGCAGGCCTTTAATATCCAAAGCCCTAAGCCAGTAGTTACCATCAAACCTTACTAGGTCACACAGCTGAGCTTTATCAACACCTGTTCCCAAGCCTTCTTGGCCGTTGCCTCCTTCTGCTTTGGAAGCTTGAATGTTAAGTACGGAATTCACCAGCATCTCTTACAGCTACAGCTGGTTGTGTAATATCAGTTTAGACCAAAGACTAAGCAGGCAGAAATCTATGGAGATCATTACCGTCTCTGAAAAAAATTAAAACAACAAAAATCATGACACTTATGAGAAAAAAAATCTGTTTCCTCCTCCCTGGGATTCGTATTCGATGCCTGACATTGACTGAAACTAATAAATGTGAAGACAAAAAGCAACACTGTAAGGCAGAATGGTAAAATAGTGAAAATACGGGACCATGATGCAGTCCTTTGCATCCAGCTAATCATGAATGACTTAACTTCCATATTAATTAAAAAATGGAACACAAACACTGCTGGTGGTCAAGTGTTCTGTTTTCCTTAGTCAAATGCATTCCTAATTCACACTTAACTAATATGTTGGCTTCATGCACTTGGATAGCCACATATCTTTAAATAGTTGTATCCTTACAGAATGGAAGTTAAAGAATCATTTGTCTAAAAAACACTAAAATCTTTTTAAATGCATTTGGTTTACGATAGTTAAAATGCACTTTAACTATTCAAATCCCAGGCATAATTTATTAAGCATCCAGTTATTTCCTTAGCTAAAAAATGGGACAATAATTAATAAGTGGCCTCTTTTTAAAAGTCCTCATTAAAGTGGTGCTGAAAAAAACCAACCACGATAATTGATTGTGGCCCACAGAGCAGGACCAGGAAGCCGAACTGTGGAAATGGCTACAAATGACTATATAAAAGTCTTCAGAAACAGCAGCAACAATGAAAAGCATAGCCACATATGAAGGCTAGATATATTTTTCAGAAATATGCATGCTTTAAATTAAAGAGCTGCATCAAATGAGCTATTTTCAATAGATTATTCAAAATGATGTTTGTGTGTCTTAATTAACATAATATATGAATCTGCAAATATTCCTATAGTCAGACTGTGATAAAATACTGAAAACTGAGGCAAAGAAAATTTAAAATGAACTGGATTGGTAATTAGAGCTTAAATTCTGAGCAGTAGGTTTGAAGACCCTGGCAGCATAGGGATTACTTGTTAGTCAGCTAAACAAAAGGTCAGCAGGTCGAAAACACCCATCCCTCCTTGGGAGAAAGGGCTTCTGTATAGCGTTAGTGTCTGAAACCCATAGGGGCAGTTCTATCCTGTCCTGTAAGTTATCAGTTGGCATCGACCAGATGGTAGTGAATTTTTGAGCTTTTATGGTTTACTGTGAGAGCTCAAAGTCCATTTTTCAGTCGCCACATAGATTCAGCCTCAATGAATTCTTTCTGACCATTGACTAACAAAGTGAAAATCTTTGCCCTCGGGCAGAGTATGTTTGAAAGTGAATTACTCCCCTAAGCATGGAGGGGCAGCCTTTCCCTCAGGGATGTGCTTGTGTATACCCCGGATGGAAAGGAGGTGGTACAGCGGGGCAGTGAATTACTTAATGTGACTCCTCCAGCCTAAGTCTCTACCTTCCCACAAGTGACCTGTTCCTGCATGAGTCTGGCTAAAAGTGGGGGAAGACACTGATAAGATGTCAGACAGGGCAAGATATGACAAAATAATAATTTATAAATTAGCAAGGGCTCCTGAGGGAGGGGGCAGCGGGGAGGGAGGGGTAAAAACGAGGACCCGATGCCAGGGGCTTAAGTGGAGAGCAAATGTTTTGAGAACGATGAGGGCAATGAATGTACAAAGGTGCTTTACACAATTGATGTAGGTATGGATTGTGATAAGCGTTGTATGAGCCCCTAATAAAATGATTAAGAATTTAAAAAAAAATGAAAGTATTCAAATCCTGAAAAAAAAAAAATACAGCATATAAGGTGTTGGTGTAGCAAGACCTCGCACATCTGCCAACCAACAATAGACCTCTCTGGGTACAGCTGTCTTCCGCTTCCTCCGATACCATGTATTTTCTGGGGTTAAGTCCTCAGGTTCCTAGCGTGTGTGAGGCCGAGTTCAGTTCACCCAGTGCAGTTCCCGCACGGGGTCTCACCGCTGCAGGCTCTGGAGCACGCCCTACGAAACTTCACAGCTCTGCTTGAATCCGATCCTCGGGAGAAAGACATGGCTTTATATTGCTATAAACAGTTACAGTTTCAGAAACTCACAGGGGCGGTTCTACCAGTTAGGTAGCTAGCTTGGGGACAGGGTGCTTCCTTCCAATGCCTGCAAAGGCTCCCATAAAGGAGGTTGGAAAGAAATCAGGCAACTATTGGACACCTAAGAAAACCCCAAACAGAGCATGCTCCTGCTCAAATCCCCCAGACAAGTGGGAGGTACACCTGGGCGGGCCGAACTAGGCCCAGGCTCATGACATCACTCAGATGGGCCTAACTCTGCCAATGGGGTCAACCAATATCATCAACCACACCTTCCTGAAGCCAGGGGGTGGGCTTAAAGAAAGGCAGGGAGCACGCTCTGGGAGGCTTACCCTGCTCTTGGTCAGAGGCAGGTAGAGGGGGAGGGTCCAGAGCATTTTGGTCCACATACTCGCAGCCTCTATGGTTTTTGGGCTTCTGGCCTCCCGTGATCCTCCTCAAGGTCCGCATGCGTGGGTGCTCTTTTCTGCGTGGCTGTTCAGGCCCAGTTGTGAACCCTTTGAGACTGTAAAACCTGAAACCTGTCCTGTCCTTCATAAAACCCACTTGGATTACAGAACGAGTTTTGGGATGAATTCTTTCATTGTGCGAAGTCAAGAATTGAGGTATTAGCAACTCCAGAAACTTAACAGCACCCTGTCCTATAGGGTTGCTGAGTCAGTATTGACTCCATGGGAGTGAGTTTGAATTGTGGTACTAGGGTCACATAATCTTGATGTATACTACTATGAGCCAATCTTGCAAACCTTTCTAATCCACAACAGTGCAAGTATCCCAAACAGGGTCCCTTTACTGCTCTGATGAAGTGATCTACCACCAGTCATGATTCTGGGCGTTCCCATTGCTCTCCCTGGTCTATTTAAGTGGATGCAAATCTGTGAATCTTTGGACACCATTCTGACCTACTGCTGATGGTCTCCCTCATCAGGATAATTTGTCTTTGTCCTCTCTTCGTCCTGTTTAAAACAATAAATGTGACTCTACAAATTATATTTTGATATGAGGGTCTCTTTTTTTCTCCTCCAGATCAGTTGAAAAGACTGTGGGCAAGTATTTGAATAAAGTTGTCTTCACAGAGGAGATTAAATTAATTTTGCTGACCTAAGCTGGTTCCTGACGCAAGTCTTTATTTGGGTAGCTAAACTGGAGCCTTCGCCTCCAGTGGCAGGAGCCAGTTCTCACTGATACTTTTCAGTGTCCTTCTGTTGCTGTCATCTCTTATCTGTGGTCACCAAGTTCCTCTTGCTTTTTGTGAACATTTCAGCTCTTGGGCAGTCATTGACAGACAGCCCTGGGCAGATAGACTCTCTATGTCCTCCTTGGGCGCTTTGATCCCTCATCTACAAGCCTAGGTGAGGGCAGTCTGACCACCATGTCTGGAAGGCATTCTGTGCTATCCATCTGGGCTGGTGCCTTCTCTATGCCTCCAGTGCTTACTATCTCCTCTTCCAAACCAAGATCAACTTCTCCACAAAGCCCTCCAACCAGCATTTCATAGTCCCCAGTGAGTGTTCCTTTGTGAACATCGACAGTGCTTCACTAGGTTCCATTATTTTGTATCAATCTCCTGCTCCCTTCTGCATTACTGACATGCTTAGGTGGTGATCCTTTTCCCTGGTGATAATCTAAGCACTTCAAGGGAAGTGGCTCGGTGTTTCTAACACGGCAGTGAATTTCATTCTGGGGAAGTCCTCCTCATATGCTCATATAGAGACGGCTGCTGTTCTGGCCTTGCTGCTATACGAATTTATGTTTTCTTCCAATTCCAGCGATAGCTGTACCATCTGATGCTGCTATCTTCGTTTGCATATTCTATGTATGTTGGCGCTCCACACAAGCCTACTTACTTAATTCTAATAAAGATGGTAATAACTCCACTTATCCACAGGAATTTTCACAAGGGTTCATTAACAAGATTAGTAAATATAAAAGGCAGGTCTAATATTTATGACATATCCAATTTAAAATGATCCCTGAAAACCTTGAGTTTCTACACTTCTTTGTGTGCTGTTTGTTTGTTGTTGTTTTTAGATATTTAACCATTCCTGAAAATTTTTCTCTGTGCTTCTGAGTACAGTAAGAAATATCCTTTTTTGTAACATAAACTAACAGAACAAGGAGTATTTTCCACATATAATGAATATAAAATAGCCAAAAATGTGATAGAGTGTTTTTTAAGTTCATGAAAAACTCTTATCTCTTTATTCAATTTTCTACAAACCCTACATATAGATGTCCCCATATAGATGTCCACATATACTTTGTTCCTAAGTAGCACTGCTGGAAGAAAAGCAACTACTCTCGATAAAACTGACAGCCTATATTTTTATTCTTGCCCTAAGGCACAATATACAATTTTCTCTTTCTATTGAAAATGAAAACTTTATTCTTTGATCTTTATCCTGTTAACATACATTCTCAGGACTGGAAGGACTGTCACAATTTTGGTCCCTTTATTAACTCTTCATAGGTCTCATCTGAAAAGATGAAGAGACTCTTTATCTCTAATAGATAACAATGCCTATTGGAAAGAATGCTAAAATGGATGGCAGCAGGTCTTCATTCTGTTTGACCTTTGTCACCTATCTCTTTTCTTTCCAATTTCCTCATAGTGAACATACTTGAACTTGTCTATTTCATTCTAGAATTGTAGTTCTAAAATAAAAATGAAATGCCTGTCTTTGAATGCTTAGGCAGAATGCCAATTTAACATTTGAAAATTAATATGGTCTTTGGAATCACACAAACCAGAGTTCAAAATAATATTCGAATAGCTCACTCACTGTGTGACCTTGAGCATGTCACTAAATTGCTCTGAGCATAGTTGCTTTTTTTTTTAAGCATGGAACCAAGTAAACTTCTCATTTACTCCCGCTGCAGCCTGAAAAGAATGTACAAATGTCCACTTAGAGTGTTTGATACATCGTGGTCAATAATTATTATTATATATCAGTATAACCTATTGGCTTGGTCATTACAAGTTGGGTTGCTAACCACAAAGTCAAGAGTTTGAAACCATCAGGTGCTCCGAAGGAGAAAGAGGAAACTTTCCACACCTATAAAACAGTCTTGGAGATCCTTGGGGGCAATTCTACCCTATCCTATAGGGTCACTATGAGTCGGCATCAACTCAATGGCAATGACTTTGAGTCAATGGCAGTGAGTTTGGTATATACTCAGAAATGTTAAACAATCAAGATTATTGTTAATTATAGGGAAAGCAAAATACTCAACCTTTCCAACACATACTTTATTCCACAAAGTACAGCGAAGCAGAAATGAGCAGAACCACATCAAGTTATAGTGAGCTTTGGTCAGGTTGTGCATATGACTTGCTATGCCGTGTCTTCAGGCACACAGTCTAAATCACAAATAAAACTTAAGGAGAACATTTATTAAATGTTAAATAGGATAAAGACAAAGACACATCATCCGGAAGAGGAAGCAAATTACCATGAGATCATAATGGCATCCAGCGGTTTTCTGAGATACAGATCTTTCCAGATATTAAGCTCACACTTAATCTTAGCCATTCTCTAAGAACAACGAATTCTTACAACATGACGCTACTTGTGTTCACCCTAACGAAGAGATCACTGTAGATATGGGTGTTGTGGTGAAGAAATCAGATGGTGGCCTACTATCAGAAAGAATAACATTTGGGTTCTTAAAAACTTGTCTAAAGATAATCAGGCATCTAAGTGAGATGACAGCTCAGTCCACAAGCAAGGAGGACAGGAGTCACTGTGATCCAAGGATTGTAAATACAGTAATAAAATCCAAATATAGAAGAGGGAATGGTATCAGAGTTTAAAATCTGAACACCTGGTTTTCAGAATGCTATGGATGATGATAGAAGCTAAAAGTCTACTAGCAGGGTCCCCACATGGACTGAGCCTCCAGTGAACCCCTAATCCCTTCTCAGGGATATGAATTGCTTTGCTATCAGACAGAGAGCAAAATTGATTATAGCAGATGTTGTTAGATGACAATGTAGCGCCTTAACATTTGATCTCCCTTTAGACCCATTTTCAATTTGTTCCAGATTTTATTACTTTCTGCTTTCTTCTGGTTTTTCTCTGTTGTATTTTGTCATTGCTGTTGGGTATTTTTTTTTCTGTTTTGTTCTTGTTTTTCAGTCTTTGTTTTGTATGTTTTTCTGCATAGGAAATTCAGGAAACAGTACCTGGATTAAAAATATACTAGGAGCATGACATGAGAGGTTTTGGGGAAATGAGGAGCCAATAACAACTAGTATTGAAAATAAAGGAAAAAATGTTCTGAAATAGACTGTGGTGATAAGTGCATAACTATTGTTAATATGACTGAATTATTGAACTGTATAATCTATGAATTATATTCCAATATGACCATATTCTTTAAAAAATAGTCATGGAAGGGCAAAGGAAACGGTCACAAAAGCATGACTTAGAGGCAAATCAATCCATCCTGATTACTGATGGGCCTAGAGAAGTGGGAACTGAGCCATGATTGGGGCATGCACATTATACTAAAATAAAAGAGTTTACAAGATTGGTTCAGGGTCTTCAGAACAAGGCAGTCAGGGCATGCGTGATAGGGCATGACTCATGGCTATGTGTCCTCCAATAACTCCCCCAGTGAGGTGATCCCTAACAAGGACCAGCCCAGGCAAGGCCCTAAGCTAACCTGCCCCTCCCTGGGCTGGCTGGAGAGAGTGGAGGTAATCCACTTTCTAGGGCACGCTACAAGAAGACAAGACTATTCACATCCTGGTCAATGGTAAGAAGAAATTTAAAACCAAATACATTGCCATGGAAACTCACAGTGACTCCTTTGAAAGGGCACAGTATACCAGCCCCTGTGGGTTTCTGAGATGGTTGGTAACTCTTTATCTGACGGGAGAGCCCTACAAAGTCTGTTTCTGAGGAGAAACTGGTAGTTTCGAACTGCTGACTTTGCCGTTCAACTTGTAACCACAGTGTGACTAGGGAGGATTAATCCATGTGAGAATTTTGCAAATGGATTTTGGGTCTTCACTGTCATCTATAGCCTTGTGCTAATGGGGTACTCACAATTTAAGCTCTAATACAACAACTGTCTTTGTGTTCTGATTTCCATTTCCTCCACAAATTACAGATTTTAACTACTACAAGGATACAGATTCATATCAATGTACCTCAATACTAAAGGTACCATTCAAAGAATAAAGCCTTCTGAAAATAACTGTACAAAATGATGTGAGCGTCATCCACTGATTTAAAAAATAAATGAGTAAACAAAAAAAAAACCAATTAGGTCTCATGAAAAGCTATAGGAATTCTATAATGGAAGGAAATGGCAAAGATGAGTTAACATAAATATAGATTTATATTTCATTAATTTTTGATATACCAAATCTGTAACTAACAGCTGCATAAATGTTAGCCAACAAAAACATGTAACACTAACATCATTCTTGATTTGATTTGTCTAGGAGTCATGGAGACTGGCCAGTAAATGAGCTGTCCCAACAATCATGCCTGTAACTGAGTTACCATGAGTCAGAATTGACTTGATGACAATGGGTCTTTCAATGTAGAAATGGAATTCACCAAGAAAGAAATTAGCCACTGAAATCCCTAAAGAGTTGGTTTTTTCCCCCACTTAGTGTTTCAAATCTCAGATCTTTTGGTCAAAAACTATGAGGAAAGCAGCAGTTCTAAAAAAGAATCTTAAAAATAAAAAAAAACTCACAAATGTTTTACTTAATTAGGAATTGTCAGAATCACTACATCTACTTACAAACAAAACCATTTATACTTATCAACAAAACCAATAGATGCTTCTAAACAATAAAGCATATGCTTCCACACAATAAAACTGATTTCCCTTTCATTATTTCTAGACACGTTCAGAGCTATGTCAAATCTGTTCATCAATTTCACTCATTTCAAATGTTTCAAACTATTATCCAGATTATATATCTACGTAAGTAGAACATAAATCAAATAAGACTTTCATTTGACAAGTCTTGATAGTTTGAGAGTAAAGGCTAGTCTGATAGTCGCCTCTAGGATCTAGTAGCATGAACACAAACTCTAGTTTACAAAACCATTTCTTTAAAATGTCAAAATGAAATAAAGAGACACAATAGTTTTACCCATAATCTGACAATTTAGCTTTCTAAGAAAGTACAGTCAAAATCTACAATGAATCAATAATTGAGGGTAAGGTGGCTAAATTTGGTAGCTAAGGAGTCATTTCAAAAATGGATTGAGGTGCAATCAAATCTGATAATAACATTTAAACACCATAAGCACTATAGAATAAAGAAAACTTAGGGCAATATAAAATAGAAGATTAGATTTTATTTAAACTTCAAAGAACCAACATGCATAAGCACAAGAACAAAAAATTAACATTTATTTAATTTAGGGGCTTATAGACCCTTGTGCAAATATTTAAATTTATACTTTTAAGGAATCTTGTTTTGTTAAAGTTGTGTAATAATCATTGTATACATTTATTCATACATATCCTTCCATTTTTCAATTACTTAGGCTTTCAAAATACAAATTTATGATACTATTAATTTTTATTTAAAATAAACAGCAAGTCAGTTTAATGGATTTGAAATTATTTTTATAATTGATCAAATGTTAGACAATCTAAAGCAGGATTTATTATGTATAACAGCAAGAGTAATCATTAGTAGTATGCTAATAACCAATGCAAATAAAACCTTCACAAACATTACTCTCAAATATGTTATCAGATGAGCACACACTGAATAACAAAGGTTTTTATTCGATTATGCTGTTTCTCCATAGACTCTCAAAAGCCAGAAGACATTATTGCTATAATTTGGTTTTTAATTTACCACAACTTCACATATCTATTTACTAACACACACAAAAAAGGAAGTCAAGGCAAGGTAAAGTTTAAATATGACAAAATGTGATAACCTTAGGGGAAACTCGTGGCTCTTGATGTACGCAATTATATGGATAAGAAAATTTATCTGCCATGTAATTAACCTAAAGTTATCAGGGTTGAAATCTATATATAGTAGAATCATCCACCACTCAATTAAGACAGGAAAGAATTGTATGTTCATATCCAACACTCCAGTTTCACAAAGAAAAACATCTTATGAGATTCAGAACATTAAAACAATTTAAATAAAATCTATATAAAATTACTCTAGCACACAAGAATAACTACCAGGGGTAACATGGAGCATGTAAAAGTACGCAATAAATCGCCTATCTAAAAAATACAAACTCTTAAGGGAAATGTTAAAAACTTTGGTCCATTGCCAAATAATAAAGTATAATTATATTCCATGCTATGCATCCTAGTTACCCCAAATGTGCTATGTAGCCTGAATGCATAAAACCTAGTCACTGCATTCAAATTCTCGTAAACCCACATCAGCTATCGAAGCCTCAATTCACACCTGACTCTTAAGTGCCTTACGTCAGCGATCTCTTCCTACTCCCTTTCCAAAATGAGCTCACTGCCATTGGTCCATTCGGACTCACAGAGATCCTATAAAGACAGAGTAGATTAGAACTGCCCCTGTGGGTTTCTGAGATTGTAAATCTTGACATCTTTCTCCCTTGGAATGGCTGGTCATTTGCGTCTGCTCACTGTGTGGTAAGCAGCTCCCTCAGTATGCCACCTTCAACCACCTCTCTCATTCCACCTGATCAAGGAACTCCTTTGTTCTGCCAGGTGTCCCTTCGCGCCAAATCTCCAGCCCATCTCCTTGCTTCTATTGGCATGCTGATTCTTTCATCAAAAGTCCTTCTCACTAGGTCTAGGAATATGCTACTCTCCTTAAGCAGAACGCCCTCAAGCCCACTCTGAATCTAGCCCACAGCCATTAGGAAGTAATCTAATCAGCTCGTTCAGTGCTCTTCAATCCACCCACGGCTGTCTAGTCAATGGCCACTCATAGCAACGCTGCCTGACAGTAGAACTGCCCATTGTGTTGCCAAGGATGTAAATCTTGACAGAAGCAGCCTGCCTCGTATTTCTCGTACAGAATGACTCGGAGGTTCAAACCAACAACTCTTCAATTAGCAGTCCAATGTTTCACCCATTGTGCCACTTAGGATTCTTAGAACTCTTCAAAATCCTCTAATATTTATAGCACTAATTCTGCACTCTGGCTACTTCTTATAATAACTAAGAAAGATTTTAGTTTTTTGCACCCAAAACCAATTGCATCTATAAGATACAAGGAATCACAGGATTCACTGTCACAGGAATCACTGATCTATAAAATACAAACTTCAAGTCTGAGTATTATATAAAAAGCATTTCATAACTGGCTTCTACTTAGATCTTTTTAGCTTAATTTTTCTGCCTCCAGTTACGTTTCAACTACATACAATATTCTCCATCACGCAATCTCTCCTCCTTCATTGACCACCCACCACACACACACATACACACACACACACACACACACACTCAATTAGTAATACCTAATGTATGAATTACTTCCATTCTGGAGGAAACATTCCATTTTCCTGTTCTATTCAGATACTTCTTTCCTTACATGCCTGTGTGTTCAGTGCCCTCCTCCTTTATAACAGCCATGTCTGATTTTCACAGGTGTATGGGCTTTGTGAGCACAGGGTCTATATAGTTCCATCTCATTAATCCACCATTTATCAAAGAGTTCTAGTGAGCATGGAAATATCTATTGAGAATGACTGATAAAAATACAAGTTATGTAATTCAATTGAAAAATAAAAATCTAAAACCTTTAGTGCTCCTGCAAGCTCGCCAACTGATCATTCAAATAACGGTTTCCTTTAGAGCTCCATGCTAGTCTATGCTAAAGCATGTTGTCAAGAGAGACCCGCCCAGCAGAAGGACATTGTGCATGGCGAAGTGGAGGGGCAGCAAAAGAGAGGAAGGTCCGTGACAAGATGGATTGATGGTGCAGGACCTGACAGTGTTCCATTCCGTTTTGCATAGGGTTGCTGTGAACTGGAACTGACTCAAAGGCACCTAAAATAGCAATAACATGCTAAAATAATCACGTCAATGAAAGCATTTCATTGAAAGTCCCCACGTTTATAATCTCTATTACTATATATCATTACTCAAATGCAGCAAATGAAACAACTACAAAATCCTAAGTCTAGCATGGGAAAAATAAGATTTTTTTATCAGCACTTTAACAATTCATCTTTCATAAAGAAAGAAGTAACAGATGAACCAGGAAAATCAGGCCATGAAAAAGCATGATTTGTAAGTATTGTTGGCTGTGGGAGTTACATAATCTCCTACCAACTTCCAAAGGGGTGGAGTCTAGCCTGTCAATCAAGTTGCAGCTTGATGACTTCATTTGGAGGCGCAAAGGAGATAATAGCTCACTTGCAGGCAGACAGGCCCTCTGCTTTGACTCTCTCTGCTTCGTCTTCCTGCTGCCAAGACACCTGGAGCCAAGCTGATGGAGCCAGAGCCCTGCAGCTGCAGGAGCCACATGGAGGCCCACACCAGCACAGAGATGCTTTCACTGTCACTAGAGCCACAGGACTTTCTACCCACTGGATTGTGATCTTCCCGTATTCGGTGTCATTGCATGTGTTGTGTGAGTCTGAAGAGGAACTTATAGACTGCTATCAGACATGGGCTAATAGCAGACTTAAGGACTTGATCTGGACTGGGCTGGGATGTTTTCTCAATATTCAATTGCTCTTTGATATAAAGTTCTCTCTTGTAAATATATGAGTGTCCGGGATTTATTTCTCTAGTCCACCCAGCCTAATACAGTGGCTTCTGAAATCATTGTTCTAAAATCCAGGGACTACGTAGTCTTCAGGAACAGTTGAGTAACAGACCTGGACAGAAATTCCAAAGTACTCATGGTTCTCGAATAATGCCCCACAAAGGAAAATAAAGCACAAAGAAATTTTAAAGCAATAGTTAAATCATAGGTATTTATATCTGAACATATGAAATTAGAAAGAGAAGTTAAACAGCATCTAAAGCCTACAGTCATACTACAATGACCTGGAAATTTTAAAGCAACCAATGATGCAGGCCTCACCTCTAAGAGGTTATGATATAATTGGTCAGCAATACAATCTAGCAACAGAATTTTTCCCAAATCCTCCAAGGGATTCCATTAAGTAATCAGGGTTGAGAACCTCTGAATCAACACCTTCCCTAACACAGCAAAGCCCATCTTTTGAAAGGTGACTGCATCTAAGACCTTTCCAATTCAATGTTACCGTTTCTAATGAGAAGGGAAAAGAAAAAAAAACATGTGAACATTGCAAACTAGAGAATATTAGTAATAGTTAACACTTAGATAGGGCATATTAAATGTCAAGCATTATTCTAAGGGCTTCTAATGTGTCGCATTTCTTAAGCCTCATAAAAGCTCCGTCAAACAGGTCCTACTTCATGGCAATCTGCCTCTCACTGACAGCTGCAGAATGTTTCAACATTGCCAGGCATTGTTTTGAGGGTGGTATATACCCTGGCTTATTTCATCTTCACAACAGTCCTCTGAGGTACTATTATCATCTGCATTCGATCAATAAAGAATCCAGCGCACAGAGAGGTTCAATAGCCTACCAATGGCAATGAGTAGCCGAGCTGAGATTTGGAACCAAGGAGTTTAACGCCAGTCTAAATTTAAAAACAACATCCAAGCTATTTATGGGACGCAACATGTATAAACTCCATTAACATACAATGAAATTTCTAAAAATAAACACAATATGAAATCTCTGCTTTTCTCCTCATGAAGAAAGGAGGTTGACTTATAAGAATGCAAGAACAATCACTGCATCCCTAGTTCTGAGGTAGGTAGCATGATTTAGATGAGAAAGAGGGTGTTGGAGACGAAATTAACTCCAGACTTACTGCCATCTGCTCAAGTCCAGACTCACAGAAACGCTAAAGGGCAGAGTAGAACTGCCCCTGTGGGTTTCTAAGTCTATAACTCTTGATCAGAAGAGAAAGCCTTATCTTCCTCCTCCAGGACCTGGTGGTTTTGAACTCTTGGTCTTGTGGTCATCAGCCCAATACATAACCACTAACCTACCAGCAGTCCAACACATAACTACTAACCTACTCAGCTCTCTATCAGAAGTGAAATCAAAAGATTGGTTTGACGCCTGACTCCTGCTCCCTGATTATGCGTGAGTTTCATGAAGACAAGGAAGTTCTATATGCCTAGCACCACGCCTTATAGAAAGTATTTAATGAATATATCTGAAAAACTAACATCCTTTGGATAAGATGTGAGATGATTAAATTCCAAGGCAAAATATTTACAAATATCTGTAAAATATATAATTTCATGTTTTGAGAGAAAACTAATCATGCCTGTGAAATACCCTTATTCCTTATCAAGTTTGTTTGATATGAAATATCAAGCTTGCCTTTCTGTAATAGAGTTATTAATATAGAGATTTTAAATTTCATGCACGTGAATTTTTGCCTCAGAGTTAAATTCTTAGTTTTGAAAACAAGTATTTCAAATAATTACCTCATCAACCCTGTGTTAGTCTGGGTAAACTAGGGAAACAAATCCACAGAAACTCATATGCATAAGTGAGAGTTTTATATAAAGGGTAAGTATACACTAAGAAAGCATACCAATTCAGGGCTGCCCAAGCCCATAAATCCCACATTAGCCCATAGTCCGACACCAATCTACAGAGTCCTCCTCCATCTCATAAAACACGCAATGACGCCAACTGCAGGAGGAAACCTGAGTCAGTGAGCGTGTAAGCATCTCAGTGCTGGCAGGGGTCTCCACATGCCTGTTCCAGCACCCAGGACTGCCCAGGTAGATCCATGCGGCTTCTCCTCGGGGATGTCTTGCAGGAAGAGATCCTTGCCAGCTGAAGTGGGGAACTGGCTGAAGCAGCTGCACCCTGGTCCAACCCTCAGAAAGCAAGAGACCGGAGAACTAGAAAGGTTAGGCTCACCAAGCCATTTATCTCTCCACTCTTCAATTAGCCCCATGTGTGTATTGGCCAGGTTTCCACAATTAACTATAACTATCTCAATCCACCCCTTGCCAACTTGGTACCTGTACACAATTCTTGAGGCTCACAACTGCAGTTAAGTAACACCTACACCTTAATCCTATAATCCTATGAAAATGTTCCCCCACCTATGAAAGTTTGTAAGTCAACCACTTCATGACTTTATCCCCCCAATTTTGGGTATCCAATTTCTATACTGCCCACTTA
>NW_022111373.1:10994751-11006120 GCF_000313985.2 Echinops telfairi
AGTCCTCCTCCATCTCACAAAATACACGCAATGATCAACCCATTACTACTGAGCTGATACTGAATTAGAGTGACCTTATAGGACAGAGGACACTTACTCCTTCTATTTTCCAAGGCTCTAATCTTTGTAGAATTCAACCATCACATATTTTTTTCTGTGGAGCCAACTATGGCCTTCGGGTTAGCAGCTGAACACTCAATTATTGTACCACTGGTCCCTTCGCATCCTCATAGTCCTTCCTTAGTCTCTACCCATAATCCTCTTCATGGGAACATTCTCTGAGAATGAACCAATAGTAGTAACCTTCACACTCATAGTATATAAAACTCTTGTTGTTGGTTGCTGTCCAGTCACTACAACTAATGGTGAACTCTTAGCTGTACCATGAATACCCAAATGCCCTTCCAAGAATGGTAACATTAAATACATAGCATGATTGAAACTCATTTATATGTGATTAGGCACTGGTGGAGCAGTGGTTAAGCCCTGGTCTGCTAACTGAGAGGTCAAAAGTTGGAACCATCAGCCAATCTGGGGGAGAAGATGTGGCAGTTTGTTTCTGTAAAGATTTGCAACTTTGGAAACATTATGGGGCAATTCTACACTGCCCTATAGTGTCACTATCAATTAGAATTGGTTCAGTGGCAATAAGTTTGAAGTTTATTTGTGTAAGTCTTAAGCAAAGTGATATATAATGATTAGGGCAGCAAAAAGAAAGAGTTAGGATTTGAGGAATCAAAATCACTGAAGTTTTTAGTTTACTTAGGGTTTCTTAAATAGAGTTTAATGCTACGAAATAATAACCCATGTGCCTTAACACACCGGATGTTTCAAAATTCGAATGAAGTGAATGTGCAGCTTAAATATGTATCCAAAGTAGTAACATGCTATAATCAAAGTAAAAAGCAATGTTGATAGAACAGTTTTCTTTATATTTTGAGCATTAAGTAACAAAGCAGAAAGATCTGAGGAATCAAACTTTTCACAAAACATATTTTTGAAGACCAAGAAAAGGAAAGTGAAAGTAGGAAATAAACTTGAAAATTTATCAGGTAATTTAGAAAATTTATGATCCATTGAAGAAAAAAATGTTTTTCCATTAATATAACTATTTCTGTTATCGAGAAACTTTTTTTCAAATTGCCTGGAGACAAATTCTGGACTTCAGATTTTTCACAACTGCCAAAACCCACCAACTTGGGAACTAAAAGTTGTCACACTTCAGGTGATAATCAGGAGTTGGCAATGAAAATGAACTAGCTAGGCCTACAGCATATGCAAACACTATACCACGAGTCTCCCTCTACTTGGGATACAATTTTATCTAAGAAAAGTTTCAGAAAAGCAATTTCATAAAATCAGTGCAGGATGATTTCACTAGACAAGTGGGAAGGGGGTGGAAAGAGAAGGTGTGAGAAGCCTTACTGCTTATAGTTTCCTTAAACACTTCATTGTGACTGAATCAGAACCAGTGAGAGATTTTGAAAAGATGAACTTTTAGATCACAATTTTAGTCTCACCTTTTCCCATATGTTTGAATATACTTTTAGGGTATCAGCATGCTTGTGATAGAGCCAAATTAATAAATGAGGCAAGCTCACAAGAAATAGAAAGGAAATACATAAGAAAAAGGAGGAATCTAAGGAGGGTGTGCAACAGTCCCCTAAAATAACAGATCTTTTAACCAGAATGGTTATGAAGACCTGGAATGCACATTAATGACTCATGGTCTAGATCACTGGGATTACTGACAGCCAGGGAAATATCTCCCATAACATATCCCTTTGTGAAATAATGTCACTGTTTAGAGTGTTGCAGTTTAGGGAGGGCCATTATTAGACATTCCAGTACGAAGCTAATGCCTTGAGAAGATGAGCAAAAGTGTGCTTCATCACAGGAAATTTATTTTTAAACCCACAAATAAATACCTTTACCAAGATAAAACTATGTTTTCTCTGAGACAACATTTGATTGAATAAAATAAAAACATATATTACTTGCCTCCATTTAGCTGCAAACATATACTTAGAAACTATTCTGAAAATGAGGCTGATGAAATGCAAAATTCCCTCACAAGGAGAAGGAGCTTTTGTGTCTGCTAATGCACAAGGTAAAAATAAATTGTATAAACAATTTTTCCGCAGTGAGGACTGCCTTGTTATTTATGAAAAAAAGGCATGGGCAATAAAAGAAGCAGAAGTACATTATCCAATATATAATCCCAACAGCAAAGTTTTTCATTAGTTCTTCTATAAGTTAAAGTATTTAAAATATACAACAAATTCTTAACTAGAAGAATCACCTCATTCTCAAGATAATATTTTCATAGACCTTTATTTACAATATGGGAATGATCAGGGTCAGGGGACTCAACACTTATGCCTACAAGGCCTGGGCAGTTAATGTGAATATACCAGAAGAGTCTGGTGTACAGTAATAAAATAAGGCATGACAGGTACAGAGTACTTGCCTCTGCTAAAGGCATCAAAACAAAACAAAAATAAAAGAAACTTAAAACACTCTATGTGCCAAACAATGTTTAAGAGCCATATGTAGCCCCTCAGTCTGCCAGATTGCTGATCCATTAACTAGGAAAACAGTAGCCAAGATGGAGCTCAACCAAAATGTGATCTTTGCCAGCAGTCGACACAAATAAATCCTAACATTCACAGAGTGAATAGAATAAAATAATTTTTCAAGACCCTGTTTGAATTAGTATTCTGACATAAAATGTGAGGTATGCAAGAGTACAGCGACAGCAACCCTGATGATGATTAACATCTGCCATATGGGCCTGAAAACCAACTGCCTTTACCTCCGTGTGTGGAAAAGAGGAATCTCAGGAAGAATCCTCAGTGATTTCAGGCACATAGAGAACCAGTCCATTTAACGCTCACCAGCAAGCAGACAACAGAATCCAACCAGTTGCCACTGCATCAGTTCAGGCTCTTGGTGAACCCCAGTGTTTCAGAGTAGGGCTGTGCTCCACAGGTCACGCCCTTTCAGAAGTAGACGTAAGGACTTTCTTTTGAGGCGTCCCTGGATGGTTTGAACCTCCTACCTTTTGGTTTCTAAATGAGTGTTTAATCATTCACACCAACCAATCATTCCATCAGCAGCAACTAAAGGCCTCTTTAAGCAAGAGGTCAAGTCACGCCTGGTTCCTGTGATTTAAGTATGCATCTCATGATCTTTCAGAATGCCTGCCATAAGTACATCAATTTATTGAGAACCTAATAAATAGAAGCAACAGATATTACATTACACTTATCATTTGTTTTACTCATCATCAAAAACAAGGAAAAAAGAAAAAGTAGGTAGAAGATATAGGGAAAGAAGTTACAGAGAGACCAAGACTCAAGAAATGTTACTATACCACCAGGATCCCTTTGTGAAGTACTAAAGCTACACATCCCATCCTACAAGCTCTGAAGTGCAGTAGGAGGGGTCCAGCTGTCTTGAGCAATAAGTGTCAGGGTGTTCCTGGGAGTTGATTACAAAATGGGAAACTATTGATTTCCTTCCCCACTGAAAATTCCATAGTTTCTCAGAAAAGCAGGGCATTGTTCTCACAATGGATCCAAAAATCCAGAATGGATACAGTAATCTTATATGTATGATCTGTTTGGAATTGTTTACATGTGTGTATTAAATAATGATATGCTAAGCAATTTCTTTACATTATTTTCTTTAGGTCAAGTAATTAATACGATATGGACAAGCAACCAGCCAATCAGTTGCCAGAGTCAAATTTGACTCCTGGAGACCTATGTGTGCCAGAATCGAACTGTGCTCCTTTGGGTTTTCAACACTATGACCTTCGAAAGCAGACTGCCACGCCTTTCTTCAAAGGCACCTTTGGAGGATCCAAACCACCAACCTTCTGGTTAGTCATCAAGCACTTAACTGTCATTCATTTTTTTAGCAGACTTCCATATTTCCTAATACTATTTTAAACCCAGTTTGGAGTTCCTCATATTTCAAAGATTCAAGAAGAAATATATTGTTTCCAAGCATCATCATCATCATCATCATTTTGTATCCTCTAGCTGAAATTCTAGCTTGTTTTTGTTTGACCCTTTTGGTATAAACCAGGCATTATTAATAATTTTTTTAAAAATTAAAAATCCATGTTATATGAGGACAAGGAAAACAGTATGCTACTCGGGTTCCAATTCATGTATGCATGAATTAATTCCCAAGAAAACACGATTAACGTGTCTCTGTGATCAGTGGATGGCTGCAGACAGGTCCTTTCAGCAATACCCTTGTGTTGGTCTCATTAGGCTTGCTTCAAAATAAAAGTCCAATCAAAGCAGTGGGTTCTCAGGGCCTCTGTGGGCCAGTTAAATGCAAGGAAGCGAGGTTGGCTCAGAAGGTTATGGCAACTGTAATTAGGAATCTTAAAGGGATGATCTAAATAGATTATCTCATAGGATACAGGATGATCATGAGATCTTACTACTAAGAAGTTTTAAGAAAACGGAAAGTGCATTGATGGGGAAAAGCTGGAAAAGTTGCACCGAAGAAATTTTTTATTCAAAATGACACCACACCTGTTAATTCTCCAGTGGTTAAAAAAAAAAAGGCTCTCCTGTGAGAATGTGTCTACTCTACTCACCGTCAGCCCTGCTCTTTCCCCTTCAGATTTCTTTTTGTTTCAAAATGCAGAGAGCATTTGTTTTAAAGGAACATGATTTGACTTCCTCCAGGATGCCAAAACTGCATGTGGATCTGTGCAAACTGAAGAGTAAAGAATTCTACAGAACTGTATAGACCACGATGGAGGATCATTCCAGGAACAATAACTTCACAATTGGTTTGATAAAGGCTTCTATGATTTGGGTATAAGGAACACCGTGAAGAGGAATTGATGCATTTGGAGTATGGTGCTGGCAGACTGTTGATGGTACTTTAGCAGTTCCATCAACCGCTAAAAGAACAAATAGAGCTATCTTGGAAGAAATACAACCAAGATGCTCCTTAGAAGCAAGGATGGGATAAGACTTTGTTTTAAAGAGAGACTAGGCCCTGGAAAAGGACATCATGCTTAGCAGAGCAGAGGGGCAGCAAAAAAGTGAAAGCTCATTGACAAGATGGAATGACAGAATGAGGGGGACAATGGGCTCAAATGTAACAAAACTGTGAGCAGGAGCAGGCGGTGTTTTGTCCTCGTGTAGGAATGAATCGATTGGAAATAACTCGACCACACTTAACAAAATGATTTTGCAGAAATATTTTTTATTTACCCTCACGTAATATAGGTGATAAAATATAGTACATAAACAAAACTAATAACATTTACCAGATGCTATGTTAAGGATTAGAGGTGGATTATTTCATTTAATATATCCCCAAGTCTATGAAATCATACACTATTATAATCTCCTCTTCAAGTTGAATTAAGCAGGCCCAGAGAAGTATCTTGCAAAGGACAATAAAGCTAATATAAGGGAGAGAGAAGGCTTCAAAAAGTTCATGGAAAAGTTCCCTTATCTTTTAATTTCATTTTTCCACCAATATTTGAAACTCCCTTATAAATGGTAGAGCTGAGACTCGAACCCAGTCCAAATTTAGTCTCGCTTTCTTTTGCTCTCCTTTAAATACTATGCTTAATGCAGTAGGCATAACAGCAGAAATACACTAAGTTAGCGCCAAAGAATGTTAGAAAATTCCTAATTTTTGTATTATATTAAATATAATAGTTTATATTTAAATTAAAGTACAGACTACGTATTTAATATTTTACATTATCCTCTTCATATTAAATCAAATCGATTCAGAAATATAAAATAATAATAATATCATTCAACTTTGAATGCTTCATCTATTCAGACTCACAATTATGGACAGGTTCCCATAACAATGCTCTCAACTCTGAAAGAACAATTCTTAGAAAAAGTCAAAGACGTAAAATGCATAAAAGGTACACATAATGGAAGCCTAATTTTAAAAATTCTGTCACAGAGGTTCTTTTAACAAATATGG
Organism: Echinops telfairi; assembly: GCF_000313985.2. Lineage (NCBI taxonomy): Eukaryota > Metazoa > Chordata > Mammalia > Afrosoricida > Tenrecidae > Echinops > Echinops telfairi. The sequence goes on from NW_022111373.1 coordinate 11,000,740, forward strand.
GAAGACGACACAATTGCTGAAGAAAAATGTGAGCATAAGCAAATATGGTGAAGAAAACTGATGGTGCCTGGCTATCAAAAGATATAGCATCTGGGGTCTTAAAGGCTTGAAGATAAACAAGCAGCCATCTAGCTGAGAAGCATCAAAGCCCACATGGAAGAAGCACACCAGCCTGTCTGATCACGAGGTGCAGAAGGGACCAGTTATCAGACATCGAAGAACTAAAAATCATATCAGTGGGTGCCCACCTTACTGACACGACCACTAAAGACAACCGTGTGCATAAGCAAATGTGGGGAAGATGAAGAAAGCTAATGGTGCCCGGCTATCAAAAGATATAGCGTCTGGGGTCTTAAAGGCTTGAAGATAAACAAGCAGCCAACTAGCTCAGAAGCAACAAAGCCCACATAGAAGAAGCATACCAGCCTGTGTGACCACAAGCTGTCGAAGGGATCAGGTATCAAGCATCAAAGAACAAAAAATCATATCACTGGAAATGTGGGTGAGTGCAGAGTGGAGACTCAAAGCCCATCAGGAGGCAACAGGACACCCCCTTACTGAAGGGTTGTGGGGAGGAGATGAGCCAGTCAGGGTGCAGGGTAGCAATGATGAAATATATACCTTTCCTCTAGTTCTTAAATGCTTCTTCCCCCCCACTATCATGATCCCAATTCAACCTTACAAATCTGGCTAGACCAGAGGATGTACATTGGTACAGATAGGAACTGGAAACACAGGGAATCCAGGAGAGATAACTCCTTCAGGACCAGTGGTGAGAAGGGTGATGCCTGGAGGATGGAGGGCATGTGGGGTAGAAAGGGGAAACTGATTACAAGAGTCCAAATATAACCTCCTCCCTAGGGGGGGGGATGGACAGCAGAGAAGAGGGCGGTGGGGAGATACGTTGGACAGTGTAACATATGACAAAATAATAATAATTTATGAATTATGAAGAGTTCATGAGAGAAGGGGAAAGGGGGAGGGAGGGGGGGAAATGAGCAGCCGATATTAAGGGCTCAAGTCGAAGGCAAATGTTTTGAGAATGATGATGGCAACAAATGTACATATGTGCTGGACACAATGGATGTATGTATGGATTGTGATAAGAATTGTATGAGCCCCCAATAAAATGATTAAAAAATATATATGGGAAAAAATTCATGATGAATTTCATAGTTGGTTGTATAGCTAGAATGTAAATTACCGCCTGACCTGAGGACACATAGTGGAGTCCTGTAAAGCAATCTTTCTATATCCTAGGAAAAGCAGCATCGATGGACACCATTTCAGTGATCTTACAATGCAGACAAAACAAGGAATATGGAGAATGATGCACGGGATTTATCTTTCCTTAATTGGTTGTGCCAAACTGACCTACTCACTACAGAAGACACACTCCATATTAAAATGTTTAGATATAATTCCTTTGCACATTTATTTTACTAACTTTATGTACAGATGCTGTTTAATTTTTTTATTCTTCTCCAGAATGTATAAAATACATTCTGTAATCCCCAATTTCAATTGCATTAAACAAGTTCAAAATACACTATATGAATTAATTAATTTTACTAAGATGATCTTTTAATAAGACATTTTAAATGAAATTGTATTCCTTTTCAAAACCAGTACTAGAAGGAAAAATATCTCAGGTTCTTATAAAACAAATGACTACAATAACAACACTCACTACTCAGAAAATGGCAGAAAAATAAAATCAAATAAAATAGCAAGCATAAACAAATACAAGGTAACAAGTCAAAAGAACCAGGAGCTACTAACACTTCCAAAACATTTACATTTTCTAAAGATAGCTCATTCTTTGTATATGCACCAAAAGTCCTAACATAGTAAGGGTGGTTAAAATTGGGTGATGAAATCATAAGTTGCATATTGTCAGTTAACATTTTGTGCTTTTGAAAAAAGATAAGTTTTAAGCCTCCTACATGGAAATATTCAAAGAAAAATCAAATTTTAACTACTTTTAAAAAGCGTGTATAATTACATACCAAATAAAAAAAGAAGGAAAAAGTAAAAATAATAACAATCAAATGCTAAAAGCTCCAACTCAAGAAACCAAAAGCAGTTCTCATTTTAGAGATGAGAGATGAATATCCAAATAAAAAATATATCAAAGGAAATTGCATCTTTCAGAGACGGAGTCATATGTAAAATGTTGCTAGAGTCCCTGGTCTTCCCAATGACAAAGTCTCAGGTAGGCCTGGGCACAACTAGGAAAGATGTCTTCACACAATCACTTGGTTCCGTAACCAGTTGCCATCATTTCCAACCAAATAGAAAAACACAGATAATAAATGAAACCATTGCCCGAGAGTGTGAAAAGACAAACCGTAAGACAGAATATTCGCATCTCAGTTCAAGACTTACCTCATAAGACCAGACACACTGAGTCCCACCAAAGCGCCGAACACATCTTCCCACTTCCACATCTTCGTGAGTCGTGTACATTTCTCTAAGGCATTCGCCAATGTGTGGCACCATCCTCCTGAGAACTTCTCGGCTGAAAATCATGCCAGGTCCACCCATACAGAAGTTCTCCCCAGGCTCCAGGCCCAGCTTTCCAAGTTCTTCAGTATTGCCCAAACCAGTCTGTCCCAGGTAGAGAGGTTTACTGCTATTCAGTGATCGCAGAAACTCTTCTAACTTATCACCTACAAAAAGAAAGGCAACAATCACTCCTTTTCCTAATTACGTAATCATGTATAATGCACAAAGTAACGCACAGAACTTCAATTAGACGCTCCATATGTCTTTCATATTAGAAAAGAAACGGCTTTCAAGACTCTTTATTTTCTAAAAAATTACAACGATTGAGTCATGATGAAATTTTATTAATTTCGGTGAAGAACACTGCAAAGCCTTCATGAGTCTCACCATCTCAGGTTTCTTGTTTTGTTTTGCAATCAAAGTAATGATAAAATTCCCCACAATATAAAATAACTATCATATTTAGCAATTGTTTGGCAGACTGTTGGTAGCCAGTAATTACTTTTCCTGATAATTTAGTTTAGTGCATTTTCCTTACCTAATAACTAGATATTAGTCATAGCATCCCCCAGCCCCCACCCCCCTCACCAAAAAAAATACTATCCAGAAACCTACTGCCTAAGTGTAGAGTGTGTTCTACACAAACGTATTTCAAGAAAAAGCTTTCTTGAAACTTAACTTTGGAAGACACTATTTGACACAAACTTGAACATTTTAGCTGATTTCAATGACAGCTTGTGAGTTTTTCAGGTAGCAATTTTTTTAACAGAAATGTGTGGCTAAAGCAGTTCAAAAGCATTCAGTATTCTGCACAGCAATACACTGGGATAAAGAGAGAAACACCTTCTTTGTATTCACAGTATCCTGTTGCATCTGCAGTCATTATCTGGATCACATGCCCTGCACCCTGGATACTAATGAATTTCAGTTGACTACAGGTTCTTAATACAAAGTGCATGTCGTTCTTAATAGACATGGAAAGAATATGACATTTCAGTGTTCCAGAGGACGATCATCCACAACACTGAGCAAATGACAGCAGTTAATGCCATTAATGCATTTTAGAAAGTCTCTTCAAAGTCTAACAAACGTCTGCTGAGAAACTTTTGCATGATTTTAATGAGAAGGAAAAACACACCAAAATCTTCATGGAAGTCCACCACCACCATCACTAACCCCGCCTTTGGCCAAAATCCTTAACCGTATGTATTAGTTATGCAACCGTTAAAAACTGTATTATTAATTATGCAATCATTAACAAACCATTATGTTTGTACCCAATTATCATTTACCAGGAATCCTGTGGTGATTGCTCTCCTCCCACCCCAAACCGAAGCAATCTATACCGTCACTGTTCTACCAAAGTGAGTCTTTGGAGTCTAGGAAAGATAGGATCTGGTTAAGGATGAAGTTAAGAGCCTCCAGGTAAAGAGACCTCAAGTAACCTGGGACTTCGTCCCACCCCTTGGATCTGGGAAAGTAAACCTCACTGAGAGAGCTCATCTAGGGTACAGCCGGCTATGTCCCTAGCAACTCTGACTACTGGTTGGCAAGGGAAGATTTTATTCCTTGGCTCTGGGGAGCTTCGCTTCGGCAGAGTTTAGAAATTCTCTGCCCAGGGCCGCCCACATTCAAGGGAACAGACCGCGGCTCTTTTAAAACCTACAAGAAAAGTTTTCTCATGCAGAGGCTGCTAGTGGTTCTGGGAGGAATTCCCAGCCTTCCGTTATCGCCAAAGCCACGGAGATGGAGGAGAGGAACTGAACTGACCCTAGTGCGAGCTTACACAGCTGGGAACTCCCAGGATCTTTCGCGCGAGCTTTTCCCTCTCCACCACCAGTTCCCATCCTCTAGGCAGGGCCTTTGCTGGGGTGGCTGCGGGTAGCTGGGCGTTGCACTGGGGCAGCGGAAAGGAGCTAATAAGCACTGGGGCACAGCGTGTGCCAGAAGGCTCCCAGTGCGTGGCAGCTCGCATTGAAAAGGGTAAGCACAGGGACGGCCAAAGCGATTCCTCGTCCAATTTCACCAATTCGAAATCAGTGCCAGATCTCATCAAAACAACACAGCAGCGGAATGAAGAAAGAAAACCAGATATCCAGTCTGGCTCGCCCTGGCAGCCTGAGCCTTCCCTTCCCCCACGCAGGACACACCCCTCTGGACCTCTTTAGGAAACTATTGCCACCACCGGCTTTCCAAGGAGCGCAGAGAGCGTGGCAACTGGCTTAGCCCTAGGGTCCCTCCCCACACGGAAAAGAAGCGTGGAAAGCGCTTCCCAGAAACCGAGGCAGCAAGAGTCCAGGAGGCTGGGCAGGTGTGAGGAGGATCCAGCCCTTGGGAGCAAAGGAGGGGAAGACAGGGAACGGTGGGCAGTTGTGAAGGGTGGGGACCACGCAAGCTGGGGTCTGCGGGAGCCCCGGAGCACGTGCTGGCCGACTGGCAGCGCCTGGGCTGGGCAGGGGCTGGGGCGGGTAACAGAGAAGGGAATGGGGTGGGGGTGGGATTAGGGTGGTGCACGCGGGACAACCGGCGCTAGGAGGTCACCTTTGATGTAGACATCGTCGTCCGCACGCATGAACCACTCATACTTGTCCAGGTAGTGGTCGTGCATGTACTTGATCATCATGAAGGACTTTTTCTGGGGCGGGTAGGAGTCGTCTACTCCGGGCAGCGCGATGACCGGCAAGGCTGGCGGGGGCTGGCCGAGCCCGGCGTCAGGCGGCTGCTGGCTGGAAAAGAACTCCACGCGGCCAGGAATGAAGCGCGCCCAAGTCCGCTGCGCCGCCAGCGCGCGACTGCCCAGGTACTTCTGCGCGGTCATCACCCCCACGTACAGGAAATCCCGGGGTCCGGCGCTCGGGGCGGCGGCTCCCCCA
>NW_022111373.1:11007127-11018643 GCF_000313985.2 Echinops telfairi
GGTCCGCAGCCGGCCTCCTCTCCGGAAGGAAACGATCCCAGTCGGGCCACCTCCGGCTGCCAGAGCCGACGCCCCCTTGTCCCTCCTCCCCAGGCCCGGGCTCTCCGTCCCATTTCCCGTCCCGTCCCGCCCCCAAAGCCGGCCTCGCTGCACCCGGCGACCTGGGGCTGCGCCGCCCGGCCCTCGGGGCGTCGGCTCCGCTGACCTCACCGGCGGAGCCCGGGTCCCGCAGCCCCCGGCAGCCACCCGCATTTTCCTGGGCCCTGGCCCCCGGCCCGTTACGCCCCGGCGTGACCCTCCCCACTCTGCCCCGCCCAGGTCCTCCTGCCCTCGACGCGTCGGGTGTTCTGCCCTTTCCAGGCCCCACCGCGCCCACTCTGAGCCTCCTCTACCGGATCCCCATGGTCCCCGGTTCAGGAAACCGCTGGTCCCATCCGAACGCATTTTTTGGAATACAATGAACTCCCGCCCTCTCTACCTGCATGCTTGAGGACCCACCCAAGTGGAACACAGAAGCACAGTCACTGGTGTCTCCTAAGAAAAGCTCAGTGGCTGGCGTTGGAAAGGCTAGAGAAGATCATGACGCGTGAGGGCTCCATCCCCAAAGTACAGAGAAAGCCCTGTTCCCCACCTGTTGTGCTGGGAATTTGTGGAGTTGCCTACTGGTCTTCTCCATGACTCTCTCCTAATCCCCTCTGGTCTGCTCTCACAGCCTTTCAGGCAGGGTCTCCTGGCTAAAGCCTGGCCCAGTAGGACTGGCAGATTATGGAGACATGTGAACAAATTTAAGTTTGCTAATTAACCTTTGGAAGATCCACTCTAAGAAAATCCAAAGCCTGAAAAAATAAAGAAAAAGGCGGGCTTAATCAGAAAATAAAATAGAAATTTGATTTTTATGTGTGTCTATAGACAACAATTATTATAGGTTATATTTTGAAGACGTGGTATTTTGAAGAAGTCCTTTAAAAAATCTCTCTAAAGTTTGGGTATACAGCTATAGTCTGGGCTGGATTCGGTATCTCTTCTGTTTTATACATCAACACAAAGAGATGGTATTAAATGACACTAAGAAGCAAAGGCAATATCCAACAAGGTGCTCACAGCATTGCTGGAACAGCAGTCCTGCCAGAAGTCCTGGGAGAAGTGGTTCTTTCCACATCAGTCACTGGCTGTGCAAGAGCAAGTGTGACTTAATGTTTCATCTGCTGGCGAATGACGCTCCTTTTCCATGTCTAGGTCATTGCCCCCTTACGCTTGGGAATACAGAGTATTGTACTTTTACACTCCATCAAACACAGAGTCCCCTTACGAGCATATATATAACATGTATAAATAGAACATGTGTGTGTCTATAAACACCATATACATAGCACATAGGTGTGATCTAACCAACCACACTTACTACCATCAAGTCAATGCTGAATCATAGCTACCCCTTGTGGGTTTCCAAGACTGTAATTTTTAATGGGAAGAGGAAGCCCAGTCTTTCTCTCCTGGACTTGCTGGTAGTTTCCAACTGCCAACCATGCAGAATGCAGGCCAATGCAACCTCCACACCACTAGGGCATATGTGGTGTATACACCATAAGAATACCATATGTGTGTACATATGTGGTATGTATGGCATATATATGTTAAATGTGTGGTATGCATTGTGTATGTGGTCTACACATGTTAAGTGCTGTCAGATGAGTTCCCACTCATGTACAACAGAAGCAAACACTGCCCAGTTCTGGGCCGTTCTCACTGTTGTTCTTGTATTTGAGCCCACTGATGCAGTCACTGTATCAATCCATCTTGTCCAACGCTTTCCTCTCCTTCACTGCCCTGCTACTTTACCATGCATGATGTCCTTCTCCAGGGGTTGGTCTCCTGAACACACACACACACACACACACACACACACACACACACATCCCAAGGGACATTTTAAACTTTTAGAGTAGAGCTATTCAATAAAATTTTTGAAGATGATGGGATTATTTTTTATCTTTGTTGTTCAATAAAGCAGCCACTTGAATGTGCTCAATGGAAATATTCTACTGAAGTATTTATTTAGTTCTTACCATAAGCCAGGTAACAGCAGCTCACAAAACAGTCCAAGTTCCCGTCTTTCTGAAGCTTCTCCTCTACTACAGAGACACTACCCATACACAGAAGAACTGAATTTTTTATCTTATTTTGTTGTATTAATTTTTTTTAAAATAACCTCAACTGGCTAGTGGCTGCCATATTGAACACTTTTCCAGAGGGTTTCCTACTATAGAGGAAAAACATCATGAAAAACAAATAGTCTACCCAGACAACAACAGGCTCTATGCTGCTTCATTCCAGTAAGCTACATGATCAGTTATTCTTTTCACAAACATAAATGACTCACCAATTGTTTAGAACTTTGCGGGAATAAAGATATCTTCCTTATTCCCTTCATTAATTCACAAGTGTTTAGAGATGACGCATCATATAAGGTGGATTTTATGGAGATGTCCATAAGAAATCCACTGCCTCCAGTCATGCAGCTTTTAGTGCAGTGCAGAAGATGACCATTAAGCAGCCCCCTAAGCCAACCATGGTAAGTTATCTGAAGGAAAAAGGTAAGGGATTCTGATAGATCGGCACCTAATGTAGTCTGGGAGCCAGGGAAGGCATGAGGAGCCACTGCTAGGAAGGATATTGAAGTGACGCTGCATGCTAACTGGGTGACTTTGACCAAGTGATTTAAACTCTTTGAACTTGAGATTCCTCATCTAAACAATTGTCTTTGAGGATTAAGTAAGACTGTGTATGTAACCGCTTAGCGTAGTACCTGATTCGTCGTACACATCAGGAAATTGAAATCTACTTTTTCAATCCCCACTTTCATTATAAAAGATCTTTGATATCTTATATTTTGCGTGGATTTCATAATTTTATTTAATAATTATTCAGTATCACTCATAAACTAGGTATTATCCTAGGGGTAACAGTGAGAACACACAAAGCCACTGACCACATATACTTTTTATTTTATTAAAAGGGGGCCACACGCAGACACAGACACGTGTGTGTGCATGTCATTCATTGTTAAGGGTTGAATGATAAAATCTGTGTCAGCTTCGCTAGAACATAATCCTCCGTGAGTTGGCCGCTATGTAATGATTAAATTGATGGTTATACAATGATGTGATCACATTCATAATGTGACCCGACATGATCAGCCAATCAGTTATAAGAGGATTAGCATAGGATGCAACACCCTTTCTCAGGTCACAGGCCTTATCTGATGTATGGGAGTTTTTCTCTACTGCATCACATTTTATCTTAAGGGATAAAGGGAGAGAGAGCAAGAGAAGGAGGGACCAATGAAAGAAGAGCCAGAAGTTGAGCATGACCTTTGGACTTAGGTCCCCTCTGCTGAGAACCTCCTAGATCCTGGGAAGGCTTGATGCCAGGTCCCAAGGAGCTCTCTAAGGAACACCATGTTCACTGGTGTGGAAAGAAGCAAGATTTTTCCTCAAGAGCTGACAGAGAGAACGTCCCCTTAGAGCTATGCTCTGGGTTAATATATTTATCACTCACTCATTGACATCAGGTCAATTTTGACTCATATCAACTTTTTAGGGCCCAGAGGATCAAGCCCTTAGGATTTCTGGGACTTTAAATCTTGAGAATAGACACCTTCATCTTTTCCCATGGAGTAGCTAATGGGTTCTAATCGATGACCCTGTAATTAGCAACTCAGTTCATAGCCCACTATGGCACCAGGGAATCTGAATATATATGTACACATATATATAGAAATATAGAAATAAATATATATGCCATATGGTAAGTGCGGCAGTTCCACAATTTCCTGTCACCATGAATCAGGTCATAGCCAATGGTGCCTCTGGGTGGGCATGGCTTTCTCCGGAGGATTCTGGGAACCACTGTGTTCCTCCCTCGAGGCGGGACACACTTGCACTCCCTGTGAGACATTCCTGTTGACAAGCTACTTGTGGACACACTGATAGAGCCAGAGCCCTGGAGCTGGAGTAGCCACTTGGAGACCCCTGCCAGCGCTGAGATGCTTCCATTGCCACGGGACCCACAAGACTTTCCACCCACTGGCCTGTGATCTTCCTGCATTCAACAACATTGCATATGTTGGGTGAGTCTGAAGAGGAATTTAGAGACTGATATAGGACGTATGGGCTATGGACTTGAACTGGACTGGGCTGGGATACTTTCTTAAATATGCAATTACTCTTTTTATAAAGCCATTTCTTGTACACATCCGAGTGTTTCTGGAATTGTTTCTCTAGTCAACCCAGACTAACACAGTAAGTGTTTTGAGAGCATATTAACTAGAGTGAGAAGTATAGTGGATATATTTATGTGCTGAGTGAGATTATTTTAAATTAATTGGCCAGAGTAATTCTTTTGATAGTCTTAGGAGAGAAGAGAGGAAATTGAGGAAATCAACTGTGAGAATATCTAAAGGAAGACTTTCCAGGAAGAGGTAATAACTAACTCAAGGGCTTTAAGGTGAATTTGGCATATTGAGAAACAAGGAAGAGGCCCATTTTAGTTAGGAAGGGACAGGGCTGTGGCTAGCAGATTATTTCAGCTAGTGCTATATAATAGATTTACAATGTACCATAAACCATAAATGCAAGACATGTACATTAAAATTTTTCCCCAAGAGGTGTATTTTGAAAAACAGGTGAACTTAATTGTAGTAATATATTTTATTCAATTCAACACATTCCAAAACAGTACCTACCATCCAGTTACACATTCTTACTAAGGTATTTTGCATTCTTTTGTGGGGAGAAATCGGTTTTCTTAATCTATTGTATAGTTGACATTCACAGGCACCTCAACTTAGAGTAACTGTATTTTAAATGTTCAGTAGCCACATGTGGCCACCACATTTTACAGTGCAGATTTTGGCATTTGTATGAACATTGGTAAAAAAAAATGTTGGTTTTATTCTGATGATGATCAAGATGTTGAGCAGAATATGATAAGATTTTTATTTATGCTTCATAAAGATGACATTATTGCCTATGGGAATAAAAAACAACTAGAGTGGAACAAAGGTGAAATAAGATAAGAAAACGTACTATAAGAAGTATTACAGTGATCCCTTCACTTCGGGATGGAAGAGGGAGGCCATTTTTCCATCTCCTCTCCCCAGTTTCTGCACATTTTTCTCATTGGTAGACAGTATGATGCTTGGGAAAGAATTTTTCTATGAGTTATATTTCATATTTACTGAGATTTCTCTAGTTATTCATTTGATATTTCCCAAGTCAGTGAATTAATTTTCTGACACTAACTTTAATTTTGTAGATACTTGACTTTTAAGGTAAATTATTTTCTGGGCAATCTCTGAAAAGGACTAAGTATTTTATGAAAACAAAAGCTAAAGTAATAAGTTCTAAGATGAACTGAAGAAAAATGGGATAAGAGAGCTGTACAGGGATAATTTTATATGGAAACTATATTATTAAAAAGAAATAAACTGTTGAATTCATAGCAAATGGTCTGAAATGTAAGCCTCTCCCCACCTAATTCACAATAAAAACTCATTAAAAAAGAAATATAATAGACTCATAGCTAAAGATAGAAATATTTATATCAACATGCAATATTAATATAAAATACAGAAATATAAGTTATTGTATAACTAGCTAAAAATAATCTGTTTGTAATGTTTAATGTTTTGTGTCAACGTGGATAGTCTGAATTCTGAGGAGTTTGACAGTTAGGTAGTGATATAATTTGGCAGCTATGTAATAATGTAGTTAGCTTTAGTTTTGTGCTATGATAGAATTTAATCACCCCAATGATGCGATCTAGCAATTGCTTCTCAGAGGAGTTTCCTCAGAGAGGTGGTCTGCCTCTGATGGGAAAGTTTGTTGGCATTTTTCTAGAAAGCTTGCTGGCATTTTTGCTGCCTGGGAACCCTGCATCCAGCTCATCACCATCTGACCTCTAGTACTAAGACTCGAGCCAGAGGCCTGGTATATCGCCTACTGCACTGGAGCCATCAGCCCGACATCCCACGAGCCAGGATGTTGCCATCGGTTGTGCTGATCTTGATTTTGTCAGTCATTGCAGCTACGTGCGTCAGGATAAGCATCAGCCTGCGGCCTGACCCATGGATTTGGGATTGGCCAGCCTCTGCCACTCTGTGAGCCATTCCTCTAAGTCTGGTGTTGTGTGGAGGAAGAGCAGCAATTAGGCACTAGATCCAAATAATTACCAAGCTTGTTGACATTTTTCTGTTTTTACGCCATCCTTAAAGAAAGTCATATGTGGGTTTACATACACATATGTGTATGTAAGCTTCACTTGTTTTGCTTCTCTAAAATATGCAGTCTACAACAGCTCTTATCCAAACAATAATGCATGTGAATAGTAAGTAGACATGTGAACCCCCTGACAACATCTCAACGAAGCACCTTGCTGATGGATTTTTGAGAAAAACAAAAACTGTTAAAACTTCCTAAAATTGCCATCATTTCCCTAGAAAATTGCAAAACAGACTCCCCCTTTTCTCCTTGATTCATTTAATAATTTGGAGCATGTCAGTATTTGACTATTAAAGCAATTAAACCATGTGTCACTTTCTCTGACTTGAGCTGTTGGACCAGGAGGCAGTCCAGGCTCACTTGGCAGACACGCCTCTTCTTAAAGGAGCTGGGCCCTTGGCTGCGGAGAGGCGTTCCTGTGAACCACCGACACCACGTCTGACACACGCAGTAGACAGCCAGTTAGCGGACTGCCTTGAAGGTACTATGGCGTTTTCACTGATTAGAAAGAGTTAGTAATAGCCTTTAAGTCACGGAAAAATACAAAATTGAATTACAAATGGGAGGATGTGTGCCATATTTTAATGGTTTATGAAAGTTAAAGGTAAATGTTCCAATAAGTAGTTCAGCGTATGCTTCTGTTACAAAATGCCATCAAGTTTAGGGTGGTACGGACATTTTGATTCCGTATTATACGGTGATATTTTGAATCCTATCATTTTTCCTTGACAGATCAAGGCTGAGTGGGTTTCAATTGTGTGAAGCAACTGTGGCATCTAGTGGTTAATAATCATAATGGAATTTCAGTTTGTTCCTAAGGATTTGTTTTGTTATAAAGTATTCTTGACATTTCTTAGGAAGAGTATAATCACAGAGACACAATAAAATGGCTATTTAATTATATTTTACTTCCTCAAAAATAAGCACAAAGTTTATATCTTGAACTATGACAAGATAATTACTTAGTGTAGATTATAAATGATTTAAATTTCAGGACTTAATCTACCTTGAGTTAATCACCACTGAAATGTTTCAGTTTAATATACCTCTCTTCACTGACATGTGATGTTCTTCAGGAATTACTCATTTCTCTTTTAGACATGATAATGGCATTGTGGCTCTGTTTGAGTTCATGCTTCTTGGGCTTCTTTTTCTTTTGAGTGTTTGTTTACTTGTTTGCTTTCTTGGTGGGGTGGGAGAAGGGATCCCCAAGTATATGCTGAGATAATTGTAAATGGAATGGCTGCTGTTTGGAATCCGGAATAATGCAGAATGCGGATGACTGAGTGTGGAACGCCTTTCTGTCGATGAGACTCGAGATATGAATGGTGGTTCATTGACCAGGCACGGATATCTACTGGGGTTCTGTGATGAGAATACGGGGTTTCATCATACTATCTGTCAACTTCACATAAATTTGAAATTATGCAGAATATATATTTTAAATTTGTTTAAGGTCAGCAGACACGTAACATCTGTTTTCTAATAGACCTATCTGACCGGGAGATGGTCCACTTGTCCAAGCCGTCACTGCACATGGAGGAAAAGGAGACACAAGGTGCCACTTCTAAATGGTTCAGAATGAAGGCATCCATCCTGCATCTCTGCTGGGCTCCTCTGGTAATCTGTTATAGATAAGCAAAATTCCCCATCAAGCTGTCATGAAGAAAGAAATCCTGTTTATGATTTAAAGTTTCTGTGTGTTTGTTTTTTCTGCTTACAGAGTAAAATCTAGACCGAGACCATGAGCTGCACATAGAGCTCCTCAACCAATATAAATTTCATCTAAAATATGTGTTTTAAAATATTTTCTCATTTCACTACTTCCTAAAATATCAATATGTTCCAACTCAGTATTTTCTCTAAGAAAATTTAAAATTCATGTGCTATCTCCCTTCCTATTTTTGTGATTTTTTATGCCCTGTCAATTTCTTACTGTCCTATCCTATCCTGAAGATCCATGTTGGTCAATAGAAATATAACAAATATGTGCAGTTGTAGAGTTTTAGTAGACACACTTAAAAGAGCAAAAGGAAACAGGTGACATTAATAACATATGCTATTCTGTATTGCCTAATATATCCAGTTCTGAGTATTAACCATTAAACCCCCCTTTCTAATTAACAAAGAGATCACTGGAATCCAAAGTCTTTTAAGAACTTATGGTACTGCTTCTTCAAGTATATTATAATATATTACATACTAACCCAAGAACATTGCACACATACACACACACATTTCATTTTTCTAGCTACATTACCATTACAAAATAAATACAAGGAGCATGATTATAGATCTTTATTTTTCTGTTATATTGTTAATTATCAGGATATTTTGCTAGGATGTAGTGTAGGCTAACCCCTTCATCTTTAAAGCGTTGTCAAGGTGATATAGCTCACACAGCCAATTGAACGTTCTGTCCATGACTTTGCATCTAGAGTAAGTGAGATAGGCACAGATTAGAGTTCATTTGTTAAAACCATTTTATTGGAGACTCTTACAGCTCTTATCCCAATCCATCCATCCATCCATTATATCGAGCACATTTGTACATATGTTGCTATCATCATTTTCAAAACATTTTCTTTCTACTTGAGCCCTTGGTATCAGCTCATCCCCCACCCCCCTCCCATCCTCAGGAACTCTTGATAATTTATACTTTTTTCATGTCTTACAATGACCGCTATCTTCCTTCACCCACGTTTCTGTTGTCTGTCCTGCTGAGAGAGGGTTTATATGTAGATCATTATGATCGGTTCACCCTTTCTCCCACCTTCTCCTTAACCTCCTGGTATCGCTACTCTCATTATTGGTCCTGAGAAGGTTATCTTTCTTGGATTTTCCATGTTTCCAGCTCCTATCTGTACCAGTGTACATACTCTGGTCTAACCAGATTTGTAAGGAAGAATTGGGGTCATGATCGTGCGGGGGAGGAAGCATTAAAGAACTGGAGAAAAGTTGTATGTTGCATCAGTTCAATACTGCACCCTGACTGGCTCATTTCATCCTGGTGACCCTTCCTTAAGTGGATGTCCATATGTCTACAGATGGACTTTGGGTCTCCACTCTGCACTCCCACTCATCCCCATTGATATGATTTTTGTTCTGGGTCTTTGATGCCTGGTACCTGATGCCATCAACACTTCATGATCACAAAGACGGGTGTGCTTCTTTCTGCCATCTGGACTTTGTTGCTTCTCCGCTAGATGTTTGTTTGTTTATCTTCAAGCCTTTAAGACCCCAGATGATATATAGCTGGGCACCATCAGCTTTCTTCGCCACATTTGCTTATGCACACACTTTGTCTTCGGCAATCATGTCGGGAAGGTGAGCGTCACAGAAGGCTGTGTTATTAGAGCAAAGTGTTCTTGTATTGAGGGAGTACTTGAGTAGAGGCCCAATGTTCGCCGGCTAGCTTAGTAGTTGACACATAAATATATGTACATAGATCTATTTCCCTATTGTTATAAATACATTTACATGCGTACATGCCTGTATTTAGACCTCTATAAATGTCCTTTGCCTCCTAGTTTTTTCCTCTATTTCCGTTTACTTTCCTCTTGCCCCACTATCATGTTCAGCCTTCATTTGGGCTTCAGTAATGCCTCTCAGCTACATTGCCTTTGATCAAGCCCTCCTAAGCATCCTACTCCCTCCTCTCCATTGATTTTTAAATCACTTGTTGTTCCCTTACACCTGGGTTTGTTGACACCCCCCTTCCTTTCCCCTGCCTCTCCCTGCTCCATGTTCTCCCGGAACCCTCAGTCCTGTTGTTTTCTCCTCTGGATTGTTTATACTGCCTATTTTATGTAGATAAACATGCAGAGACAATAATAGGCATAAAAACAAGATGGTGCAAACGAAAACAAAGCAACAAAAACAAAAATAATGACAAAAAGAAGAAACGCATATAAATAGTTCCAGGTCTGTTGATGACCTCTAAGAGTGTTTTCCAGTCTATTCTGATGGGGTGCCATGCCCTGGCCCCAAAGTCTATTTTTGGTTTTCCCTGGGAACTTCACTGCTTTGCTCTCTTCTTGCTCTGTTGTATGCCCTTAGTGTTTCGCCCCAGTGTGGTGGGGTCAGATCAGGCACAATTCGTGCACTGTGTCCCGAGTCTCCCCACCCCTACCCCCCAGCCACGTGAGGGACTTTGTGTCTCATGGTGGGGCCGGTCCTAAGGTCCTCTATGTTCATTGGCTGTTTTGAGCAAGAATATCATTCTCGGGGCTTTGTGGGCCAGTATGTGTTCAGTTCTCTCTCCTCCCCTTTGTGTTTGCTCCTGTGTGCTCTGATCAGATGCATAGGGTTCATTTTTAAGACTGCTACACCAAGCAATGGATTTTTACTTACATCCATAGTGAGCTAATAATAAAATGAGTCTTTCATTAGGCTTGAAAGGCAAGTTTTATGGCTTTCTAAAGAAAACTAGTTCTGGAAACAGTGGGCTTTTTTGGTCAATCACTCTTTTCACCAATTTTTTTAAAATGTGGTTATTTACATAAATATTGTTTTTATTATTTTGATACGTTTGTTTTAAAATAAATTAATATTTTTTCTCATTTAAATTGCTAATATGTTAAGCCTTGGTGCTCTCATTAAATTTTAAGAATGTAATAAGATTCCAGAAAAAAATCATTTGAAATCGAGGGAAGTTCTTTTATCGTTTTCTCTGTTCTAGAAATAGCAAAGTAGACACTCTATGAAGCACGTAGTTAGTAGTATGTAGTTATAACTCTTTGTTCATGCTAATAGTCCGGGATAACATGAGGGTAGACTATGTGCATTTGGAAGTTCTGAAACGTTGCGAGTGCACTCCTCCTACATGCGTTTAGACCCATGTCTCGTGCATTGCAGGAGAACAGCTGTGAAACTTTTTGTGTGTCCTTCTCTCGGGGGTCAATGGCATGATCTAATCTGTGCCAAAAATAATTTAAACCATTAAAGATTTTACTGTCAATTTTATGCTGTAAAAAATAGTTAATTTTAGAAAATTTTAGAGGCTACATTTCATTTCCAAGAAAGCAAGCTGCAGGAAAATGCACCATTCAAACACTCCAACCATTTGTACTAGTGTGTCAAAAATAATTTAATTAATCACTGAGTTAATTCTAGGGTTAGAGAGTCATAAAACTGAGTGAAGAAGCTAGATGATATTGCTATACTAGTAAGGTTGAAGCAATTATTTGCCTAGTGAAGGGACCATAGCTCTAAGAATAGAGGAAATGTTAAATT
>NW_022111373.1:11019497-11022978 GCF_000313985.2 Echinops telfairi
TTTTCCAGACTGTACTTCGCATGTCTACCTTCACAGAAAAAAGAAAGAAAGAAAAAGAAAGCCAACAGGAATAGTAACACCCCATCTGAACCAGATTCAAATTAAATTTAGGTTCTAGTATTAGCAGCACATAATTGAAACTCCAAGATAATGTGATTGTCATCAGGGTTGCTTCAAATGTTCTTATGATTATATCAAATACTTTAAAAATAATTAAAATTTTGGGACATAAGTTAGTGCTTTTCAAAATGGGATCTTCAGGATTTGATATAAGTATTTCTAATATTTTAACATAAATATTCATAATAAGTCTGGTCCTTAAATCAGAATCCCTGAAATTGGGGGCTAGGAATCTATATTCAAAACCAGATACATTTATAACAAGTCATTCTTAGAGCATACTGGCGTTTTGAACTACTCTTCGACATCTTTTTCGGTAAGTGGC
This sequence comes from Echinops telfairi, assembly GCF_000313985.2. Lineage (NCBI taxonomy): Eukaryota > Metazoa > Chordata > Mammalia > Afrosoricida > Tenrecidae > Echinops > Echinops telfairi. The sequence goes on from NW_022111373.1 coordinate 11,019,943, forward strand.
TAACTCAACATTCTATGAACATACATTAAGCAGAAGACCTAGATGGTACCTGGAGCCCTAACGGAGGCCTAATTGTAGGCAGTTCAAAACCACCAGCAGGTCTTCAGGAGAAAGAATGGGCTTTCAATTCTTGTAAAGAGTTAAAGTTTTGAAAACTCAAAACTCACAAACTCCTGTCCTGTCGGGTCCCTCTGATTTAATAGCAGTGAGGGTGGTTTGGTTTGAGATGTGACCCAGCTATGACTACTAACTGTGCTAAATGGAATTACAATAGAAGGTCCTAGGTAGGATGGGAGAAAAATGTCTAACTAAACTCAACATCCCAGAAAAGACTCGATTTACTGGGAAGATGGAGATTGGTGGAACCTCTGAGACTATGACCGTCAGTCACCTTTCAGGTCGTGAAATGAATTCAGCCTCCTAGGTCAATATTTAACCATATGATAAACAAGTGTATATGGCAACAATAACACTTGGGATCAAAAGGACAGAATTTATTCAAGGACAAAGTTCAGAACATTTGGGAAAAAAGGAGGAATAGAAACAGGAAACACAAGTAGGAAATTGGATAAGAGAATTTTCATTGTAATGATTGAACTTAATGCGATTAAACAAAATGTATATGACTCATTGAATGGAAAACTGGTCTACTCTGTAAAACTTTCATCCAATTCACAATAAAAAGTAAAAGAATACATGATGGTAAGCAACAACAGTCAAAATCAAGGCTATTACACACTGATAATGTGGATCAGCCTTTAAAGCACAGAGAGCCCAAACAGATTTTCAGTCCAAAACGTTAGAAGATGCTACATTCATGGGATATTTGAAAAGTCATTGTTGGCCATTTCCCTATATCTTGCTTTCCTTCATCAAGAAGCAGACCTGGGAATACAGTCTGAGAGCAAGCAGCTTCTTTGTAGAGTGATTCCATAGAAAAATTGTTGGAGAGCTGGGAAAGGAAGAGAAGTAAGGAAATCAATTGAGGATAAAGTCTAAATGTATGCCGTGTAAACTGTAGATTGTTGAAGTTTCAATACACTCGGGAACTCTTATAGACGGTGTAGGTCCTCGTCCTAAGCGTCTACAATTTGAGGAATTAGTGTAAATGTACACCAACTACTGTCAGTCACTATCTGAAGGCTAACCTCAGGCAGCATTAATTCCCTGTCACTTCTGTCTATCATTTGCATGGTCCGAGTGTGCTCCGGTTGCTAGGAAAGCCCTTCAGTGATGAGTTCAAGGTGCTGGTATTTGGATGAGGACTCACTGGCAAACACAGAAGTGAGAAGAGCAAGGGCGAGTGGGCAGGTTTGTGGCACCCTCTGCTTTAACAAGCTGAGAGTGAGTTTCACTCAGGATTTTGGACATCCTATACTCTATACAGATTTAAGTCATATGGATCATTAACCCTTAATACACCGAGTAATATTTTCAAAGTATGTGTCTTATAAGTTTAGATTTCTTTGAGAAATGAATCTTCTGTGAACATCCTTTTTTTTGGGAGCCATTGGCTTTCCTGATGCTTCCTTGTTGAACTACCAGAATTTTTGATAGGAAAAAAGTATGCCTGCCTTATCAGGTCTTAGATTTGGGAATTCCCTTTAACTGCTTTGTTTAAATATTCTATTATAGAAAATTTCAAACATATATCATTGGTATACATGAACCATAACCTTCTTGTATTCAACCCTTATCAACTCACCAATAATCTTGTTTTATTGATTTCTCTATCCACTTAACTGCTAGATTATTTTAAAGGAAATCCAGACATTGTCATGCACTCATAAGTATTCTATTATTTATCTCTAGAAATAAGAACATAAAAAAGTCATCTCATATTTTAAGCATTATTCTTTAATATCATCAAATATCAGATAATTTCAAATTTCCAATAATCTTCCAATACAATTTCATATTGTATAGTAGTCTTATAAACTCTGTATTTATTTCTACAGTTTTACTCTACATATCTGTCAAGCTTCTTTTTATAGATTCTGTTTCCCTTTATTTTTCTTGTATTATATATTTACTTAAAATATAAAATCACACCTGAATTGTTTATTCAATTTGGTTTTCTCACAGTCTAGGTTTTGAATGCTGTGCCATTCCTATGGTGATTAATATACTTCTCTGTCTTCTATGTGTCCTATGAATAGGGAAATTGGAAATGGGAATCTAGAAAATTATTCAACTAGAGATTCAATTTTTCTTTTTAAACAAAAGCACTTCATAAATGGTTGTTTTTCCCTCCAATGCGTAATGTTTATCTCTCCCTTTCTGATCCAACCAGATCTTGATAATACATGTCTAGATTCTGTGGTTCTTTAGAAGCTCCAAGTTCTAATTTTTCCATTGTTTCTTTATTAGATGGGATAATTCTATGAAGAATTTACTATCACCTACTATTTTTCTGTATATGTACAATCTGCATGGTAAAGATAGGATAAATGGCGTGCCTTAGGGTTCTCTAAAGAAAAAGAACCGATGATGGATACACACACACACATACACAAGATGAGACTGAGACCTACTTATTTATTTCAAGGAATTAAGTTATATTTTTGATTGTTAGGGAAGTGGGTGGCTGGAGGGAGACTAAGGGTTGGAAAGAGTGCAGAGTGAAGATAGTGTTCTACTGAAATATCTATTGTCTCGAGATTGAACACACCCCAAGGAAGCTCCTTTTTCAACTGATTGTTTAATTAGTTTTCTTTAAATTATACTATGTGAAGTCATTATATTGTAGCAAACAGGCTTTGTGCTTGGTAAGCCATGGGAATCACAACCTAGCTAACATGACACATTAAAGCAACTCTCATTTTTTCCCTCTTCGGTCTTAATGTAGATTGTAAAGGAATTTTTAAAAGATGCATGAGCAATTCCTTAGAAGGCCTTGCTAAGTAAAACTATTTAAATAATCCAAAAAAAGAAGCTTGTTCCCACCAGAGGGAAACTCATTTTCTGCTGTGTGATTCCTAATCACATCACTAATATCCAGCCTACACATCAGGCCATAAAGGTGTGGGAAACCTA
>NW_022111373.1:11029563-11030922 GCF_000313985.2 Echinops telfairi
TGGATTTATACAGTGGCTGCAACAATGTGCTCAAACGTGACTATGATGGGGACGGTGCAGGATCAGGAAGTTCTGTTCCGTTGTACATAGTGTCACTGTAAGAGGAGCTGTCTGCATGGAACAGCAATATAGCATGTGATACTTAATCGGCCACAGGAATCCAAAGACTGCTGAGCAAGACTACAAGGAAAAGACAAGTTCATGTTTGTGGATATCCAAACTACTCCATCTTTAAGATGGCCTGTCAGCGCCTTGCAGTGTTTGTAGGGTGGGTGGAGAAGTCTAAAATTCGCTTTGCTTTCAATGTTGATTAAATTTTATAGGAAAACCTTAATGACTTTGCAGCTTGCTCTTGTGGATCAATATTTTAAACAAGATAAACACCCGCAACACACGGTTTGGACCATAGAAGAAGATTAATAACTGTTTCCTTTATTTGAATACTACCCTTACTTTATTTCACACACATAGATATGGATCTATTGATATAATTTTGATGACCTGTTGTGGTCTGTCTGCGGTTAAATTTCTCTTTAATTCTCCTGACTATCTAGCCCTCTTATTCATCCTCTCAACAAATATTTTATAAGCACCTCCTACGTCAGGGAGGAGCCCTGGTGGTTGGGCTGCTAACCTCCAGCTCAAAATCGCCAGCTCCTCCTCAGGAGAAAGATGGGGCTTTCTACTCTCACAAAGAATTACACCTCAGAAAGTAACAGGGACACTCCTAGCCTGCCCTATCGGGTCTCCACGAGTCCACATCAACTGGGTGGCAGGGAGCTAAGGTGTTTTGTTTTTTTTTTTGTCTAGATGTCAGAGAGTGTCTGGGTGGTAGAAATGGTTAAAATGCATGGCTACCATCGAAAGACTGGAGATGTTAGTCAACCAGGAGTCACCTTAGAACTAAGACCTAGTGCTCTACTTCTCAAGAGTTGGGTATTGAAAGTCCTGAGGCGCAGAGTTCCATTAAGCAAAGTCCATGCAACAGCAGCTGGTTTACAGACTAGGCATTGCTCTGGGTTCTGGAGATTTAGTGTTAGATGAATCAGATAAAATTCCTTGCCCTCATCTTGGGGAGCTTATTACACACTAGTTGGAGTTCAAAGGTCACAAAGAAAGAACATGACTAAACTCTAGGTATATCAAGGAACCCTGGTAGCATAGTGGGTTACATGTTGCACTGATAATTACAAGATTGGCAGTTTGAAACCACCAGCCACTCCATGGGAAGAAGATGAGGCTTTCTACTCCCATAATAATAATTTATAAATTATCAAGGGTTCATGAGGGAGGGAGGAAGAGAGGGAGAGAGGGGGAAAATGAGGAGCTGATACCAAGGGCTCAAGTAGAAAGCAAATG
>NW_022111373.1:11031540-11040090 GCF_000313985.2 Echinops telfairi
CTATAAATGCATTGATTCCCCCACTTCCTTATCCGATGTCCAACTTTCACATGTATCTGTTGATATTATCTGAGTCAGTTCTGATAGACAGTGACCCTGTGCACAATAGAATGAAACACTCCCCGGTCCTGCACCATTTTCACACCCTTTCCCCTGACTGAACCCTCTGCTGCAGCCATTGTGTCGATCCATCTCATGAAGGGCCTTCCTCTTTTTCACTGCCCTCGCGTTACCAAACACGATTTTCTTCTCCAAGGACTGGTCTCTCCTAACAATATGCTCAAAGTATGTTAGACAAAGTCTCTCCATCCTTGTCTACAAGGAGCACTCTTGCCGTACTTCTTCCAAGACAGATTGGTTGTCATTTTAGCAGTCCACAGTACTTTCATCTTTTTCTCCAGCACTACAAATAAAAAGCTTCAATTTGCAAGACAAATAGGCAGACAACTGGTAGACACACATATGAAGTGATTAAAAATACCATAGCTTGGGCCAGGCACATTGACACATTTCAGTGTTCAAAGTAACCTCCCTCCTTTTCAACACGCTAACAAGTTCTTGTGCAGCAGATTTAGCCAGTGCAATGTGTGATTGCATAGCTTGACTACTGCTTCTATGAGCGTTGATTGTGGATCCAAGCAAGATGAAATCCTCGACAACTTCAATCTTTTCCATTTATCCTGATGTTATATATAGGTCCAGGATTTTGGTTTTCTTTGCATTGAGCTGCAATCCATCCAGAATGCTACAACCCTTGATCTTCATCAGCAGGTGATTTAAGTCCTCCTCACTTTCAACAAGCAAGGTTGTGTCATCTACATATCTCAGGTTGTTGATAAGCCTTCCTCCAATCCTAATGCTCTGCTCAGCATACAATTGAACAAGTATGGTGTGAGGATGCAACCTTCATGCACACTTTTCCTGATTTTAAACTATGCAGTATTCCCTTGTTCTGTTCGAACAACTGTCTCTTGATCCATGTACACATTCCATAGGAGCACAATAAAGTGGTCTGGAATTCCCATTCTTCTCAAGGTTATCCATAGTTTATTACAGCCCACACAGTTGAATGTTTTCACATAGTCAATAAACAAAAACACAAGTATACATCTTTCTGGTATTCTCTGCTTTGAGCCAAGATCCATCGGACATCAACAATGGTATCCCTTGTTTCATGACTTCTTCTGAATCAGGCCTGAACCTCTGTCAGCTCCCTGTCAAGATACCATTACAATGGTTGTTGGATGATTTTTAGAAAAATTTACTTGCATGTGATATCAATGACATTTTTCTATAATCTGAGCATTCTGTTGGGTCGACTTTCCATGAATTGGCTACAAATATGGATCTCTTCCAGTCAGTTGACCAAGCAGCTCTCTTCCAAATTCCCTGCCATAGACAAGTGAATGCTTTATTGGAGATTAAATATGAGCAAATATTTAAGAGGAGTTGAGGAGGAAAAACCTAGTGATACCTGTGGAGAGAACATTGCAGAGAGGACATCTGCCCTACGTTGTAAGAGCAACAAAGAAGCTAGGATGGTGGAAGGGCAAGAGTAAGATGGTAAGTAAGAAAAGTGTGGTAAGACAATTAAAGAAAGGTAGAAGTGTGACTTGTAGTCTCTTGCTTGTTAGTTTATGGAAAGCTTTTAGTAGCAGTGGATTGGAAAACCATGTTACAGTTTTGAGCCAAGGAGGTGCATGATCAAAGATTTAACACACATTTAACATGTCTTTCTTCGGAATCGGTTTCATAGAACCTTATTGTCCATGAAAATTAGCATCCCAATTTAGTTTTATGTTGCACATGCATCTGATATGTATCAGGTAACTTCTTTAAAGTGTCTTTACATTTGTAAAGTTCATATTTTAAAATAAAATTTATTTCCACCACCCCTCAAGAGCCTGCATGCATCTGAAGAACATAGGCTCATGCCTACTGAATTAGGTGAGCTTATAAGCTTATGAGCTTCGATTTCTAACATTCTGCGTGTTTTTGTTTTCCAATGAAACAAGCTGCCCTGACTTCTAGCTACACATATTTAGGCCTGACCTCTTTACATTCTCTGCCGGTTTTCAGCTTGTTAGTGAATGGTCTTGTCTATTTCTTCGTGCAGTTTTGCTCAGGGATCCTGCTAGTGCTGTTTAGGGACATAATCCGCCAAGTCAGTGGAGCTGAGATGTATTTGATTAGCCACATTTCAAAATGGCTTGAGATGACGTGATTTTCTTGTCCCGTGATGTATTATTTGAGAGGCAACACTAATAAAAGTGAGGAGGAATTCAAGCTTCAAAATCTGATTGTGTACGTGTGACGGGGCATTATTTCTGTGCAGATCATTTGTGCTTCGCCTCCGTATTTCTCCTTCTTGCTGCATCTAGGAGGTAGCTAGGCCATTTGGGTTCCTTTGCTTCAGATTTGATTTTGTTTCGACTTTTACAGCTGAAAGTAGATTCCTCTTAAGGACAAGAGCCCTCCCCACCTCTTATAAAAGTGGTAACTGGATAAGATGATCTTGGCTGTGGAGGATACAACAGAGAGAAGAGAGGGAAGAATGGAGTAAGGCTAAGTGGTAGGAGAATGAGAGCCTTGGTAATTTAGACCCCTGAAAGGGAAGCAAGAGTGCAGTTTCACAGTTATCGGGACTTAAATCCCTCTAGAGGCGGTCACCATCAGCCTCTATGGAGACAGGACTATCAGTAGAGTGGTGTGGGCGCTGCAAGATCCAGGGCACCTGAAAAAATGAGGACAGAGAATCGCTTCAATTGGAGGGGCCATGCACAGGGGCAAGGAGGCTATCTTGGCACTAACCACCCTCCACCTATAACTCCAGGGTTCAGTAATACCTTACATTTGATTCCTTACCATCCTTTCTAAGTTGAAATGGACTTAGAATGACTTGTTAAAATGAAAGTACTGCGGCATGGCACATACATTGACTCTCTCTCTCTCTCTCTCTCTTTGTCATAAAGTCCATGCTGATTCATTGATTATATAGACGAAGGTTGATATCGGACATAGATATGTCTTCCTTAGGCAATACTCCTTGCTGTCGTATTTTCCTTCCTCCGACTGTCTGGGGCGTCTGAGCTGCGGATCTCCACAGTAACCGCTGAGGTTTTAACCACTGTGCCACCAGGCTTCCTTTCTTGAGACAGCAAAGACCTTTACAACTACTAAAACATGGATTTATTTCTAGAGCAGCGTTTCCTTTTCATATAGAGTGTCAATAAAGTGCTTGCTGGTGCTTCAAGATCTTGTAGCTTCTGAACGTATTTCATTCAGCGTGGTTCTCAACAAGCGCATATTTTCAGTTAATGGATGTGAATAAAGCTGACACATCCAATAGAGATTTTCAACTCTTTAGTTTTATACGCTGGGGAAATTTCAAATAATAATTAGGATGCACAAGACTTTAGAGAACATTTTAAAGAGATTAATTATTTCCTAACTTTGAAGGACTAAATCATGTCTAATTTTATTCATTTAAATGTATTCAATCTTAAAACAAAAACAAAGACAACGATCCTTAGATTGTATGCCTCCTCTCCCATTTAGGTATAGCCATATGCATTATATACATTACTCCTCTGGTGGCAGTACAGTTACATATGTATTTTAACTTGAAAAGGAATGATAACTTTCATGTAACATATGAGCAGATATTTATGAAACAATGATAGCCAGAGTGCTCCTTAGAAACAAGAATGATGAGAGTTCATCTCATCTACTTTGGACATGTTGTCAGGAGGGACCAGTCCCTGAAGAAGGGCTTCATGCTTGGCTAAGCAGAGGACTAGTTAAAGAGAGAGAGAGAGGAAAAACCACAACTAGATGGACTGACACAGCAGGTCTGAGTGTAGGCATACTTGTGAGGATGACACAAGACAGGGTGCTGCTTCATTCTGTTGTACGTAATGTTGCAAGGAGTCAGAAATGACTTTGGAGCACTTAACATCAATAATTTTTGTTTTGACGAAAAATATTGAAGTGCTGGGACTTCCAAAAGAACAGACAAATATGTCTTGGAAGAAGAACGGCCAGCATAGTCCTCAGAAGCAAAGATGGCTAGACTTATCTCACCTACTTTGCATATATTATCAGGAGAGACCAGTCCCTGGAGAAGGACATCATTTTTGGTAAAGCAGAGGGGCAGTGGAAAGAGGAAGACGATTGACCTATCGGGTTGATGCAGTAGCTACAATATTAGGCTCAAACATAAGAACAGCTTTGAGGACGGCCCAGGATGAGGCAGTGCTTCGCTGGTGGGGTCTGCTCACCAGCCCCGGCCGGAAACAACATAAAAGCCTCACACAATGACTGATGAGCGTGCTGTTGAAAGCAAGATGCTCTTACTGCATCAGCGAGTGCCCCCATGAAACATGGCTCTGGCAGAGCTGTTGTTAGATGCTGTGGGTCAGCTCTGATGCACCGGGGCCTTGTGTGGGGTCCCAACAATTGGGGATAGATGAATTTACGACTATGTAAGAAAACCTACGTTGAAAAAAACCCCAGTATTGAAGCAAAGCAAAGGTGGAAAAGTTATAGCATGCTATAGCTTTTTAAAAAAGAACTCAAAGTGAAGAAACTCTTAGTAAGTACAGGAAAAATTGAAAAAGCAAAGACATAAATCTCTGAATTTGATGGCACCAGCAGCACAAACTCCCTGAATCCAAAGCTGCCAACCAGTGGCTCAGACGGTCTACTTATTTTATTTTGACATGGAATCTCTGATTCTGGCACTGAAACACAGTCTATGGATAGCACCAAACCAGCAGATATTCTAACCTGGCAGAATTTTTGTGAGCTACTTCAGTACCACAGTTGTAAATTTCCCTGAAATTTTTCCCCTAATGGGGGTGTTAACAGAATGATAGAAAACTTGAATATTAAATTTCCAGTTTTCTGGGAATTTTATGCACAGATTGTAGACATTGCTGCAGACATGTTGTGACAAATACTTAATGGAGTCCGGTTCCAGTCTGGGGCCTTTAATGAATGTACTATGCAAATGAAATATCATCTTGAAAGTTGTTATTCTATTTTAATATTGGAAAATAAATTAGATGACAAAAATTAGAGCACTATTTTTTTACTTTAGAAAAGAGTGTATTTCTAAATTCAAACCAAAGTGTTAAATTATAAATTGGATAAAAAATAATGCAAAGTAAGTAAAACAGAACAAACCATCAAGCTATTGGTATGTTATAAAATAATTTAGCTAGAAAAAAATAATTTAGCTATACTGTAGAAATTCATTTTAAATGAACATTAAGGTCATTTTTAAGAATTCATTTTACTTTTTTGTTAAGAATATATTCAAGAGAACATACACCAATTCACAAATTTATATGTTTTTTTCCCTATAAAATTAACCTAGTTTAGAATGCTTTCAAATGGAAGGACAACATATCATAAAAGGTAGTATATTGTATGTGTAATAAATAAGTGGATATATTTGAATATTATAATTCAGCTAACTTTTTCCTACTGTACAAAATCAGCATTGTAAAATATTGTAAAGACATATTTAAATTGATTAATCCCCACATTTCTCTGTTCTTTGGGGTAATATGTTTCTGAAAATTCCTGTGATTACACTGCATAAAGTATTACCAAACTCTTTGAAGTCAATACGTAATTGCTGCCGTACCAAATTCACACAAACACTGAACAGATGTGCACAGAATACAGATTCCTATGTTTTTTTGTAGTGTTTTCTAAACCAATCACAAAGAAAATCAATGGACTTGAAGGGATATTTTAGAAATAACTTATCTTTCATTTGAAACATTGTCTTTCAACTTAATAAATCTCTACTGCATTACTATTCTCTCAATATAAAATTAAACTTCCTACAGGGTTCTTTTATTTTTTTTTTAACTTTCCTCTTAAATGTATTGCAGCCCTTTCACCAGCAACGAATGAGAATTTCTGTGGCCCCACATTCTTGCCAGAATTTGCTATTGTCAGTGTTTGGGATTTTAATCACACGAATAGCTGTGCAGTGGTAGCTTGTTGTTTTTATTTGCAATTCTCTGACGCTATAAGATAGTAGACATGTTTCTTCATGCCTGTGCTATCTGCATAGTCTTCTTTGATAAGGTGTATATTCCAATCTTTTAACAGATTTATCACGGGTTATTTTATTAATACACTTTCATTGTTCTTTGTATATCTCGAATACAAGTTCTTTACCAGATTCATATTTAAAACTTGTTTTCTCCCCTTTGGGGCTTGCCTTTTCACTTTTGTATCATGTCTTTTTAAGAGCAAACATTTTAAATTTTGTTGATGTCCAATTTATTGATTTTTGTCTCTTTCATTCTTCACATTTCTTGTGTTCCATTTAAGAATATTTTGCCAAATCCAGGTTCACTACGATTTTTGTCCTGTTCCCCTGCAGAACGTGTGATGGTTTTAATTCTTTCATTTAGGTCCCTGGTTCGTGGTAAGTTCATTTTTAAATATGAGGTGAGGAAAAAGAAACATCCCGTTTGCTTGTTATATTTTGTTTCATTTCTATCCAGCTGTTTCTGAACTATTTGTTGAAAATGTATTCTTTCTCTGGAATTACCTTGACATCTTTGTGAGAAAAAATAATAGATTTTATATGTGGTCGAATCTTGAGTCAAGACTTGTAGCTGTCGTTTAAGTTCTTCCTGTGGCATTTTGGTTTCTTTCTCTCTGATAATTAGCACAATATAGCCTTTCTCTCTTTCTTTCCACAGTCTTTTTGCTCTGTTATATTAGGCAAATTAACATTTAATATTAAAGCAGAGTAAAGAAATATTTCATACTAATACTTTCTGAAAGGTATTAGAGTGATACACGCAAAAAAAAAAAAAATCAGTGCCATTGAGTCAAAGCTGACTCATAGCGACCCCTGGTGGGTTTCCTAGACTGTAATGGTTTACAGTGGTAGCAACCCCAGTCCTTCTCCCTTGGCAAACAGCAGCCCAACTTGTAGCCACTACACAGTCAGGCCTGAGTGATGTACTCAAGCCGTACATTAAGTTGAATACTGAAAAGTAGGGAGTACTTTGTAATGGGAATTTTTATTTGGAAAATCAAAGGTACCCAGGGGACTTGCATCTTACAGATCATTTCAAATCTTTGGTCAGTAAAACAAAAATTGTGTGTTTCTGATATTGCACTTAAATCTCCTTAAATTCTCCACAAAATTAAGTATTTGTAAAGTTTGTATATTCCCTCAAATCTAATTTTCTTCACTTACTAGATCCATCAATATTTAAGAGTTAGATGACTTGTTTTGTAGAGGATGTAAAGTATTAAAATTGTGCACACATTCCTATATGTCTGAATGCATTTGGTGTTTATGTGTGCATATGTGTGTACTTTGAGCATACAATGAAGTTTTCATATGTATGAAACAATTCCATTATCAAGAGGAAGTAATTATTAAAATATTTATAAATTATTAATATTATGTAGAAAATTATGTTGAAATAAAGGGAAACCTGTTGCTATATGGGGTAAATCACTGGGCTTTGTAGGAGACAAATGAAGCTATCTATTTCCATAAGGATTTGTGGTTTTTCTAGGAAGAGATTTAAAGACAGGCACAAGGCCTCTGAAACTCACAGACACAGTTCCACTCTGTCATACAGGGTCACTAGGAGTCACAATCGACTCAATGGCATGTTACGTAGAACTAAAATTTAGATATTACTATACAGATCATACTAGTGGACATGGATGTGGTAAAAATATGTTGTAGGTTTACTCCACTGAGAGGATAGATTCATCCATCTCCAGCTATAGTTATATCTTTTTAATACATTTGTAAGTGTAACCACAGAATAATACAAGCATACTTGGCATCCTAAACATTAAAACTCAGAAAAGCCAATTCTTTTTCTACTGAGTGAATTCCTACTCAGGACAAATCATAGCTTCCTCCATGGGTTTCCAACGGCTGTGGTCTTCTCAGAAGCAGACCGCCATGTCTTTGCTCCACAAAGCAATGGAGGGGTTTGAGCCCTCAACCTTGGGTGAGCAGCTGTGGGTTAGGCACTAGGCCACCAAGGCTCCTGTCCTAAACATTCTCCAGAGAGTCACTGCCATCGAGATTCCAATGCCCAGTGATCCTGGAGGACACAGTAGAACTGGGCCTGTCAGTTTCAGAGACCCTGTGGGATTCTTCACTGGAGCAGAAAGTCTCATCTTTCTCCCTTAGAGTGGCTGGTGGTCTTGAACTACTGACCTTGTAGTTATCAGCCTACCCAATAATGCACTATATCATGAGGGCTCCTTTTCCCCCAACTTTTCCTATCTCTAGCAGGGCTGACACCTGTGTTAGTCTGGGTACTTTAAAGAAACAAATCCACAGCAACTCATGTATAAGAGAGAGTTTTACATAAAGGTTAAGTGTGTATCAAGAAAACATCCCAACCCAGTGCTGCCCAAGCCCACAAGTCCAACATTAACCCATATTTCCAACACCAATCCACAAAGTCCTCCTCCATCTCACAAAACACGTGCAATGATGCCAGCTGCAGAAGGAAAGCCGAATCAGTGAGTGTGTAA
>NW_022111373.1:11041237-11043255 GCF_000313985.2 Echinops telfairi
CCTCATACATTTTTAGATCCAAAAGACATAAGTAAAGAATTAGGAACTGTTGTTATTGTCAGATATCATTGAGTTGATTATAACTCATAGCAACTCTATGTACAACAAAAGATAACACTACCTAAACCCACATCCATTTGATGATTGTTCTGACATTGATTCCATTGTTGCAACTACTGTGTCAATCTATCTTGTTGATCGTCTCTACTTTACCAAACATAATGTACTGGTTCCAGAATATAAATAAAAAATAAAATACATATGTTTAAGCAAGTAAATCCTCCACTACTCACCTGTTAGTTTGTTGTGTGGCATGCTACTGCGATGCTAGATGTATGTCATGCATATTTCAAATGCCAGCAGGGTCACCAAAGTGAATTGGTTTCAACAAAGCTTCCAAACTAAGAACAGAATATGAAGAAGGAAAGGTTGTTCACTTTTGAGGGATTAGCCACGGAAGACCTCAGGAATAGCAAGAGAACATCAGCTATGGTGCCAGAAGCAGAGGCATTCTGGTTGGATAAAAGACCCAAACCAAACTCACTGCCATCTAGTCCATGCAAACTCATAGCAACCCGATAGGACAGAGTAGAACTGGGTTTCTCCCTTGGAGTGCCTGGTGGTTTCGAATGTTGACCATGCAGATCACATCCCAACCTGTAACCACTATGCCACCAGGGCTTGAAGGCACTTCAAATATGATTGGGGAAGAGCTGCCTTCTCAAAGCAGAATCAGAATGTGGAACGCATGAACTATGAATCGAGAAAAAATAGAAATCCTAAAAAAGGGAACATATAAAAGTCACTTTCTTAGGCATTAGTGAGCTGAAAGAGACTGATATTTCCCATGATGTACTAAGTGCTCACAGGGAACAACGACCAAAAGGCACTAGTTTGAACAGAGCAAGGGAATGCATGGAATGGTTTACAATCAGGAGTTATGCGCCAAGGTTATGTCCTTTTACCATTCTTATTCCATTCGTATCTTGAGCAAATAACTAGGCATGGGGCTAAACAAAGAAGAGCTCAGCATGGGGATCGGAGGAAGACTTGGGAACAACCTCTGGTATGGAGAGGGACAGACACTTGCTCGTTGAAAACTGGAGGACATGCCTTGCTGGTAAAGATTAACCTTCACTGTGGATGACAACTCAATATAAAGACAAGTCAAATCCTCATCACTGGAGCAACAGACAAAATCATGCTAAATTGACAAAATACTGAGGTTATAAAGGATTTTATTTTACTTGGATCCACATCTGTGGAAATAGCAGTAAAAAAAAATCGAACAGCTTATGGTAATGGGAAAATCTACCACATAAATTCTGTTTAAAATATTAAAGAGCATGGATATCACTGTGAGGACTAAGGTGTGTCTGATCCAAGCCATGACATTTTCAATTGCCTCATTCTCATGAGAAAGCTGAAGACCACAGAAGAATCGAATCATTTGAATTATGGTGTTGGAGAAGAAGACTGACAGTACTGCAAGAACAACAGACAAGTTTGTCTTGAAGTAAATGCATCTTTAAAAGCGTTATTTGGACACGTTAGCGGGAGAAAAAAATTGGACATCTTTCTAAAGTAGAGGGTCAACAAAAAGAGAAGAAGACACTAAACGAGATGGACTGACACACTGACTACAACAATTGGCTCAAAGATAACAATTATTAGGATGGCAGAGGTCTAGGCAGTGGTTTGTACAAGGATGATTGTAAATTAATCCAACTTCACAATGTCTAACAGCAATAACAACAACATAGTAAGTCCGCATTTTACAAAGTTCTGACTTACGGACAACTCATACTTTCCCTTGAATATTAAGTACATTTACCCTCACCTGGAAGCAATCACATCACTATTCACAACATATTGTTCATCATAACCATATTCATTTGCTGCACATACAGGTTTTAAATCACTGGCGAAAGTTCAAGCCTTTTCTTGCCAAAATGCTGTTGCTTGTTGTTGGCGCCATCAAGTCAGTTCGCCCTTGTGCAACACCAAGCACAACAGAA
>NW_022111373.1:11045421-11046850 GCF_000313985.2 Echinops telfairi
GAGATAATAACATGCACAAAAACAAGACAGAGCAAAACCAAGCAACAAAAGAAAACAAAACAACAACAAAAAGCCAATAACAAAAACAACAACAACTACCAAAAAGAAAAGCTTTTGTTAGTTCAAGGACTATTTGCTGGCCTTTAGGAGTGTTTTCTGGTCAAGTCTGGTGGGGCGCCAAACCCTGGCCCCAAAGTCTATTTTTGGTATTATGTGGGGACTTCGTTGCTCTGTTCCCCTTGCTGTTCTGTTGCACACCCTTAGTGTTTAGCCTCGGTGTGGAGGGATCAGGCACAATTCCCACACTGTGTCTCCAGTGTTGTCCCCTGTAGGGCTATGGGTGAGGGATGCTATGTCTCACAGTGGAGCTGGCTATGTGGTCTTCTCTGTGGGTTAGCTTCGCTGAGCAGGAATATCATCCTCAAGGCTTGGTGAGCCAGGATGTGCTCCCCTCTCTCTTCTTCCCCCTCATTTGCTCCTGTGTGCTCTGATCAGACATGTCCCTCTCCCTGAGCTGCAGCTTCAGTGCTGTCCTCTGAAATAAATTCTTCTGGGGGGAGGGGCAGCTGTCCACGTAGTTGGGATTGGGGCCGACCCCTCAGACCTCTCCACTGGTTCTTGTGATTCCATTCTTAGAAACATTTTTCAAACTCATCTTTTTGGATGGCTGACAGCACCTCTCTTGTTTTGCTCTTCACCTCTTCTACATCCTCAAATTGCTGTCCTTCAGTGCTCCTCTTCATTCATGGAGACAAAAAGAAGGCGCATGGAGTGAGGTCAGGTGAGTAAAGTCTGTGGGGCAAGAGAAGCAACCTGTTTTGTGCCAAAAACTATCACAGTGAGATGGCTGTGTGAGCAGGTGCATAGTTGTGGTGGCAAAATCAGTCCCCGGTTTCCACAAATCAAGCCCTTTTGGTCATACCCTCTTGTGCAATCTTTTCAGAATCTCTAAATAGAAAGCTTGATTAACAGTCTAACCTGGTGGAATGAACTCCAAATGCAGTACAAGTCAACCTTTTCATCTGTTTGGGAAGTTGATGGACCTCCCAAACAAGGTTTCTAATCAATTGATATTTCACCTTTTTTGCAAAGAGAAACCACTCATACACTTGAGTTTTTCCCACAATGTTGTCCTTGTAAACTGCTCAAAATCACAATAGTTTCTGTGGCATTTTTCCCAAGGAGGAAACAAAGTTTCACAGCCACATGCTTTTTTCTGAAATTGGTTATCACAAAAAATGAGGTTCGTGTGAAACTGCTTTTACAAAAGAATTCACTGTGACCAGAAGTAACCTTCCCAGGCTAGTCACTGAGTGCACTAACTCAGAACAAGTTGTTTAATGCTCACCTAGAAGGGAAAATGTGTGCTATGATAGCTCTTCTCTGCCCCACTGAACTTTTTTTGTTGTTTTTCTTTTAGTAGCCCCTT
>NW_022111373.1:11048322-11059270 GCF_000313985.2 Echinops telfairi
CAGTCTCTTGGTCCATGCACAAGTTCAGAATGAGCACAATAAACTGTTCTAGAATTCCCATTCTTCTCAATCTATGTATAGTTTGTCATGATCTTCACAGTCCAATGTCTTAAAATAAAACACAAACAAACATGTTTTTGGTATTCTCTACTTTCAGTCAAGATCCATCGGATATCAGTAATGAAATCCCTTTTTCTAAGTCCTCTTTTGAATCTGGCCTGAGCTTCTGGCAAATCCCTGTCAGTGTACTGATGCAACTTTTGGGTCCTTGAAGTGAAACAG
Source organism: Echinops telfairi (assembly GCF_000313985.2). Taxonomy (NCBI): domain Eukaryota; kingdom Metazoa; phylum Chordata; class Mammalia; order Afrosoricida; family Tenrecidae; genus Echinops; species Echinops telfairi. The sequence goes on from NW_022111373.1 coordinate 11,048,605, forward strand.
GGAGATATGAATGGATTTTGATCTCAAACTTAATTGTAAGCTCTGCTTTAAGAACAATTAGTTCTTATGACATGGCCCTACGTAATACTTATCCTTATGAAGAGATCACTGAAGATAAGGATACTATAGCAAAGTGTGGTGAAGAAACCAGATGAAAGAGTAGCATCTGAGGTCAGAACGGCTTGTCTTCAATCAAGCAGCCATCTGTGAGGTGACAGTTAAGTCCACATGGAAGAAGAACATCAGCCTATGTGATCCAAGGATGGTAAATAATAAGATCCAAGAATGATGGAGGGAACAGTATGAGAGCTTAAATTCTGAGCACCTGGCTTGCAGAAGGCTATGGGTGACAATGGAAGCACAACATCTAGGGGGCAGTATCCCCACATGGATTCCGCCTCTGGAGGATTCCCTTTGATCATTGACTAGGGATAGGAAGAGCACCGCTATTCAGAATGCTTTGGAAAGTGGCTTAAGGCTGAGGTTGTTGTCAGAAGCCAGTGACTCGGCTCTGACTTACAGAAATCCTGTGTACAACAGAACAAAACACCACCCGTTTCTTTGCCATCTTCACAATTGTTCTTTTGTTTGAGCCTTTTCATGCAGCCACTGTGTCAATCCGACTTATCGACAGTTTTACTCTTTTTCTCTACTCCTTTCCCTTACCAAACATGCTGTTCTTCTCCGTGGACTGGCCTTTCCTGACACTACGTCTAACGCATATGAGATGAAGTCTTGCCATCCTTGCTTCTAAAGAAAAACCTCTTCCAAGAAAAACTTGTTTGTTCTCTGGGCCATCCATGATACTTCCGATATTCTCCACCAGCACCATAATTCAAATGCATCCATTTTTTCCCATCTTCCTTATTCAATGGCCAACATTCACATGCATATGAGGCAATTGAAAATGCCTTGTCTTGAGTTAGGCTGAGGTTAGGTCAAAATTTAACACCTTACCATTTGTTCTTCCTTTGACTCATCTTAAATTTGTTCTAGTTTCTGTTATTTTGTTTTGTTTCTAATTGAGGTCTTTCTGTGTTTTATTTTATAATTATTGTTGGGGAGTTTTAGTGTATGGTATCTGGGATAGGTAAACCTATAGAAAGAGTAGCTGGATTAATAGTTTCATAGGGTTGTGACAGAGGAGAGTGGGGGGAAGTGAGGAGATAATAATGAGTACAAGAAAGAAGAACATATTCTAAAATTGATTGTCATGATAACCACACAATTCTTTTTAATATATTTAAACCTTGAAATGTGTGGTATGGGGATTAGATGTGAATAAAACTTTGGGGAAAAGAATCAGAAAAAGAAAAAAAAGCTGAAGTAGCTATAAATTCAAAGCAAGGAAAATGATCGGAATAAAGAAGGGCATGACATGATGAAACAGGTAATTTCTCAAAAAGATATAATAATTCTCAATACCTGTTTATTTTAACAATTAAGTGTTAAGGTATGTGATACAAAATTGATGAAACTGCAAGAAGAAATCATTAAATCCCTATTACTGTTGAAAGCATCAATATCCCTTTATTAGTAATTCATACATTTAGTGAGCAAAATATCAGCTAGGATATAGTTGAAATGAACAGCACCAGCAATCCACTGGATCTAAATGACATTTATAAAATACATCATTCAACAACAGCAGCATTCACATTTTCCTCAAGTTGACATGGAATATTCACCAATATAGATCATATTCTGACCCATAAACTACACCTTAACAAAGTTAAAATATCGGAATCATAAAAAGAATGCTACTATAACACAATGGAATTGAGCTAGAAATCAATACCAGAAAAAAATCTGGAATAGCCCAACATATTTGTAGCTTAAACAACACACTTCTAGACAGTATGAGTGGAAGAAATCTCAAGAGAAATTACAAAACAGTTTCAACTAAGTAAAAATGAAATGTCACTTAGCAAAAGCAGTGCTTAGAGGGAAAAGTATAGCATTGACTGCATACTCAATAATCTAAGCTTCCACCTTAGGAAAATAAAAAAGAATGCAAATTAAATTTAAAGTAATAATAAAAATAGAAATAATAAACTTTAAAGCAGAGATCGATAAAGTTGAAAGCAGAAAACTCTAATGAAATCAGAAGCAGATTTGATGAAAAGACCAAGAGAACCGATGACATTTTTGAAAGCTTTAAATAAAAAGAGCAATATTCCATATTGGAATCAGGAAGACTCAATATTATAAGCATGTCAGTTATTTTTAATTTGCTATAGAGATTTGATGCACTTTCAATCAAAATCTGAGCAATGCAGCATTTTGTGAGTATCAACAAACTGATTCTAAAGGAGAGAAGACCCAGCACAATACTAAAGTACAGAACTAAGATTGCCAGTGGTCTAACTTCAAGACTTCCTATAGAGTGACCCTCATTAAGACCTCATGGTATTGGCAAAGAATAAACAAATAGATCAATGAGAGAGTAGAAAAATCCCAGAATAAATTGATACAAACATAGCCAACAGACTTTTTACAAAAGAACATCTGGTGGTGCTTTGAGTAAGGTATTGGACAGACTATAAGGTTGGCTGTTCAAATCCACCAGCCATTTAGTGGGAAAAAGATGAAACTGTTCACTCCTGTAAACATTTATCGTCTCAGTAGGAATCTCTTGATGACAGTGGACGAGGGGGATCTTTGATAAAGGAGCAAAAGCATTCCAATAGAAAAACAATAGGTGTGACACAGGGCATTCTTAAAAGAATGAAGCCTTCTATATTATATGGTAATGGGGGGCACATGGCCAAGTTTCTCAAACCCCATAGAACTATACAATGCAAAAGCTGAGCTCTAACCTAAAAGGTGGACTGTAGGTAATAATATATCAGCATTTGTTAATCAATTGTAACCAATGAGCTACAATAATTTAAAACATTAAAGATAGGGGGAGTTGCACTAGGGAGGAAGTTGGTATATGGGAACTCCATACTTCCTGGACAATCTTCTATACACAAAACATTGTTTATGAAAGGCAATCTCTTAAGTTTATAAACCATAGTAAATAGACACGCTATTAATGGAGTCACAATAATATTCCTAGTGTGTGCCTTGCATGGCAGATTCTGTTTCCTAATTGCTGAGCTCATTCGCCTTTCTGTGGGGTTTGGTGGTTTGGCCAGACAGTTGATTCTCTAAGAGACATCTGGCTATGTCGTTAAAAATTATTCAGTTATTCCTGAATGTTTTGGCTATTGCCAAAGCAGTCTGTTGGTTAAAAAAAAATCACAGTGCCATCTTGGGAAATATTACTCTTGCAGACAGCTTTTATAAGCCAACTCAGTTATACAGACAAAACTATTTGTTAACATTGAGTATAAAATCCCTTAAGAGAAAACTTGGTCCACAGTTTGTCTCTATTTATATTAAGTGAGTCGTAGTGAAATCCATTATCTATCTGGAGTACATTTGTTTATTCTTTGTTTTCTTGCCTATTTACAATACGGTGATTGTTACTGTCCTCCTTTGTCGGTGCCTTGAATGGATTCCAACTCAAAGTGACCCTATAGACCACAGAACAAGACAGCGCCTGGTCCTACGTCATTATCCTGACTCATCCAACGGTTGAGCCCACTGTTGTGACCATTTTGTCAATCTTCATCTTTCTCACGGACTACTTTACCAAGCACAATGTCCTTCTCTAGGGACTGATCCATCCAGATAAATGTATCAAAAGTAAGACACAGTCTTGCTGCCCTAGATCCTAGGGAGCATTCTGGACGTACTTCTTCCAAGACAGACTGCTCCTATTCGACCAGTGCAGGGTATATTCAATATTGTTTGCCACCTCCATAACTTAAATCTACCAATGCTTCTCTGTCTTCCTTATTCATTATCCAACTTTCACATGCATATACGGTGATTGAATATCACATGGTTTGGGGTTCAGATACACCTTAGTTCCAAAGTGATATCTTTGCTTCTTAGCACTTTAAACAGGATGTTTACGAAAGCTCCATCCAACGGAATGCTTCCTTTGATTACTTGATTGCCGGTTCCATGGGTATTGAATGTGGATCCAATGCAATCAGTGAAATTCTTCACAACTTGAGTCACATCTGTCGATCCATTTGTGAGGGTTCCTGTTTTACTTCTCGTGAAGTGTAATCCACGTGGAGGACCACAATCTTTGATCTCTATCACGAAGCATTTCATGCCTGCCTCACTCTCTGTTAAACAATATTATTGCATATGCAGATGACAGGCTATTAATGAGTCTTTCTTGAATCCAGCTGCCTTATTCTTCATATAGTCCAATCTCTTGGATGATTTGCTCAGCATCTATGCAGATCCCAGTGGGGAAAGGAGACAACCCTGGGTTTTTTCCTGGGTTTACAACATGAAATGCCCCCCTGTTTTGTTTGAAAATCTGTCTTTTGTTCTATATACAGGTTCTGCAGGAGCGGACATACGTTTTCTGGAATCCCCATTCTTCACAATGTTATCTATAACTTGTTGTAATCTAAACACATTCCTTTGTATAATCAATAAAACACAGGTAAATATCTTCCTGATATTCTTTGCTTTAAACCAAGCTTCATCTGGCATCAGCCATGATATATACCTCATTCCAATCCTTTTATGAATCTGACTTCTTGTGGCTTTACTGCTACAAACACTTCTGAATTATCGGAAGCAAAATTTTATTTGCATGCAATACTATTGATAATACATTGATTAGAGACATCAAACTGCTCTTCTATGTAGAGATTGTTCCAACAGAATTCCATTATTAGCAAAGTAGAAAGCATCCATTGAAAGAATTAATTCCCTTAAACTTTTTAATAGAAAAAAGGAGGCAAGTGGAAAATCTAAAAGTTCTTTTCATTTTCCTTTTTCCTCACGTTATCCCTCTGCTTCGCTTGGATTGTTTGGTATTTGAGTTGGTCAGAAAGTATTTTTAGATCATGATAGAAAATGTTGAAACATAGTACTTTTATTTCTACTCTAAATATATAACTTTCTTATTAGTGACAATTTTATTATGTACAAAGTATAATAAATATTTACATATTGAACCTCTGATACTTAATAGCTAATTTTAAAAATAGCTATATAACAGGCACTATTCTAAACTATATATATATATACACATTTAATCATACAAGCAACTCAATGAAATGTATTATATTTTTATCTTTTACAAATATAGAACAAATTGAGGCACAAAGAAATTATGTAACTCAAGTAGATGGCAAATTTTGGATTGCTATCAAGATGGGGTTTCTTTTAGAGCCTTTATTATGAAACCATTAAAATATATTGCCTATGTGTACACTTTTTTCCACATTTGAAAAGATACAGAGACTCCCTAATAGCATTGGGAAGAGTGACACTTAGGTTTTGTGTCAACGTGGCTGTGCCAAGTGTCTCAGTGGTTTGGCCATAACACACTATCACCAACTCCACAGGGGCACCTGCTTTGAGCAGACAAGCTGTTGTCAAAGTTTAGGGTGGAGGGAAAGCCCTTACACAGGTGGTGGTCCTGACACAATTAGAAAGTTGCCTCAGGCCAATGGTCTACTTCCTATATAGAGAGAGAGACTATAGAAAGCTTGCTCAGTCTGTATCCTGTGTCTGTCTTCCGAACCTCGGCTTCTTTAAATTGAGCCAAGGGCCTACCATATTGTCTGCAGATCCTGAGAGCTATTAGGGACCTGCCTTCTGAGCAGCTGACCTTGGATTATTCACCTCTTCAATCACAAGGCTGATCTTCTGACCGTGGATTCATCCTTTTCTGCAGCCTGATATCAGGCCATTGCGCTCCTGACCACCTTGAGTTCCTGAGCTCCACCCCTCCACTCCCTACCTCGACAGCTACTTAAGCCTCAAGTCTGGACAAGCTTCTAGCTTGACCTCCGACCTGTGGAATTCATACTGTAACTGCCCACGTTTACCACTGCATGAGCCATAGTCTTAATACACATTTCTCGTGAAATATACATAAAGGGGTGTCACTGGTCTTTGCCTCTCTAGCAAACTCAGCCTAACACAGGAAGGAATGAACCTCTCTGATCATAGTCCCCAATTCCCATTCTCTTTAGCATCTGTAAGGTGGACATTTGGATGTCAAAAGCCTGTCAGCACTTCCTCTCATTTTTTATGGTGACACACAGACTGCCATGCTTTCTAACACACACACACACACACACACACACACACACACACGCAGCAGAAGAAAACAAAAAATCCCTTTGTTTTCACTCCAACCAATCGTACTTCTGATGATCTCATCTCCATTTCAAATGCACGGCATTTCATAAGCTACATAGGCTTGTTTTTTTAAAAGAAAGTGTAATTAAGAGAAAACATTGCCAAACCAATCACCCTTTCTATTGCTACTCTAATCCAAGCCACCAGCACTTTGTACTTGAATCCTATCAAGCCTTTCCTTAACAGCTTCCCATTGTGCTTTGAGAGTCCCCATTCTCTTGATGACCCTTTAAGTTCAGGCCTCTGGAGAGGGGCCTACTCTCATTTTCTTCCTATTAACTGCTTTCCATCTTCATCCAATTCTTATTTGTGGAAAATAGCTTCTATATTCCTGAGGATCATTGCTCCTGCTGCTGTTTTCTTCAAGTGAAAAGAAGACTCCTATAATTCTACAAACTCCTATAATTCTTCAGGTCTTTAATGTTACTTTTCCCAGAGAGGTTTTATTCTCAATTAATCGTCTCACTTGATCACTACTTTTGTTCTTTGAAAATTCCGTGATTTGTGGTCATGTTCTTCGTTGTGTGATTGTTTTCAGTGTGCCTTTTCATTAGATGTTAACCAATTTCATGGCCAGGACAGAGTGTCTGGGGGTTTTGATCTGCTGATCTTGTAGTTAGCATCCCAAATACATTACCTGCCATGCCACTAAACTTCGCGTATACTTAGCTGTGTGATTGTTTAAGTTCACCTTTTTATTATACATTAGCCCCCTGGGCTGTGATCTACATCATCCACAATTCGAAACCTTCACCTGCTCCGAGGGAGAACAAGGGGGTTTTCTACTCCCATGAACAGTTACAGTTCACCCATAGTCTACCTACAGGGTAGGTCTGTCATATAGCTTGGGCCACCAGGTGGCACCAAAGCACAACAGGGACTAAGTGGATTTGGGTCACAAGACAAGAACGTGGGACTCCAGGTTCATTTATGGTTATTACATTAATCTGAGAATATTACACATTTGAATTTTCATATCCTCACAGACTGTATTAGAGTGGATATTTGTGGGGGGGGGGTTCTATGCTGATCCTACAACTGTAAAACGTAAGTTAATAGAGAAAAGAATTATATTATGCTTTTTTGATGAATTCTGATGGCATGTCCTGGTACTAAAGATCACAATTTAAAAGGCCTAGAGACACAGAATTTATCACAAAATAAACAATTATTCTAACAAGGAGAGTAATTTTGAAACCTACTTTGGCCATAATGATTGAGTTTCCTTATTGTTTGTGTTATTCAGTAAGTGAATGGGTGACCAGTTACCCTGATACCTACAAAAGATACTCAATTTTCAGGATAATGTTGGATTAAAATACCTCTGGGAATCTGTAACATAAGAGTACCTTAAGGTTATTAGTCTAGAAACTTTGTATTATTACTCAGGATAAATCATACCTCTTCTCCACAGACGTAGAATAATCAAACGTATTTGAATACTGGAATCACAGGCCTTGGATTCAAACCCTGATTCAGCCCTTTTGAATATGACTTTAGGCAACCCACTGGTCTTTGTTTCCTCAGCTGAAGTTACTGCGCCATCATACCTCCTTCAGACAAAAGTGCTGCGAAGTTAGAAAATACATTTATTCTACTCTAAGATACACAATTATTCGAACACAACAAATACTCACCAGTAGCAACATCAAGAAGAGAAAATCAGAATTTTCCCTTTGCCCGCTGCAGAAAAAAAGGATTGTTTCCCAAGCCCTTATAAATGGCCAACCATGAAGAACTAATTGAAGGTAAAGAGAAAAGCTATCCTAAAAACAGAAAGAATTTGGAAACTACCCCCACCCCCATTTTCATCAGGGCTAGGTATAAATACTGTTTTCTTTTCTTCTCCCCACCTCCCCACTGAATAATTAGGAAATAAAGGGATTTAGTGCCAAAATATATATAGGAAATTTTTTCTGCATCCACAGTGTGTTAGATAGGTAAAATTATTTTACTTTTGTTAGTTTTAGCAGCTTCACAGAATTACAACGATGACCCATGGCTCATACTGTACAGAATCATAGCTGACAGCTGAGAGACAAGTGGCTGGAGCTTCAGCAATAAACCAGCCTAAAGCCAGAAGTGATCTCTGCCCACGTCCTGAAAGTGATGAGGACAGTAATCTAAGATCCAGGTGCTTTCCTCTGATATTCCAGTCAAAGTCTGCATATAAAATCAGAGTTAGACTACTATGACGTATCTTTCTCCCCACCCACCCCACCCCCCTTTCTCTAAACCAAATCTAAAAAAGTTTCAGGACACAGGGCCCAAAGGTCCAGCAGTTGGATTACCCTCCTGTGGAGTGAGAGCTAGACTTATTAGGTCTCTCTATAGGTCACCAAAACCCAGACCTGGGATCTTTTTATCTGTGAAATTAGAGGATCGGGATAAACAGGTTATTTTTTAGTTCAATTCAGCTCATAAATTCCATGAGTCTGTGGATTAAAATATACTCATTCTTATGGTCAGGCAATCATTAGGTTTAAAAAAGAAAACCACTGATCACCTATGCATTGTGGTGCCATTGTTAAGTTTTTGGTTGCTAACTGAAAAGGTCTTCAGTCTAACCCACCAGGCTCTCTGTGGCCGTCAGCTTCTGTAAACCAGCATTGGAAACCAAGGAGCCGTTCTCTTCTGTTCTATGAGGTCCCTGTGGATTGTGCTAAATCCCATAGCAGTGTGTTTGGGCTTTTTCATTTATACATGTATCCATAACCAAGCAGTTGTTGTCAGTTGGTTATGGGTCATGGCAATTTCATGTGTGTCAGAGTAGAACTGTGCTACATAAAATTTGTAAAGGCCATCGTTTTGAAGCAGCTCTCTGGGATTTTTTTCCCAAGATGCCTCTGGCTAGACACAAATTTCCAACCTTTGCTTAGCAGCCAAGCATATTAAATGTTTGTACCAACCAGGTTCTGATATTATCTTTTTCTCAGTCTCTTTCTGTCGAGATAGTGTAAGTAAATATATATACAACTATTCCTCACTAATTGACATGGTTAGGTTCTAATAAGCAGGTTATTTTTTATAAGTGTGTTATGCAAAAATGGAGCACAGGTACATTTGATAACAAAATGGAGGATGACTACATCATTACATCCACTTATCTGTCAGTGTGTCCTACTATGAGGGCTTACATTTTGCCATGATACTAGAAGCTAGGCCACCAGTATTTCAAATACCAGCAGGGTCACCCATGCTGCACAGGTTTCAATGGAGCCTCCAGACTAAGACAAACTAGGAAAAAGGGATAGTTGGTCCCCTTGAATAACTAGCCAAAGAAAACCTATGACTATCAAGACGACATTGTCTGACATGGTGTCCCTCACTGTTGGAAGGCATCCCAACTATGAACAGGAAGCAAAGCGTCCTCACAGCAGAGTCAACGTCAGTGATCTGGACAGAATAAACATCCGGGGACTGTCACTTCCTGAGAGGCATGCTCAAGAAAACAAAATAAAACAAAAAATCAGCAGCAAACATCCATTAGTAATTAATTAACACATTGATTGTGTGAAATGAGTATCTAAGAAAATCAGAAGTTACAAAAATGAAACATAAATAAAAAATCCATATCCTAGTCATATGGCCTAAAATTCTGGGAATAAAATCAAGAGAGTTGACACATTTGAATTATACACAAGGAATATTGAAGTTACCATGGTCTTCCAGAAGAACAAACAAATGTGTCTTGGAAGATGTACAGTCAAAATGTTCTTCAGAAATGAGGACGGTGAGATTTTGTCTCAAGCATTTGAATATGATGTCAGGCGGGACTAATCTATAAAGAAGGACAACACGGTGGGTCAGTGAACGAGAGAAAGACTCCAGACAAGGTGGAGTGACATAGTGTCTGAAACATAATCTCAAACATAATAACAATTGTGAGGGGTCATGGAACTGGGCTGTGTTTCCTTCTGCTGTGGATAGTATGTCTATCAGTCAGAATTCCCATTCTCACAAATTATTATTTAGAGTTGTTATGATTCACACAACTTTGAATGCTCAATCAAGAAAACAAGTGAACATCTTTCTGATATTCTCACTTTCAGAACACTTTATTCCAGACAATTAATTCTGCGCATGAATAACAAGGGGTATTGCATGCTTTAAAATCAGGAAAGGCATGCACCAAGTTACTTTCCTTAACCATACTTATTCAAAGTGCCTGTTGAGTATATAATCAGAGAAGTTGTGCTATGTGAAGAAGGATGCAGCATCGGGGTTGGAGGAAGGCTTATTAGCAACCGTTGACATACAAATGACACCACCTTGCCTTCTGAAAGTGAAGAGGACTTAAAGCTCGAACTGACGAAGATCAAAGATGACAGCCTTCAGTCTGGATGACACTTCAGTGAAAAGAACAAAAGTCCCCACCACGCGATCAATAACAAACATCATCACGGACAGAGGAAAGATTGAAGTTGTCAAA
>NW_022111373.1:11059844-11064222 GCF_000313985.2 Echinops telfairi
GGTTCTCTCTGTGGGGTGACCTCACTGTCTCCCTTTATTTCATGCAAACACTGGGGAACAAGACATATTTAATAGTACGAACACCCTCATTTAAAATGAATTTGTAGGAGTTTGGACAACAAAATTATAGGCTTCTTTGGAAATAGTTTGATAATTATACTCATCAGTAAAAGCGATGATGACATCCTGCCAGGAAATGTCTTTTTAGTGCCTATAGAAAATAGAGAAACTAAGTCTTACCTGAGCACCTACATGAAGATGGTCATTGTACTGGGCCCTCCTGTCTCTGCTCCTAAGGACTCTACTTGCCTTTCTCCTGCCTAGCTCTAAAAGAATTGAGTGTTCTGTATGTATGGGAAACCTTAGAATCTCAAAATGAAATAAGTTCCTGTTTTTGTATAAAGGTATGAATAAAGGGCAACAACTTCAGATTGTAGTATTTCCAAGGATAAATCTAAATCTTTCATACTGAAACTATTGGTAAAGACCCAAGAGGAGTTGACATCTAAGGGCTCCAGAAGTAAGCCTCCTCTCTGCTTATCTTAATGTTGATGCAGTGTGCCTTGGGGAAAGATGGCAAATTATTAGATTAAGGTGCTCTTGTCTGACCTTCACCTGGAAACTTCTTCAAAAGAATCCTGAAATTATTTTTTTGAGCAAGACTATGAGCGAACCTACAAATCTGCAGATACCAGCGAGGGGTACATTGTGCTCACAGACAGGGTTAGAGAAACGCTAGGAGGAACCGAGTTCTGAGAAGCTGAGAAAATGAGGGTACAGGAGCCTGGAAAAGAGAAGAAAGAGAAAAGAGAGTGACAGCAAGTCAGCGATCATGTTGGCAGCGGTTTTGAGGAGACAAATTAAAGACATAGTTGTTGTTAGGCGCCATTGAGTCGGTTCTGGCTCACAACAACAGGATGCAGTCCTGCCCGGCCCCAGGCCACTTGCACAAGTGTTCCCATGCTTGAGCCCAAGGCGGCAGTCACTGTGTCAACCATCTCATTGAAGGTCTTCCTCTGTCGCTGCCTCTCTCCTTTACTAACCATGTCTTTCTCCAGGGACTGGTCTCTCCTGACACCATGGCCAAAGTACATTAGACAAAGCCTCACTCTCAGTGTCTCTAAGGAGCATTCTGGCTGTACTTCTTCGTAGACAAATGTTTGGTTTTTTGTCAGACCATGGTACTTCCAATAATCTTTGCCTGCACCACAGTTCAAAAACATTGATTCTTCTCCAGTCTTTCTTCCTCAATGTTCAACTTTCGCAGACATAGAAGGTGACTGAAAATATTATGGCTTGGGTCAAGCACTCTTTAGTCCTCAAAGTCACATCCTTGCTTTTCAACACTTTCAAGAGGTCTCCTGCAGATTTACCCACTGCAAGGTGTCCTCTGATCTCTTGACTGCTGCTTCCATGCGCATTGATTGGGGATGCAAGAAGGTTAAATCCTGGACAACATCAATCTTTTCACCTATTGGTCCAGTTGTGAAGGTTTTGGTTTTCTCTACATGGAGTTGTAATTCAAAATGATGAATGCAATCCTTGCTCTTCCCCACCAGGTGCTTCAATTTCTTCTCAGAAATTTCTTGCAGAAAGCAAGGTTGTGTCATCTGCATAGCAAACTTTGATAATAAGCCTCCCTCTAATCCTGATGCCTCATTCTCTTCATATAATCCAGTTTCTCTGTGATTATTTTCTCAGTATACCAATAATAAGTATGGTGACAGTAAAATCGTAGTAGAAATGATTAAGATATTGTTGACAACAACACTCCCAATTCCAAGATACTTTTAAAAGCTCCTTCTTTTCCCTAAATAAATCCCAATAAAATTCTACTTCAGACTTGTATGTGTTATCATTTTTAATAGTATTAGACCTGATAATACATGAGACCCAGCTCCAGCTGGCTACCAGATGAAATTGGGAGGTTCCCATAAAAGGCTTTCTTTTTATTATTATGGAGGTGCTACATATTTGGAGGAAAACCACAGCCACCAGAGACATTTGGTAAAGTCTGGCACTGTAAGTGTTGGACTTCTAAGGACACAGGCAGCTGTTCAAATCCACCAGCCTCTCCTCAGAAGAAACTTAAGCCGGTCTGCTCCCATAAGGATTTATAGCCTCTGAAACCCTAGAGCGAGTCTATGTGAGCCATTTGACTCAATGGCAGTGGGGGTGGTTTTGGGTGTCTGTCTCGTATGTGAGCATGACTGCACTAGCATTTCAGGTAGTAGTTTTGAGTTTCCTGCTATAAAAATTTAAAAACCCAAAAATACTAGCATGAGAAGCATATCCATATATGTGGTTCCGTATTGTACAGATCTAACATGAATCTTCCCATTCTTTCTTCCCAGAATCACAACAATCACTACAGTGGGAAACACATGAACTCTGGTGTTGGACAATGAAGTTTAAAAATAGGCTCCATCTATAAGTCACCTGGGGCTAACAGATTAAAAATGTCTCTGCCCCACATCCTTCACCCGTAAAAACCAGGTTAATAATAGTGCCCCCAAAGCAGATACATTCCTTACTTAGGCCATGGACTGACACAAAGCCCTTAATAAATGTTAGCTCTTATTAAGGTTGCAATAATTCTTGACTTTGGAACATTTGAATCAATATTTTCAAATTAGCCAAAGTCAAAATTAATTTTGTAGCTTAAAAAAATCCAGAAACGAAACCCAAACCAAAGTCACTGCATTGAGTCAATTCAGACTCACAGTGACCCGGTTAGGACAGAAAAGACCCTCTGTGGTTCCCTACAGGAGAGAACGCCTCACCTTTCTCTTGGAAAGTGGCTGGTTCTTTCAAGGCATGCAGTTAACAGCCCAATTTTTAGTCCACAACACCCTACGGGCTCTTTTCAGACTCCAAGCCAAACTCACTGCCTTCACATCGATTCTGCCTCAGACCGACCCCACACGACAGGAGAACTGCCCCTGTGAGGCTCTGAGGCTAGCTGTTTGTGGGAATAGAAAGCCTGGTCCTTCTCTCACAGAGCTGCTGTGGGATTCGAACTGCCGATCTCTTGGAGTGCCGCCCAACTCGTAACCACTACACCGCCGGGCTCCTCTCCGGGTCTCTAAGATGCTTTAAAACATGTATCTGACAAAAGAGCATCTACTAATGACTAAAAAGTTTTTCAACTCCAGATTTTTTTTTTTTCAGAAAGAAGAAGGTCATCCATTTATAAACCCTTCTTTTTTAAAGGCTCTTGAGAGAATGTACACACCAGGCAACTTGATTAGCTAATGTAAGTTAATTATGTTTCCTTCCTCCTGGCTCTTCTACCTCTGGCCCACACTCACTCTGCTAAACGCCCACAAGTGTTATGATACTGTTTCCACCATTTATTTATGTTAAAAATATTATATTAATGTCACAATAAAACCTTAAAAATTCTCATTCCATTTCACTTTCCTTTGATTTCACTGATATCCCCTCGCAAATAACTTAGTTGCTCCATTACTGAAGTTTGTGTTCTTTTAATTCTTTCAGCCAAGTAGCTTGGGTCATGAATATACTTTACAAAAATATAGATATCCATTCAGGAAAGCTTAATGGATATTTATAAAATTTTATTTCATTTCTTTATGGATTGCAGTCTTCTCCCTGATATTTACCTGCCTGTGGTTTTTTGTTGCTGGTGGCTTTTCTTATGCCTGGTGATCCCACATGGTAGAGCAAAGCTGGTTTATAGGGTTGTAAGACGGTGACCTTTCTGACCCAGGCCTCCAGGTCATTTCTCAGAGACTTCTCTAGGTAGGTTAAGCCCCAGCATTTTGGATACTGGTCAAAGGTAACCATCTGCACCTCCCAAGGACTCCTATTATAATTCCCATGTGTCGTTATAGTTTCTAATTGTTTGCTTGCTTTGCACTCATATTATTCATTACACTATTGCTTCTGCAACATAATTATGTTCAGTAGGTATCTGGTAAAATTTTACCGTTTTTTAATTCTGCTTCTCTTTACTCCCTTCTGTCATTATTTTTGAAGGTTGCATATTTAACCTCTCTTATTTTTATCAGCTGATTTCAGAACACAATATACATCCTTTTTCAGTTTTGTTTCTTCCTTGAGTGTTTTAAGGGGTGCTATCCTAATCAAACCTAAGAATAGTTAAATAATGTGTTAAGTAATTGCTATCCATCACCTAGCATAAGTGGGAAAATGTACTCTGCCAAGGGCCATTTGGATGATTATAAGAAACATCAGTTGAGGGTCATACTAGTCAAACATTTAAGTAACTCACGACTGATAAGATGGCTGGAACTGCTTCTCTTTGGTGAGTGAGTTAGTTAATTGTGCCAACCTGGCCAATAATCACATGTGGGGCTAATTGAAAGGCAGAGGGATAAATGGGTGGTGAACC
>NW_022111373.1:11064322-11065407 GCF_000313985.2 Echinops telfairi
CACAAGTGTTATGATACTGTTTCCACCATTTATTTATGTTAAAAATATTATATTAATGTCACAATAAAACCTTAAAAATTCTCATTCCATTTCACTTTCCTTTGATTTCACTGATATCCCCTCGCAAATAACTTAGTTGCTCCATTACTGAAGTTTGTGTTCTTTTAATTCAGCCAAGTAGCTTGGGTCATGAATATAGATATCCATTCAGGAAAGCTTAATGGATACTTATAAAATTTTATTTCATTTCTTTATGGATTGCAGTCTTCTCCCTAATATTTACCTGCCTGTGGTTTTTTGTTGGTGGTGGCTTTTCTTATGCCTGGTGATCCCACATGGTAGAGCAGAGCTGGTTTATAGGGCTGTAAGACAGTGACCTTTCTGACCCAGGCCTCCAGGTCATTTCTCGGAGACTTCTCTAGGTAGGTTAAGCCCCAGCATTTTGGATACTGGTCAAAGGTAACCATCTGCACCTCCCAAGGACTCCTATTATTATTCCCAGGTGTCTTAATAGTTTCTAATTGTTTGCTTGCTTTGCACTCATATTATTCATTACACTATTGCTTCTGCAACATAATTATGTTCAGTAGGTATCTGGTACAATTTTACCGTTTTTTAATTCTGCTTTCTCTCTCTTTACTCTCTTCTGTCATTATTGTTGAAGGGTTGCATATTTAATCTCTCTTATTTTTATCAGCTGATTTCAGAACATAATATACATTCTTTTTCAATTTTGTTTCTTCCTTGAGTGTTTTAAGGGGTGCTATCCTAATCAAACCTAAGAATAGTTAAATAATGTGGTAAGTAATTGCTATCCATCACCTAGCATAAGTGGAAAAATGTACTCTGCCAAGGGCCATTTGGATGATTATAAGAAACATCAGTTGAGGGCCATACTAGTCAAACATTTCAGTAACTCATGACTGATAAGATGGCTGGAACTGCTTCTCTTTGGTGAGTGAGTTAGCTAATTGTGCCAACCTGGCCAATAATCACATGTGGGGCTAATTGAAAGGCAGAGGGGTAAATGGGTGGTGAGCCTCGCCTTTCTAGTTCTGGGTCTCTTGCTTTGTGATGGTCGCACC
>NW_022111373.1:11075667-11076765 GCF_000313985.2 Echinops telfairi
TTCAAGGAAACAAAAGGTGATGATTTGAATCACACCCTGTAGTAAGGTGGGTACTCAAAATCCTGTCTTATTAGCATGACAGATAATTCCTTCCAAACCTGGATTGTAACCACAGGTGTCGAAGCTAGGATTTGCAACGCATCACCAAAGGGAGGGCCCTGACTCCAAAAAACCAAATGAATCTCACTGCCATGGAGTCCCTGCTGACTCACAGTGACCGTAGAGGACCGGGTAGAGTGGCCTCTGTGGGTTTTCCAGACTGCCACGCTTACAGGAGCAGAGAGTTTCGTTTCCCTCATGGGATGGTGGTAGTTTCAAGTGAGCTGCTGATTTTCGGCTGGCAGCCTGACCCGGAACCACTACATCACCAGGGCTCTGGCTAGAAGAGGCACACTAAGTGATTAACTGCTTCTCCGAACATGTGTACATTTCTCCCTCTCAGAAGCTCCCCCCTCCCTCTCTTGATTAACTGTTGAAGTTATTGCGCTCTCGTCTCAATGAGAATTACGTGGCCAGATCCCCATCCCCATTCTGCTGTGACATCCACTCACGGCAGCCTGTCATTTCCTCCATAGCACTCTCATGACATAGTTTGTAACCATTAGAACTGGAATCACCTCTGTTTTATTTACCCCTATCTCTGGTACCTAGGAGGGTGTCTAGCACACAGTTGATACTTATTAAGTATTTGTGTAGTAAATGAATAAAACAAGGCCACTGGGAGATGCATTGCAACTTCAGTCTTGTTTATACTCTTCCTGTTCTTTCACATGGTCCTGGGGAGCCTTGGTCAAAGGAGGGAAAGGCTGTTGACCTCACTCTAGATGATGATAAATCACAACTAAATAATATAGTTAAAATGAAATATTATATAAACATTCTCTTTTGCCATTCATAATAAATTGTAATTATTAGAATATAATCAAAATAAGCAGTGAAAAATTTTGAAGGTAATTATTCTTACCTGACTCAGAATGACCCAATAGCACAGAAGTGTCCGTATGGGTTCCTAGAACAGTAAATCTTTAGAAGAGCAGAAAGCCTCATCTTTATCCTTTGGAGTGGCTGCTGGGTTCAAACTGCCAGCCTTGCGGTTAA
>NW_022111373.1:11077058-11077890 GCF_000313985.2 Echinops telfairi
GGCAACAAATGTACAAATGTGCTTGACACAATGGATGTATGTATGGATTGTGAGAAGAGTTGTATAAGCCCCAAATAAAATTATTAAATATATATATATATATATACACAATTACTCTTGGACATAACACTCTCTCTTATACACATATGAGTATCTCTGGAGTTGTTTTGCTAGGCAACCCAGACTAACACAAACCTCATTTATGTGGGTAATTTAAGAATCTCATATAATAAAGAATATATAAAATGTCACAATTTTATAATTCAGAGGAAAAACTGCATTGTTAATATGTTAGCATACCTTTCCAATTTTCATACATGTAATTTTACTTATAAAAATGAAGTTAAAGTACAGGCAGCGGTGTCACGTACATTGCCGGGGGAGCTATTGTACAGATTACAATCGCCTCACCAATGAGGACTTCGTATGGGTGTGTATCCACTCAGAGGAAGGGCTACAGTTTCCAGCCGGCAGCAAGTCATCATCTGCTCTCAAGCTCAGTGCTCACCCAACTTCACCTTCCACAAGGGTTTCCACTTTCTTCTTTGCATAGAGGATGTTTGGGTATTCAAAAGGACTCTAACTGTGTATGTAGCCTGCTTTCTTTATTTAACAAAGAAAGAGCTGTTGCACTGGAAGCGTTATCTTCTTCTCACTCAGCACACCCAAATGGAATGGTATCGTTTGTTAGAAGGACAATGTACCTGGCCCCATTCTTTTCTACTTTATTTACTAACTCACCACCTTTTAGCAACACACATACATGCTAAAAGGAAAAACAGAGCAACTTCTGACATGTGGAAACTATGGCGATGAAAGAAAAGTTCATTCT
>NW_022111373.1:11078312-11080540 GCF_000313985.2 Echinops telfairi
GGAGCCGTAGATGCTTTTCTCAAGCTCTCTTCCCTATTATGCTTGATTCTTAATTCTGGACAATATTTTACAATTTTTAATATTGCTCTTTTTGGTGATGGCCATAGTACAGATGAACATTTTACTTGGGTGGCAGGCATGCATGTCTTTATAACTATGTGTTATATCTATTGCACGGGATTCTTGTGAAGATTGAATGCATATGTATATTAATATTTGTGCATGAGATACAAAATATAATGTTTTAAACAAATGATGGATTCCTTTTATTGCCTCTTGTGTATCTCCTGCAGGTGAACCAGCGGTTTTAGGAATCATTTGCATCACTGCTATGTTTGACATTGTCTGCCTTTGGTTTAAAAATGCTAGAAGCCCTCGATAATTCCAAGGCGCAATGATTCCTGACTCATGAAAGGCCCTCAGAAACATCTATGCAGTCCCGCTACTGGCACCACAGCAGCTGCAGAGCTCACTCCATTGACTGACATCAAGCCTGCGCAAAGGCCTGCTAGGGCATACATTGGCATGCATTTCCGATACATTGTATCCCAAAGGGATTGAAGGATTTTTTTTTTTCTTCTTTTTCATCTAGAAAGAAACCAGCATTCTACTTACCAAAGTCTCTGATTCTAAGGTCATTGATTTAAGAATAATTGCATTTCTGTGCTCTTCTACACGTCCCTGTTTAAATCGAAGGCCGTATGATAGAAAGAATAGAAATTATTATCCCAGTTTCAGTATTGGATAAATGAAAATCCATACTTCCTACCACTTAAGAAAAGATTCTGTGCTCAGTGAATGAAAATAGAAGTTCACAGCTAAGTCTCCAGGTGCCAGACCACTACTGTCTGGAGGCAAGGTCAATCTGGGGGATTTTTCATTCTAATCTCAGTGCTGTATGATGGAAGGATGTATCTCATTATCAGTGTGCTAATCTGTAAAGTGGGGATGACGATATTTCTTAGCTCAGTAGTTGGCCTACCCCTTGCCTGTCATACAGCAGTGGCTTGTGTGTTGCTGTGATGCTGGAAGCTATGGCGCTGGAATTTCAAATGCCAGCGGGGTCACCCAAAGCGAGCAGATGTGAGCAGAGCTTCCCCAGTAAGAATAGACAACCACAAAGGACACAACTCCCCGCTTTGGAGGAAGAAGCTGCTGAAAACCTTACGCACAGCTTCAAAGCCATCTCAAATACTAAAGCCTAAATAAAGGAAGCAGAACGTTGTCAAAGATACTGCTGGCAGATGGGTCCCTCAGGTCTGAGGGCACTTTCAAGGTGACCGAAGAGGAGCTGGTTTTTTGCAGGGGAGTCACCATGGTGACACTAGTCAGGTGACGCCTGTGGGAGTGGAGTCTTCTAGACCTTCTCTTGCTGGTGAGGCATGAGGTAAGGTAAACAGGAACGAAGGCAATGATCATGAAATGATGGAGCTTGGAATGTGCCAGGTATGAAGTTAGGAAAATTGGAAGTGGTCAAAAATGAAATAAAATGCATGAAGATCAATATCCTAGGCATTGCTGAGCTGAAGTGTGCTGGTTACCAGGCATTTTGAATCAGAAAAGTGTATGATTTCCTTTACCAGGAATAGCATGATCAGGAGGAGTGGCTTGGTATTCATTGTGAGGAAGGAGCTTGCTAAATCCATCATACAGCACAGTGCTGTGACTGGATCATATCTATCTGTCTTCAAAGAAATCCAATCAATATAGCTATTATTAAACTTTATACACCAACCACACAAGCTAGTAATGAAGAAATTAAATTGCATGTTTGATCAATTTAGTCAGAAATTGATCAAACATGCAATCAGGATGTATTGCTAGCTATTGGTGACTGGTATGTGAAAGTTGGACACAAAGAGGAAGGAATAGTAGTTGGATTTGGTTAGGAAGGAATATATGGATTTGGTTAGGAAGGAATATATGGATTTGGTTAGGAAGGAATATATGGATTTGGTTAGGAAGGAATATATGGATTTGGTTAGAGGAATGAAGATGGAGATCACATGGTAGGACTTTGCAAACCAAAGGCTAGTTCATAGCAAATATTTTTTCAACAACACAATCCACATGAATTTCCCCAGATCGAATACAGAGGCATCAAATTGGATACATATGTGGAAAGTCATGATGAAGAAGCTTAATATCAGCAGCTAAAACCAGATCACGGGCCAACTGAAAACCAACCATCAATTACTCATATGTAAATTCAGGATGAAGCTGAGGAA
>NW_022111373.1:11081833-11090728 GCF_000313985.2 Echinops telfairi
ATTTGCTGAAAGTGAGGAGGACTTGAACCACTTGCTGATGAAGATCAAGCATTATAGGCTTTGATATAAATTATAACTCAATGTATGTAAGACCAAAATCCTCACAACTGGATCAACAGATAACATGATGATAAATGGAGAAAAGGTTGAAGTTGCCGAGGATTTTTGTCTTATTTGCATGCACAATCAGTGCTCATGGATGAAGCAGTCAAGAGATCAAAAGACTTATTGCATTAGGCAAATCGGCTGCACAAGTCCTCTTTAGAGCATTGAAGAGCAACGGTGTTTCTCTGAGGACTAGGGTGTACCTGAACCAAGCCATGGTATTCTCCACTGCATCATAGGATATCATATGAATGTGAAAGTTGGACATTGAATAAGGAATACCATAGAAGAATTGATACGTTTGAATTGTAGTGCTGGAGAAGAGTATTGAAAGTACCATGAACTTCTCAAATGACAAACTGATCTGTCTTGGAGGAAGTAAGACCAGAGGGCTCCTTAGAGGCAAGGATGACAAGACTTCATCTTACATACTTTGGATATATTGTCAGGAGAGACCAGTCTCTGGAGAAGGACATTATGTTTGATAAAGTGGAGGGGCAGTGAAACAAAAGGAAGACCCCCGACAAGATGGATTGAGACAGTGGCTTTGTCGATGGGCTCATGCATAATAACAATTGTGGGGCTGGCAAACAACCACACAGTGTTTCGTTCTGCTGTGCATAGGGTCACTATGCATCTGAACCTACTAACAACGTCAGCATTAGTTGGTTGAAAAGGATTGAATAAGTGAGTCACTAGAGGCATTGAAACCCAGGCCATATACATAATGCTGTTGTTATTGTTGATGCACGTCTCCCCAGTCAGTTGCTACTCATAGCAACTCCATGTACAACAGAACAAAACACTTCCAGGTCTTGTGCCATCCTCACAATTATCCTTATATTTTAGTCCATTGTTGCAGTAACTGTGTCAATCCACCTTGTAAAAGGCCTTCCTCTTTCTCGCTGCCCTTCTACTTTATAGAGTATGATGTCCTTCTTCAGGGACTGGTCTCTCCTGACAACAGGTCCAAATTATGAGAGACAAATTCTGACCATCTTTTCCTCTATGGAACATTGTTGTAATTCTTCTAAGATGTATCTGTTTCTTCTTTTGGCAGTTAATGGTGTTTTCAATAATATTTTTCTCAACACCATAGTTTAAATGTTTTGATTTTTCTTTGGTCTTTCTTATTCAATGTCCACCTTTTACATGCATATCAGGTGACTGAAAATAGCATGGCTTGGATCAAGCTGACCTAAGTCCTTGTGATAGACAGGTTTATTGTGCCAACCTGGCAAATGATCACATGTGGGATTAATTGAAGGGTGGAGAGATAAATGGCTCGGTGAGCCTCGCCTTTCTTATCTCTTGCTCTTTGATGACCAGTGTGTGGCTGTCTTAGCTGGTTCTCTGCCTCTACTTGTGAGCTACACCAGTGTGACACCCCACCCATGGATATTGTCGCTATAGTTTGGCATTCCTTCAAGACCTGCTTTGTCATCGCTTGAACTGGGGACTGTCAGACCCTGTCATCTGGCAGACTGTTGGTGACCTGCCTTGCTTTTTGCTGCCTATGGCTAGGTTGGCTGAATTGCTCTACAAAGGACTCAGATGTCTGCTCCCTTGACTTGTGCCCGGCAGCCCTCAAAACTTGAAGGAGTGTCAGTGTATTAGCTGTCCCACAGAAGTGAGTTGCACTGAACCATTTGTACTGCTCTATAGACTAATCAGCTGTTTATTTTGTATTTTATACACATCTATCTATATAAATATATATAAAATCATAATTGTCTCATGATTTTGTTTCTTAGGTTTTGTTTCTCTAGAGAACCCTGTCTAACATAGTCCTCAAAGTAACACCCTTGCTTTCAATGCTTTAAAGACGTCCGTGTAGCAGGTTACCGAAAACAATATGTCTTTTGATTTCTTGACTGCTGCTTCTTTGAGCATTGATTGTGGATCCAAGTAAAACAAAATCTTGACAAATTTAAGATTTTTTTCTTTATCATGACGTTTGCTGTTGGTTCCGTTGTGACTATTGAGTTTTCTTTCCCCTAAGTTGTAATCTCGACTGACTGAAGGATGCCAACGCTGGTCTTCATCAGCAAGTGTTTCAAGTCCTCACTCTCAGTAATCAATGTTATGTCATCTGCACAGAGCAGGCTATTAGTAAGCCTTCCTCCAATCCTTATGCCAGATTCTTCTTCAGATAACCCGGCTTCTCTGATAATTTGCTCAGCATACAGATTGAATACTATGGTGAGAGGATACAACCCTTACACATACCTTCTCTGATTTCAAACCATGCAACATTCCTTTGTTCTGTTCCTCTGTTGTGTTCTGTTGCTTCTTTGTCTATTTACAGGTTCCACATGAGCATAATGAAGTCTTCTGGAATACAATTCTTCTCAAGGTGAGCCATAGTTTGTTATGCCACATAGTCAAATGCCTTTGCATAGTCAATGAAACAAAGTAATCATCTCTTTGGTATTCCATGCTTTCAGGCAAGATCAATCTGAAGCCAGCAGTGATATCTCTTGTTCCACTTCCTCTTCTGAAGCTGTCACTGACTTCTATCAGCTCCCTGTATTGTTGCAACCACAGTGCTGCTTCAGTACTTGTTGCTTTTGTTGGATGCCATTGAGCAGGTTGTGACTACTACTGACGCTAGGTGCCCTAGCACAATGTAAGGAAATACCACCTGATTCTGTGTAATCCACACGGCCATTGGTGTTTGAGCCCATTGTTGTAGCCACTGTGTCAATGCATTTCTTTGAGGGTCTTCCTCTTTATTGCAGACCCTCTGTTTTACCAACCATGGTGTCCTTTCCTTAGACACTGGTCTCTACTGATAATATATCCCAGGTACATGAGACAAAGTCTACCTCTGCTCACGTCTAAGGAGCATTTGGGTAAGTGTATCCTCCATTGACAGATGTAACGAATTAATAACCCAGCTCCCACTTCCAAGAAGTTGGGAAATGTCCCTTTAAATGGTTGAAAGAAACTGTGGAATTGATTTGAGTGAGACCTCTGAAAACAGCTACCCTAATGATTCATGTAAGTATGGAGGATCTTCTGAAATAATAGATAGATAAGATAATGGAGTTTTATTGTAGCCCATGGTGTACCATGGGATAATCAGGTTTGATATTGCTATGAATAATTTGCTCAGCATACAGATTGAATAAGTATGGTTTAACCCTCCTGGGTTATGCTCAGGAGAAAGTGGGCGGTACTTGGATCCTACTGTGCGTTTTACCATCAGCTTCCAGGGCTTTTGTGAATGAGCATGTAAATGAAAAACAAAAACATGCTGATATATATATTAAGATAAAAATCCAAACTTGCAAAAGTCTGTAATAGTGGAAGCAAATTTTCATTTTTCACATCTATTAGGAGGGAGAGAAAATATCTATATAAATACTTTGCACACTATTTTTAGTGTAAGTTATCAAAAGGCAGCATGCCACATGGAAGATCATATATTGAGACAAAATATATAAAGGGAAATTTTAGATTTTACTAATGAAACAAATAAGATTTTCTTAACAAACCGTTTGGATGTTCAAGGCATAGATACTGATATTGAATATTTCCTATGGCATCAATTGCTTGATAAGTGGGTTGAGAATGGATTATAAACAAAAGACTACTTCACAAGGGATACCTTGGTTTCAAAGAATGTTATGTTTTGTCTTCTGAAATGATTGTCATGGAAAATAGAAAGATTCATACCCCTGAAACAAAATGAATTATGTAATAGAGATGACTATTAAAGAAAATAAGGTCAAAGTGAAGATGAGAAATGCTTTTCCACCATACCACAGTTAATTATAGTTGCATGCACAGAGCTACCTTTGTATAAGGATAAGGATTAAGCCACCTAGGATAAGGAGTAAGAGCAGGTATGTGCCCGATATAAGATTGGGTGGTGGAGGGGAATCACCTTTAATGAAAGTTTTTAAGTTGGCTTTAAAATTCAGTATTTGAAATGCCATGTTTTAGGTAAGGAGGAATTCAAATGGCATTAGTATACATAAGTATATATTGAAGACATTCACTAAAATTCCACGGAAGGTCACATGTTTCGAAATTAATGTTTCTGATACAGTCTCACAATTTATTCTCTAACATCAGTGTGCATGCCTCAGCATATTCCTCTAAACTGAGAAATGCACCAGTTTTATATAACTGAAAAGGATATGACAAGATATGGTTTTTACCTGTAATGATAACTCATAAAGCAATTATGACTATAGTATTTTTCTTCATGTTACACAAAATGCAAAAAGTAGATTTTTAAGTGATCTTATTATGCCTTGTCATGAAGAAAAGTATTTAACATACATATGGAACAATTCTTACAAACACTTCCAATTATCCTTCAAGCCAATCCTTTACCTGTAAAATGTTGCAGTCTCAAAGAACATACAGAGAAAGCTAAAAAGATGACTACTTCCTATTGCAAATGTTTTTCTCCAAGTATTTCATTAAGAACACAAAATATCTGTTTGTGTCTAAGATTTGTGC
Organism: Echinops telfairi; assembly: GCF_000313985.2. Classification (NCBI taxonomy): domain Eukaryota; kingdom Metazoa; phylum Chordata; class Mammalia; order Afrosoricida; family Tenrecidae; genus Echinops; species Echinops telfairi. The sequence goes on from NW_022111373.1 coordinate 11,086,415, forward strand.
ATACATTAGAAGCATTTCTCAAAACCATATAGTTTTAAGAAAATAATCTTATTATTTTTATACATTTAGCAATAAAACATTAATACCTTATCTGCTACATTCTGGAATATCTCTTTTATATTTCTATTTAATGTTGCATTAAATTCTAGTGAATTTTTCCTTAAAATTAAGACTCTTGCATAGTCTGTAAAAGAAAATATGACACAAAAAGATGCTAAACATCATTAATCATCAGAGAAAAACAAATTAAAATTTCAATGAGATACTATTACACTCTCACTAGAAAAATAAGATTAAAAATAAATAAATAATCAAAATAAAACAAAAGAGTAAATAACAACTGTTGGTGAAGATACGGAGAAATTGGAACCTTATCTAATGCTAGTCAGAATGCAAAATGATACCTGGAAAATACTATGGTGGTCTCTCAAAGAACTGAAAATGGAACCATTGCATATCCCAGGAATCCCAATTTTAGGTATATACCCAATATACCTTGCAGCACTCCTCACAATACCCCAAAGTTGGAAACAACCTAAATACCAATGAACATCTGGAAAAATAAGCAAAATGTGGTATATACATGTGATGGAATATTGCTTGGTCAAGGAAATGGATTGACACAGTAACTGCAACAATGGGTTCAAACATAATTGTGAGGACGACCCAGGACTGGGCAGGCTTTGTTGTACAAAGGATGGAATTAACGCAACAGCCCCTACCAACAGTAACTCAGTCAACTGGAGAAATGAAGCCTTGATAACAACTAATGCACTGACAGCCTGTCAATTCAGATTTGTAGTGAACTAGTTCCAACCCAGAGCAACCCTGGTGGGATAGCATAGAACTGCTCCTAGGGATTAGGATTTTCAACATATTTTGAGGAGACACAATTCAATTCACAACACTATACAACACTATTTTTCAAGTAATAGAATTAGAATCTCACCAATGTTCCTTTGAATACACATTGGTAAACAAGGTTAGAATCTAACTTTATTCTTTTTTAAAGTCAGATCAATCCTTTAATTCTGGTTGGACATTTTACAAATTTATGCTGTGTTTGAAATTTTAGGATCGGGTTCTGCGCAACTGGAATTTACATTGGATATGTATTCTCTCTTTTGGAAAATTATGTGGCTTACTCATCACTGGTTATCAGTGGAGTCTTCGTATGCAAAATTAAAAGCTTTGTTTCAGAATAGATGTGCCATATCACAGAAGTAGTCTGTTATTCCTGGGAAAATTTTTTAATGAATGTGGTTTGGAACCTGGCTATTGAATAAAATAGCATATGGAGTCTTAAAAGCTTGTTTCCAAACAAGCAGCCATCTAAATGAAATGTCAACTAAGTCCACATGGATGAAGCACACTAACATCAATCACCAAAGGATTCTAAATCAAGTAATTTGAAGTTGAAGGAGGGAATAGTATCAGAACCTAATTTGTGAGAATCCAGTTTGCAGAAAGCTATGAATGACAGTGGGAGCTTAAGTTACATTTGTGGAAGCTACTTGGGAAATAAATCTCCTTTTATCTCTTTCTATAATAGAGGGGTGGGAGGAATGTGGTTACTAATAGAGTGCATTGGAGAGAGGACCAAAGGATAAACCTGATTTGAACAATGTGGTAGTTATATAATCTGTTGTCAATTTGAGAGGATTAGGAGTGAAAGGGTGGAGTCCAGTCTGTCAATCATTGTATAGCCAATGAGGCCTGTGTATTGTCTTGGTCTTTCCCTGAGGATTCTGGGAATTTCTGTATTTCAATTGCAGGAGACCCTCTATCTGCTCACTCCCTTTGAGACATTTCTGAGGAGAAGCACATGAAGCTACCCTGAGACAGAGTTTCAGAGTTGAAGGAACCATGTGGGGACCCGTGCCAGTGCTGAAATGCTTACCATGCCACTGGATCACAAGACTTCCAACCAACTGGCCTGTGATCTTCCTGCATTCGGCATTATTACATGTATTTTGTGAGTCTCAAGTGGACTTTATAGATTGTTATTGGACACATGGGCTAATATCAGACTTATTGACTTGATCTGGATGGGGCTGGGGTGTTTTCTCAAGATTCAATTACTCTTTATATAAACCTCTTTCTTATTCACATGTGAGTGTCTGTGGACTTGTTTCTCTGGTCTACTCAGACTAATACAAATAGTTAAAACCTTGTCAATTGATCCCCCCTCTGATGCACATTAGGCCTGAACTGGTTTTCAACATTTTCTGTTTGTTCATACTGGAATTTAGCTCAGGTGTATTATGCCATTGAGGGTCACCCCTTGAATTTTTGTTATATATTTTTTCTGTTTTTCAGTGTATGAAACCCATAATTGATGAGCCTATATAAAGAGCAAGTAGAACAAGGGTTTTGGGGGTGGGGTAGTTTACAGTGGGGGGGAGGAGGGGCAGAATGGAGCTGATGTCAAGGAGTTCAGGAAGAAAAAGAATGTTTTGAAACTATGGTAGCAACTGTACAATATTGTTTGATGTGATTGAACTATGGGTTGATATGGTAAATGTATTAACTCCCAATAAAATGGTTATAAAAAATCAAAAAGAGAATATAAAAAAACAGGAATGTGGTTTCAGTTAAGCATATGATCAATCAAGGCAAATTTCACATTTACTTACTTCAACTTAGAAAGTTATAATTGATTATCTCAGTATATACTCATTAAAAGCAAACAAACCAGAATAGTTATGAAGCCTGCATGAGGATTTAATCCTAAAATGTCTATTTTTCACAATGCACATGTTTTTGAAGCTTCTTTTGCTAATGGATATGCCCTGTCCTTGGCGTTGAAGTTATATTATAAAATTTATGAAAAGTGATGTTTATTAATTTCTTATAAAATAGCTGAATCCTAACTTGAACAGAGTAAAAGTTCTTAGGACAAATCTTCCTAGGTCAAGCTGGCAAAGTTTGTTCACCACTGCCAATATTTATGGAAAACAGACTAAGTTCATAAAACAGACAGAAAAGAGACCATCAAGTCCCAGCTTGCAAAGAGTTGAAAGATCTAATTTAACCTATGAGCTTTGCAAATACTGCTAAAATTTCTGCTTTAATCACTAACTTTGTTCCATAGATAAATAGTTGGATTACTCAGCTCCAGTTCTAACAGTATACTTTAGGCAAGCAAAATTTAATAAGATATGATATCTGATCTCAAGGATGTGATAGTCTAGTGGGAAGAGGCAGGTAAGACTTTTAATGAAATATTATCTTTGATGTTATAATAACATTATACATATTCACAGCAGAAGGAAATTTGGAGAAGCTTCATGGAATGAGTAACATTTAAAAAGAGTTTCATAGGCTGAGTGGAAAGGAAAGGAAAGGAAAGGGATTACTATGGATGAAATTGAAAGAAGTGAAAAATTAAAATAAAAAGATCTTGGGAAAATACTAGTAGGCCCATATGGTTAGGGTGTAAGTAATGAATATAAGACATATAAGGGTGCATGTAAGTAATGAATATAAGGCATATAAGGGTGCATGTAAGTAATGGACAGAAACATGTGGAAATGATCTCTAGTAAGAAGGAGTTCACCAATTTGGAGATTGGAAGACAGAAAAAGAGACAAGGGAGGAGAATAAGTAAAAGGCTATAAATTTTTGTAAGAGGAAATGATAAAGTTTCAGATTAATTAAATAGCAAAGTGGATGAAGACTATCAAAAGAGTGTTGTATTTAAGGGGATAGGCTCCCCAAGATCAGACGATTGCTTATGCAGGAATGGGATGGTGCCCTGAAGTGAAATCACAAAATCCCGATGCCGACCAGTGTCTAATTTGGAGCAGCATTGACCTTTGCAGAGACAGACAGCCACCAGAATAGGAGAGCATTTGGGGAATAAAATAACTTCAATATCGATCACTTAAAATACAAGATCCCTATAAGGAAGGCATTCTAGGTAAATAAGATAAAAATTAAAAATAATTTACACACCAAAAAATAAGTTACAATGTGTGGTGGGCACTTCAATTATGCTTGCTAACTACCATTAGTTCTCCCCTCAGATACTCTCCTGAATTGGAGAGACTGAAAAAATTTAATGCTACATGCCCCCCACCCTTTGCAACTAAGGTCTCATATATGAGTTAGGTTTGGCTAATCAAGTATACTTATAAGGGACTTGACTTTAAAACTGAGTTGAGAGGGCAAGGTTTCATGACCCCAGCAACTGCAAAGGTTATACTGTTCAATTCTGGTGATTTTTTATATTACAGTTTTTCGACAGCCAATGTTTTATATATTTTCTTATTTTTCAGGTAGAGGTTGAATCTAGAGTGTATTGTTTCTGTC
>NW_022111373.1:11090828-11105064 GCF_000313985.2 Echinops telfairi
CTCAGTAATTGGTATGCACAAGCCATGCAGAGCCCTGGTGACATAGGGGTGCTTTGGGGGCTGCTAATTGCAAAGTCCAGCAGTTTGAAACCACCAGCCACTCCCAGAGAGAAAGAAGAGGCTTCCTACTGTCATAAAGAACTACAGTCTAGTCCTGGGGTCTTAAAGGCTTGAAGTCAAACAAGCAGTCATCTAGCAGAGAAGCAACAAGTCCACATGGAAGAAGCACATCAGCCTGTGGGATCATGGGGTGTTGACAGGATCGGGTAACAAGCATCAGAAGACCCAAAACAAACAAGCAAACAACAACAACAGCAACAACAAAATCATATTGTTGAGAACTAGGGGGGTTAGAGCAGAGACCCAAAACCCATCTGTAGACAATGAGACATCTCCTCACAGAAGGGTCACAAGGAAGGGATGCATCCACCAGGGTGCAATAAAGCACTCATGAAACATAATATCCCTCTGGTTTCCTGAGGCTTCCTCACGCCCCCTACCATGACTCCAGTCCTGTCTTTCACTGGCGGCTAGACTGGAGCATGTGCACAGGTACAGATATGTGATAAGAGCTCATGACACACAGAATCCAGGAACAGGAAAGGGAGTAGCAATACCAGGAGAGTAAGGGGAAGGTGGAGGGAGGAGGGAAGAAAGAGGGGACTGATACCAATGATAGACACATAACCACCCACCACCCCCACCCCAAGAGGGACGTACAACAGAAACCGTGGGGAAAGGGAGACAATGGTCAGTGTAAGATATGAAAATAATAATAATTTGTAATTTATCAAGGGGTCATGGGGGTGGGGGGAGGAGCTCAGAGCAAGGGCTCAATAGAAAGTAAATGTTTAGAAAATAATGATGGCAACATATGTACAAATATGCTTTATACACTTGATGTATGGATTGCTGTAAGAGCTGTAAGAGCCCATAGTAGCACAATCTTTTAATAAAAAAATTTTTAAAAAGATTTGCTATCTCGAGACCCACACAAGTAGTGCTACTCTCACCTACAGGGTCACTCACTATAAACTTGAATCAACTCAATGGCACTGAGTTTTGTTGAGAGTTTTGGGACACTTGTCTTACCTCTTAAATTGAGGGATCATTGCATAATAGGAAGCCAGTGGTCCACAGTGGACCACAGAAAAACAATTTTAATTTGTGCTCATCTGATGTGACATAAGGCCAAAGTTTAATTGACGCTAGTAGTTGCTGAGAAAACTCTCACAGACTTGTTACATCTGTGTGAGAAAGCGCAAAGAAAGTCAATAACCAACTTGTGGCTTTATGATATCAGTACAGGGCAGGCAGGGTGTGAGAGTTTCCATGATTTTCATCTGAAATAATCCCTTTATGTTCTTTGGTCGCAAGGGTTGCTATAACTGAAAACCAGTAGCAAAGGGTTGTTGTTTTTTTTAATAGTGGAGTGTTAAATTACAGCATAGAGCGGTTGTTTTTAGTCTTGTAAGTATATCATAACTAAATAACACAAATAGGAAGTTTAAAAGACCTTAAGTTAATTTTATTATCATTCTAGATTCTGGAGATGCAGATTATAGTATTAGCCCTCTCAATTTTTTCTGTAGGTTTTCAGAAAGGAAAATGCAAGCTGTCTATACGTACGGCGTTCTAGGTAAATAATTAATAACAATAATGGGCAGATGGTTGCATGTTCTCTCCTAATTCTAAGTGGCCACTTTGGCATTTCTGACCTGGTTACGGAGACCTCGGCCTCTGTGCTCACCAGGTCGCTCACACTCCCTAGGTGTGATCTTTGATTTTGTTATAAAACACCACTCAGAAGAGATTAGGATTAGGACCCAGCCTACTCCACTGTAATTTATGTTGTTTTATAGTTGTAATATATTTATATAAATTTATTACAGTATATATTTATTTAATATATGTATTATGTAATTTATCTATAAAGAAAAGCCACACTTTACCAAACAAGGGGACATTACAGGTAGAGGGACTAGGGTGTCATCATATCTTTCGTGGATGCAATTCTATCCATAGTAACAGTCACCTTCTTTAAGAAATCCTGAGACTATAAAAATGAAAGAGTGTAGAGGTAGGGCAGATATTAAAAAATGTGTGATCTTACACCTTTAAACTCCACTGCTTCCAGCTGCTTCCAGCTAAGCCTCTAGCTGTGATGGGATTCAGAAGAACAATGCTCCTATTGAGAATATTTATAGATTCATTACAAAATCATTCCAGAATACAAAGGCATCACTTTGAAGGTATTGGGAAGGCCCTGAGATAGACCAGAGAGAGGTAAACCAAATTCAACTCCTTTGTCCCAAAGCATAGGGCAATTCTCATTGTGGGTGATGGGATAGAGAACAGGGAAATGAGGCATAGAACCACCCATAAGATGTAGAGAAGCCAGCAGGGCACTGAGCTACTGCGTATGAGTAGGAAGCCAAAGCAACCCAGGCCCTAAAGGGAAGGAAGAAATAGAGATGAGAATGCTAAACTCAATAATGCTTCTCCTTGAACATTTACACAGAGATAAGGTTAAGAGATTACGTCTGAAAGACACTGCAAATGAGAATAGAATTTCAGGGAGTCCCACAGTTCTGAAGGTGTAAAAATTGCAACAAATAACCCAACTAAGAAGCAGTCCATTTCCTCTGGATTCAAATGTACTGCTGCCCTAATAAATAACAGCAACTCTACTGCACAGAAAATTAGGATTAATAAACCAGCACAAGACATACATATTCATAAGAAAGCATGCATTAAAAAATAACATCTATTAATTATAAAAGACCACCTAACAAATGATAAAAGATAAAAAGCAATAAAAGCCCTTAGACTGCAGACTGCATCCAAAACATACAAAGAAGGCTATCATAATGGAAGTGTTGTGCTGTTGCTAGGTGCTGTCTGCTTGGTTCTCATTCACTAAGACCCTATGTACAACAGAACGAAACGTCACTCAGTATTGCCCCATCCTCATAATTGTTTGAGCGCCTTGTTATAGCCACTGTGTTAATCCATCTTGTTGAAGACCTTTCTGTTTCTCACTGTTCCTCTGCTTTACCAAGCACGATGTGCTTTGCCAGGGACTGGTCTCTCCTGACAACATGCCCAAGGTACTTGGAACGAAGTCTTGCCATCCTGGCCTCTAAGGAGAATTCTGGCTACACTTCTCCCTAGACAGATTTGTTTGTTCTTTTTGGCAAACCATGGTACTTTCAATATTCTTCACCAGCACCACAAATCAAATGCACTACAAATTGTTTCTTCTTCGCTCTTACTTATTCAATGTTCCGCTTTCACATGCATATGAGATGATTGAAAATATCATAGCTTGGACCAGGTCCATTATGGTAATTACATAATTTCATGTCAACTTGATGTATAAAATGTATGGGTAATGTTTAGCCTGTCAATCAGGTCACAGCCTGATGGTGATTCTTTGTGGGAATGGCCTTCTCATAAGGAGAGTCCTGGGAACCTACCCGTCTATTTCTGCTTTTACCTTTCTGCTGGCTAATCTTAATGGTGGCCAGCGCCCTGGAGATGTGTCCACCACCATTGGATCCAGAAAACCTGTGATATTCCTGAATGTTTCATTCTTGCTTGTGACTGTGTGAGTCTGAAGAGGGACTTATGGACTAGTATTGCCTTTGGACTTGATCTGGACTTGCCTGGGATGTTTGCTTGGTATAGGATTACTTCTTGTTAATAAGTACAGATATATGAGTGCCACTGGATTTGTTTCTCTAACCAACCCAGCCTAACACACGCACCTCAGTCTTCAAAGTACCATCCTTTCTTTTCAACACTTTAAATAAGTGTTGTGCAGCAGATTCATCTAATGCAATTCATTATTTGATCTCTTGACTGATCCTTCAAGGAGCATTGATTGTGGATCCAGGCTAGATGAAATTCTTGTCAACTTCAAATTTTATGTTGCCACCTATTGGTCCAGTTGGGAGGATTTTGGTTTTCCTTACATTGAGTTTTAATCCATACTGAAGGCTGCAATCTTTGATCTTCGTCAGCAAGTGCTTCTAGTCTTCATCACGTTCCATAAACAAATGCTATTTGCATACAACTTAAACACATGACCATCGAGTCAATAAAGACCCATAGTGACTTTATAGGAGAGGTTAGAATTGACCCGATGGGTTTCTGAAACGGTCACTCTTTATGGGAGTAGAATCCTATCTTTCTCCTGCAGATGGGCTGCTGGTTTCTAACTACTAACCTTGCAGTTAGCAGCCCAATGAGTAACCACTCCACCACCGCCCTCCAATCCTGACGCCAAGCGTTTGTCCTACAGTGCTTCTTGTTTATTTGATCACCATACAGATTGAATAAGTATGCTGCTCCTCAATTGAATCAACATGGTGCCCCTCAGTCACATTTTGAGGGTCTCCCAACATGTGGGCTCATCTTCCGGCATGGTACCAGATAATGTTCTCCTACTATTCATAAGTTTTCCAATGGCTACATTTTGAGAAGTGGATCACTTCTTCCTAGTCTGTCTTAGTCTGGAAGCGTCACTGAAACCTGTCCACCATGGTTGAGCCTGTTTGCATTTGAAATACTTACTACTATGCTATAACTTTCAGTATCACAACATACAGGCCTCCACAGCACAACAAATTGACAGATGCAATTAGGGTGGTATGTACACAGGAAAGGGACTTAATCAACTCAAGTTTATTAACTTGACATATTGGGAATTTTTCATTAATACAGAATAATAGAAATTCCTGATTCAATTCAATGTGTTACCTGCACCTGCCAGCACTGGGTAGGAACATGCTAAGCCAGTTAGTCTAGTAGTGTTCAGGTTAGTTCCTTAGTAGCAATATCACAGAAAGCACACGTTTCATATGGTTTCATGGATGCAATGTGCTCAATTTTCATTATTACATATCAGAAAGCATCTATAGGTAGATCTCTCTGTGTGATTGGTGACATGGAATGTATTATTTAGAAAAAGTATTTCTTAGAGAAACACAAGCTATGTCATATTCCTCATTTGTTGTGACACGGGAAGTTTCTTTTACTAAAAAACTTCACTTTACAAACAAAAAAATTATTATTTGTTAAGTTTATATTTTCTTTTTCCCAAAATACAGAGAAAAAACAAAAAAATTATTATTTGTTAAGCTTATATTTTCTTTTTCCCAAAATACAGAGAAAAAAATCATTGATTTTATGATTACAAAATAACATAAGGTATAAATAGGAGACTATGATCAAGGGTTTTGCCCTCCGAAATAACACCAACCTAGCTATATTGACTTCACTTCCTGCCTTTCAATGCCTTTAAGCATAATGTTATTAAGGTGGTAAGTCATAGTGGGATTTGTTGAGGTTCCTCAATTTTGGTTCAAATTAAATCACAGAATTTGTGTGGAAGAGTAAATTAGTCTGAGTTTAGATGATGAGAGTTCACTGTTGCACTGTCAAGTTAAATCAGACTACTTCTAAAATTCATAAAAATAGATTAATGCATTCAGCTGATACCGTTTCCTACCATGTACCAGAAAGCTTGTTAATTTACTCCAGTAAGAATCTCACATCTGGAATAGCAACAGCAATTCAAATCATCACCGAATTAGGCTCAAAATAGCACTCTGACATCCTCTCAAGCTTTTCTGTGTTTGGAACTCACTCTCTGTGGAATTAGGGAGCCTGGGTGACACAGTTAACTGCTAGGCTGCTATACCAAAGGTCGATGGGTCAAACCCATTAGCAGCTCTGGGGGAGAGAGATGTGGCAGCCTGTGTCAGTAAAGATTTACCAGCTTTGGGGCAATATGAGGGAAATTCTACTCTGTCTTATAGGATTGCTGTGAGTTGGACTCAACTTGATGATAACTTTTTTAAATCTGTGACATCTAATGAGAATATAATCAGAATATGGATACCTACCTACCTTGCAGTACTAGTGGAAGATTGGTTATGCTTTGTATTTGCTGGGTTGGAAGGAAAAAGGAATCCAAGAATACACTTTCCTTTATAGGTAAGGGAGTCTTTTAGTTGCTCAAGATATAATATGGTATTTAGGAATTTAAAATATAGATTTAAGATTTTTTGTCTATTATGAAGTTAATTTACCTCAGATGTATGTTTATCTCAATTAATGCCTGTTATAAATATGGGTGGTGCTGTGATATTGGAAGCAATGCCACTGGTATTTTCAATACCATCAGGGTCACCCACAATGAATAAGTTTTGATAAGGAGCTTCCCAAGTAACAATAGACTATAGAAAAGAAAGAGACCGTTTACTTTTGAAGAATTAGCTACTGAAACCCCTATGAATAATGAGGGAATTGACAAGATATCACTGTACCAAAAAATGATACAATGCTGGAAGCACTAGTATATACCAAAAAATTTGGAAGATAGCTACTTGGAAGATATCCATATTTGTGCCCATTCCACAAAAAGTATGCCTCAATCAAATGCAGAAATAATTGAATAATATCACTAATATCACATGCAAGTAAAATTTTACTAAAGATCATTTAAAATGAATGCAGCAATATTGGCCACAAATTCACAAAAAGTGGACTGAAATTCAAGTCGAATTCAGAAAAGAAAGAGAAAGGAAGGATCTCTGTGGATGTCAAGTGGATCTTGACTACAAGCAGACAATGCCAGGAAAATGTGTTTCATCACCTATGCAAAGGTATTCAAGTGTGTGGATCATAACAAATTATGACTAACATTTCAAAAAATGGTGATTCGAGCAAACAAGATTGTGCTCATGTGGAACCTATACACAGACCAAGAAGCATATATTTGAACAGAACAAAGGGAAACTATATGGTTTAAAATCAGGAAGTGTGTGCCAATATTGAGTACTTCTACTATACTTATTGAATCTGTGCTGATCAAATTGTATGAGAACCCAGACTATGTATAGAAGAATGCAACATCTATGCAGGCAGTTTCATTAACAACATGAAAGGTATATACAGATGACACAATTATGCTTGCTGAAATCAGAGGACTTGAAGTACGTACTGATGAAGATCTGAACTGTTAAAAATGGATTACAACTTAGTGTGGGGAAAAAATCTCACAACGAGGTCAGTAGACAACACCATGACAGAGTAGAGATTGAAATATCCAAGATTTTGTTTTACTTGCATCCACAACCACCGTTCACGAAAGCAGCAGTCAAGAAATCAAATAATACGTTGCATTGGGTGAATAAGTTGCACAAGACCTCTTTAAAGGGTTAAAGGACAAAGAGATGACTTCGAAGACGCAGATGCTTTTGACAGTGGTATTTCAATTGCCTCGTGTGTGTGTATATATATATATATATATATGATAGCTTGAAAGCCAAAGAAGAATTGAAACATTTCCATGATGGTGTTTCCAAAGAATATTGTTAGCACCATTGCCTTCCAGAAAATAAGCAAATCTTTCTTGCAGGAAATACATCCAAAATGCTCCTTAGAAGTAAAGATGGCAAGAGTTTATGTCGTACACTTTGGATGTGTCATGATGAGTGTGGTGGTTACATAATCTGTTGTCAACTTGAGACTATTAAGAGTGAAGGGGTGGAGTTTAGCCTGTCAATCAGGTCACAGCTTGATGACCTCGTTTGGAGGTGCTATGGAAATAAATAGCTCACTGGAGGTGGGACACACACTTGCTGCAAAACATTCCTGTTGACAAGCCACATGGAGCTATGCTGATGGCAGCCAGAGTCTTGGATCTGCGGGAGCCACATGGAGACCCATGCCAGCACTAAGATGCTTCCACTGCCACTGGATCCACAAGATTTTTTACTCATTGGCCTGTGGTCTTCCTGCACTCGGCATTATCGCATGTGTTTCGTGAGTCTGAAGAGGACTTTCTAGATTGGTATTGGACATATGGGCTTATATTAGACATATGGACTTGATCTGGACTGGGCTGAGAAGTTTTCTTAATGTACAATTACTCTCTATACGAAGTTCTTTCCTATTCACATATGAGTGTCTCCCTGGATTTGTTTCTCTAGTCAACCCGGACTAACCCAATGAGGAACCAGTCCCTGGAGAAGAAATCACCTGTGGTAGAGGGTTTATACAAAACCCTCTGGACTGAAGTAGCAGTTGTAACAATAGACTCAACCATAACAATAGTGATTAGCACGCAGGATCAGGTAACGGTTTATGATGTCTTACCTAGGGTTGCTGTCACTCAAAACTTACTTGAAGACAACTGACAACACTACATAACTACTGGAGTGAACTGTAATCCTGAATTTTCAGGAATTGGTATCTTTCAGCCAATATTCAAGATCAAACGAGTGTCCCTTCTGGGAAAGGGGAGAATGAAGTCTCATAATACACACAGTGCTTTATGCCAGAGTGTGTCTTTAATTTGTCGTAGTGGGTTACACATTGAGCTGCTAACAATAAGATCAGCAATTCAAAACTACCAGCTGCTCCGCAGCTATTCTCGTAAAGATTTAGAGTCTAGGAAACCCAAAGAGGCAGTTCTACTCAGTCCGATAGGGTCACTGTGGGTCAGAATCAATTCGATAGCAGTGAGTTTGGGTTATTGTTATAGTCATCTTGGTTATTCAAAAAGCTCTGAATTTTGAGCTGACTCATGTAGGAGACTTAGTTAAGAGAAGTGAATGACAAATAAACGTAATAGTTGGCTAGGAGGAAAGAAAAAAGGAAAGGAGACAGTAAAAAATATATACATATAAATATATGTATATTTGTTTATGCATGTATATATATGCAAATGCAACAAGGAAGCAGATGGACTTTGGGCCCCTACTTAAATCTTAACTCAGTTCGAGAATGGTTTGTTCAAATAATGCAGCATTGTTTATGATACCTTCTCAACATTATCGCTGAAGATAAAATGGTTGCATAAGCAAATGTGGTGAAGAAAGCTGATAGTGCCTGGTTATAATATCTGTAAGACCTCCCAATAATATGATTAAAAACTTTTTAAAATAAGAGTTACAATCTCAGGAATTCACAGGGGCATTTCTAACGTGTCCTACAGGGTCGCTATGAGTTGGCATCGACTAGATTTCTGTAGATGTTCCCCAGATTGTGAACATTTAAAAATACCAAAGCCAACAAGTTGATTTCAACTCATAGCAACCTGTTACAGGGTTTCTGAGACTGTAACTCTTTGCAGTAGAGAGTCTTATACTTGTCCCATGGAGTAACTGGAGAATTTTAACTGATTACTCTTGGGTTAGAAGTATAACACCTAACCCCAGCTCCAGAAGGAACTGGGGGAATTTCTTTAGTGTTCTTTTTAAATGAGCCACAATTTAGGCAAGAAGGGAACACTAAAAATAACTTCAGTTGGCTTAATTAAAGTTTCTCAAAGTTTTCAATCTCCTCCAACATATAATTACTTCAGTTATCAAAATCCCACTCCTATCAATGTTCTAACTTCTACTTAAAAGCTTTGGCCAGGTTGTCAATCCAAAGAGATCTGTAATTGAGTAACAAAAAAAAAGAAGACTCAGTCTCCAATTAGGTTTTCAATAATCTCAGATCAGCTGCTCAGCCAGTAAGGGGTTTTCTTTTCTTCTTTTATTTATAACACTATTACATGAATCCTAATAGTTTCATTCTATGCCTTCAGTGAGTATTTCACATTTTCAGCTGGGTTTCTATATCTTTAAATTATCCAATATCATAAAAATCAAATAATCCACTCCACAGGCTGGCTTTCTTATCCCCCTTAAATTGGTCTACTGAAATAACATCTTGCCCAGAGATTATCATCCTTGGTGGACCCATTGCTCCAGAGGAAGAGAGTTGACCAATGGATTACTCCTGTTGCCATGAAATATCACAAACATCTATCTCTTCATTAATGAATATAGACAGCCTCTTTAACAGTGTTATCGAAAGGCTTTCTATATTCATTCTTCCTTATCCAATAACCAAATCCAGATAATGTACATTTCCCTGATGGCCTATTGCTTAGAACCCAGTTTTTTATATCTATTATTATTGAATTGATTTTGTTGTAATGAGCAAAAACCAGTTCTACCCAAATTAAGGGGGGAAGGGATGGGTGGGTGGCAAAAAGACAGTACCATTTATAAAATCAAAGGATCAGCTTTTGAAAACAAAACAAAATAATCCTAATTGCTCTTGTCCATTATTTACCTGCTTGGCGTTTCCTTCAGTTAAGCCACTTTGGGCCTTGTTGGTGGGATTCATTTGTCTTCTCCCTGAAGGTTTGATGGTTGTCAGCTCTGCTCGCCCCTGGAATTGTGCCCAGCTGTCTCATCATGAGACTGATTGTGGCTCAGGGACAGCTGTAAGCCCATAGCCTCCCAACCTCCAGTCCCCAGCCTCAGGAAACACCTGCTGCTTATAACAAGGTCTGCCCTATATTTGCCTTGCTTTCTGCCTCTCTGCATCTATTGGCACCTTCTCAGTACTATCATCCTGGTTTTGTGACATTTATACCTCCTGCAAACTCGGCAAATCTTACCTGTCAAGCCTCATTTTTTTCTTCAGTTGTCCCATAATACCGAATGTTCTCATTTATGGAGTCTAGACTGTGATCTTCTTTGGGAGGCTAATGTTGCAAAGCAATTAGTTGCAAATTGTGCCTACCCTGTGACCCTAGTAGTAGCTTTAAGAGGTGCCTAGCCCTATGAGGGGAACTCCAGATTGCACCCCTAGGCCCTGGAAAGCTATGGGTCATGACTCCACAAGGAGTGTGGGTGTGGAAAATTTGGCAATATTAAAACGTTTCTGAAAATGCAATGACCATAAATTTATTCAAATCAAAATGAATCTGAGGTGTTTCTGGCAGCACTTGCCCATATTCCAAATTTCTCAGGTGAGAAGTGGTCCTGAGTAGAACAATTCTAAGAAGCCTTAAAAGTCTGTCATTTTTCTGTGGAAGCCTTCACAAACCAGAAGCAGACGGACACCTGGCTGTGTGGGGAAAACCTGATCTAGGGCAGACCAAAATCTGAGTCCTTTCAAGTATTTCAATTACAAAGATTTGTAACCATAAACAAAAACCATAAACAACCCCTTTCCATTTCCCTTATGCCCCTGAGTGTTTTCAGGATCTATTTGATTCCACAGGGTAGCTCATTTGATTGACTCTCATGGTCCTGTGTCCACTGCTGTTTTTGTGCAGAGCAAATGAGCCAAACCCATTGTCATCCAATCAATTCCAACTCATGGGGACTCCCTTGTGTTACAAAGTGAAAATCATCTCCATAAAGTTTTCATGACTATAATCCTTATGGAAACAAATTGCCAGGCCTTTCTCGGGCCCTGCTGAGTAGGTTTGAGCTACCAACCTTTAAGCTAGTAGATGAGTCCAGATCAACTTGTATCACCCAGGGGCCACCATGATAGATGGTTTCTCTGAAATTACATGAAGTAAGAAAAGGAGCACTTTCTACTCACCAGAAGTGATGTTGAGAAGACTACACACACACACACACACACACACACACAAATACATCTATACACATTTACATAGATTAAAATATGTCCATTTTACGTAGAAAGTGATATCGAATGTTTATTGATTTTCAGAGTAATTCTGGACAAGATCTTAGACTATTCAAATACGCGTTCAGGGTTCAGCCTCATACCTCAAAGCCCTGATTCCCACTAGTGGTTTCTAAATGGAAACAGGTAAACAGTGCATGGGATTGATCACCCCATTCAGATTTCAGAGCTATCTAACTGCTCAACACATCACTTCACATTCCATTAAAGGTGCTAGTCCTGATGAATTTCTAATTAAGCGTTCTCTTAATGATGTGCACCCAGCTATAGAAGACAAACTATTAGATTAACAGTTATAGATTCTAGTCAATGCTTGGGAATTTGTGAGCTGGTATCAAAGTGGCCTCTGTGATGGTAATTCTGGTATAGGATTTCTTTACTACAAGGAATTAGATGACACGGGCTACGGAAACACTGTTGTGCTGTTCAATTTTCAATACATTTCTTTCATAGATGGCCAGAACTTGCCATTGTGATATACTGTTTCAAATGAGAAAAGTGCTTCTTGAGTGAAATTCAAAGATTGGAGGTTCTAGCCCACCAGCTTCACTGTTGGAGAGAGATATGGTATTCTGCTTGCATAAAAGATTAGAGCCTTAAAAACCCTCTGCGGGCAGTTCTACTCTGCCTGCTAGGGTCACTGTGAGTTGGCATAGACTAGAATGAACCTACTGGTTATGGGGAGAAATTAGGAAAATTCACTTTTGGGAAACAGCAACCCATGAAGTATTGAACTTGGCAAGCAGAGCAAGGACAGAAATCCAGTTGCCCCTCATATTGAGGCCCGAGTCTTTGTAGAGAATCACTATATGGTGTCTTGTTCTTAGGATAACTTATAAGTACAAGAATAACAAGAAACTTTTCCCCCTGGAGACAGCTGCTTGGACACTTCAGAAAAAAAGACATAGTAAGCCCTGAAACGGAGTCAGCCAAGATTTCTGCATCCATTTGATAGCTGAAGGTAAGCTCACCATCTTACTATTTAAAATCCTATTGCCATTACTCATCTCTTGAACTGCTTCTGTTTTCTTAGTGTTCATGAGATCAAGCATATTTAAAATGCTGGTCCTTTGCTAGGGTTGACAAAATTGGGATGTTTATTTCTTGTTCTGCCTGAGACTGGAAGTCTTGAAATTTGTCTACCACAGGGGACCCTTCTGATATTTGAAATACCAATGACATTGCTTCCAGCCTCACAGCAACACAACAAACCACCTCTCTGCTAAACTGACAGACAGGAACCAACTCCATAACAACTGCCCAAACCCTCCTGTTAAAACACATCATCACTTCCAGGACGACTCTCTGCTCTCTGTACTTCACCCACATTCCTTGTTACCATCTACAATGTGCCTTGGACCTTTAACTCAACTTAGTGAGGCTTTGGGGTCTTCAGCAAGGACACCACCTATGTTGTATGTTGTCATTTTTCTATCACAGCAGTGCCCTCCTGGGCATCAGTAAGGAATGTATTCCTTCCAGCTCAGCCTGGGCCTCGGGATTTTCTGACCTTTTACTTTGCACCTAATCTGGCTTGGGCAGACTGAAGTTTCTTTTAGGTTTATTGCTCTTTCTTACCAAATTTGAACCTAGGATCACCCATTCTGACCCAACTGTAAGGAGAACCAGGCATTTATTTTTATCTTCATCTAGAAGGCACTGTCGATTTCATCAGGAGGGATGGCTGAGATTTAATCAGTAAGGTCGTTGAGATTTCCCAGGGAAGATATAGAACAGTAAGAGAATAAGGACTCGCTTGAAATGACAGATATTTAAAGCAAAAGAGTTTGCAAAGCAAGAAAAAATGAAATCTCTGATGGCATGGGAAGGAAGGTGAGTGAGTGTCCTAGATGTATAATGAAATGTGTTCCAATAAAAGCTGGGTGGCCAAGAGTAATGCTGAGAGATCAAGAAAGAAACATCTAATTTTATAATAGAGAAGGCCTTAGAAAATTTGAGAGAGTAACTCAAGGACTTTTGATAAAAAGAAAGCATAAAGCCTGGTGGTAGCAGGATAACATAGGGTAGGTTTTAAAACAGTGAGAGACCCATGTGTGACCTCCTTCATTTACACAATGGAGAAGAAAAAAATGACATCTCCCAAGGAGGATCCCTATGTGGTAGAGGTCTAACATGACTCCACTTTCCAATTTTCTTCACATTATTCTCATGCCAAATTTCTCTCTCATGTCTGGTTGATGGTTTCGTGTAATGCACACACAGCACTCACTGACAAGACTCAGGATTATTGTGTTTGTTAGGGACGCTCGCTTGTTACAGTCAGGATCTGGAGCTTTAATGATGCCATTCTTGGGTCTGTAGCACCTCTTTTCCATCAGATCAGCAGGGATGCACACAGCTCATGCTCGTCCATGGCCTCTCAGCCACGCAGTCTTGTCTCGTCCCTATTTGAGTTAGTGTTACATAACTCCGTTAATCTTGAGAAATGCCACCAAAAGGCACCTCCCTGCTTTCCATCACCCTTCTATGAGTCAGGAAGTTCACTGCTTTCTTAGTGTCTCTGCTGCTGCTGCTCCCTCCCATCTGGGCAGGGATATTGAAAGTGCTCCTGCCTGGAGCTCTCCTTTCTTGCTGGTCCTGGACTTCTCTGTTCTTGCTTCTGAGACAGCTCACTTCATACCCAGCAGAACGGGTATGACCAATCAACTGATACTAGTTTCAGATGGTGGGAGTTATAAAGACTGGATAGAAGAGCAAT
>NW_022111373.1:11110005-11111847 GCF_000313985.2 Echinops telfairi
TAAGTCCCTCTGGACCCTTCAGTCCCATTGCTTTCTCCTCGGGCTTGCTTCCCATAGCTATCATATATATATGATAATTCCAGGTCTGTCCACTGACCTTTATGATTATCTATCTCCCCATTGGTCCTGGGTGTTCCTGGGAACTGCCCCTCCTAGGCTGAAGTCTGTTTTGGAGGCTGTGAGTGATATTCTTGACAATTCATGAACTTTATGAGATGGTGCAGCAAGGTACAGCACCCTGAGAAATGAGGGAGAGTTGTGAACAGAGAAGTGGTTGTTGTTATTAGAATTTATGGCATGGGATAGCATCATGGAAAAATTGAACATTTAAGAGATCTTTCACCTCCAGCTCATTGGGACCACCCTTATACTGATCCTTCTCAAATAAATTATTTTTGCAGTTAATTAGACCATCAGTCTAATTAATTGATCTCATATAGAAAATAGTACATAAATATTCTCCAACATAGAAAAAAATATTTGTAATCACATTTATTTATTTGTATTTTAATGATGGTATACAGAGCCAAAAATACATTATTTCATTTCAAAATTCACAATTCAATGAGATTGATTGCAGTCTTTATGGGTGCTACCATACTCTCTACCCTTTTTCAAGTTACTCCACTATGATCTCAAACTCGCTGCTCCAGAACCTTCAAAACCAACCTTTCAAGTTGCCGTTGTCATTTTGATCTCATATAGCAAAGTCTTTACAACAGCACACAGCTCAAAGCAGACACAGATTCCTAATCACTATGAACCAACTTTTTGGTTCAAAGAAAACTTACTTGCTTCAGAAGGGGATAGTTTGGGTTTCGGTTGAAAAGATTATCCCAGGGCAACTGTTTGGGGATTCATCTAGTCTCAATGATTCCAGAAGTTCTGGATTTAATTAATAATATAAAAATCTATTCCACACACCTTTCCCATTTGGGAAGCAGGGTGAGGAGAAACTGAGTTGATGGCACAGTGGGGAACAGGGCAATAACCCACCAAGGGGGGGAGTATTGGCTGTGTTCCCACAGAACTGGAATGTGAATACAGACCCCCATCACAACACGCCAAACCAGGAGGGCAACGTAATACGCGGAGGAATCCACAAAGAGACTGGACCATATGCCGGCCCTAACCAGAATCAGCCCGACCCCCACCACGGAAGGGAGCCCCACAGAAAATGGAAATAGATCGTCTGGTGTGGGAAAGGAACTGACCTACCACACCACACCCTGAAGGAAGCTGAAGCAAAGGAAGGAGGAGGAACGGAGTGGAGCACACCTGGGCCCACCATGCTCAGAGGACGATAGCCCAGCTCAGAGGGCCCAGTGTACAGAGAGGACTTTATAGCTGCCCCCACGGCGAGATGTGACATCCTGCACTGACCCATGGCCCTACATGGGACAGCACCGGAGACACAGTGTGGGATGGGCGACTGAGCTGACCCCACCACACTGAGGCAAAACACTGGAGGCGTGCGATGGAGCGGCAGGGAAGCAGAGCAAGGAGGTCCCGAGGGAGTACAAACGATGGACTTTGGGGCCAGGATGTGACACCCTACTAGACTCGTCTGGAAAACACTCCTAAAGGTCAACAAACAGATCTTGAACTGCTAACAGGCTTTTTTTCCTTTTTTTTTTTCTGCCTATTTGTTTTGTTTTTTTTTTCCCTTTTTCTCTTCTTTTAAATTTTGTATGTCAGTGGCTTTTTTGCTTGTTAGCTTGTTGGTGCTCCTGCTGTCATCGCCATGTTCTTATGTGGCACTTTGGTGCTGCGCTGTCAAAGCCATCCCCAATTTTATGCACATATTAATAGATCTGCTGGTCCACCTAGATAAGAGAGGCT
>NW_022111373.1:11113009-11135080 GCF_000313985.2 Echinops telfairi
GAGAATGATGAGGGTAACAAATGTATAAGTGTGTGTTACACAATTGATGTATGTATGGATTCTGATGAATTGTATGAGCCCCAATAAAAAAATTTTTTTTAAAGATAGACTGGATCTATCCACATATATCTACAAAATAGATGGTAGAAGCCACAAATACACATTGTAGTTGTTCATGGTTATTGTTCAAAGGTTAGTGAGTTATTTATGAAGTGAAATTATTATATAAAGTCATATGTTCAGAAGAAAAGTAAAATGAGCTTAATGCAAAGAGATAGCAATTAAAATCTATGTGTGCAATTCAAGATTCTTCAATTATTTATGTGAGATTGTACTAACATCTCTGTGTTGAAAGATCCATTGCAAAGACAGGACACACAGGAGCCTCCATAGGCTCAAAAATAAAATAAAATTACGCCCAACTGAGAAATCAGCAGCATGAAGATGGTCATTTGTTTTATTATCTGTGAGATGGATAATTGGTGAAATGAATATTTCCTGTCAAACTTTTGCATTAGAGAGACATTTCTTTCTCCTAAACTAGCAGGTTGTTTTAAATAGAGAACTGATGACAGGCTCTCAAAATGTGTTTGCTGATGGAATCTAGTTTAATTAATTTATGGCAAACACAAAGACAACTAAACTACCGGCTCTTTTTTAAAATAACTTTTTATTGTGAATTAGGTGAGGCTTTACATTTCAGATTATCATGTTTGTATTCAACAATTTAAATAACTGTCAAACCTCCCAGTAGCTTGCTGTGCCCTCTCTCTATTTTTTTTCTCCCTCTAATAGAGTCTGATTTCCCTTCAACCACGTTAACACCTGTCTGCCCTCTAGCCTGTTACTTCCTTTCCTTCCTTTTTCCTCCCACCGTTGGTAGCCTTCCAACTTTGTTTCTTTTGTTATGAAAACATTGGTCTTGATTTTTTTTCTTTTATGAATTAGTCTCATCCAGTATTTGCCCTTCTATGATTGACTAATTTGACTCAGCATAATATTCTCCAAATCGACGTGTCTCAAAGTGTCATTGTTATTGCTAGCTAGAGTGGTCCTCTGTTGTGTGTATTCACCAAAGTTTATTGATCTATTCTGGCACTGGCGATTATTGAGGTCATTGCTATCTTCTTGCCACTGTGAGAAGTGCAATGAACGTGGTGTACACATATCTGCTCATGCCACGGCTCTCATTTCTTGTAGGTACACACTAAGTGAAGGGATTGCTGGGGCGTACGGTGTGTCTCGTCCCAGTTCTTTGAGGAAGTGCCACCAGGATTTCCACATTGGTTGTGCAGTGTCACAGTCCCACCAGCAGTGTATGATGACCCCAATCTTTCCGCACACTCTCTAATATTTGTTATTTTCTGGGGGGTTTGTTGCTGAACTTTGCTGTCAACAGTGGAGTGAGGTAGTATCTCAGCATTGCTCTGACTTGTATCTCTCAAAAGACGAGTGATCTGAAGCATTTTTCATATGTTATTGGCCAGTCATATATCTTGTCTGGTCAATTCTGTTCGTGTCCTCTGCCCATTTTTTATGTTGGAATGTTCTCTTTTATTCTCATTGAAGTATTGCAGTTTTCTATAGCTTTTAGGTATTAGACCCTTGTCAAACCCCACCCCCTCATCACTGGGTTCTCCTTTGATTCTTTTGAGGAAGCCTTTGGTACAGATAAGGGTCTTATTTTCCAGAAGTCCCAGGCATCTATTGTCTTTTGCAGTGCATGTGTTTTGGGTTGTGTCTGATACTGGGTTTATGCTATGGAGTAGGGTTTTCAAATTTGTCCCTATTCTTTCCTTGATCATCTTTATAGCTCTAGGGCTTACATTTTGATCTTTAATTAAACTGTTAGCTCTTTCAGTAAAAAAGTAAAGAGCATTGCAGGGAACAGATTTCAACCTTGTCTGTAATGAATATATATCCCATCTGTACCATGGATCCCATCATCACTGTATGGCCTGTCTGAGTTAGTGAAAAATTCCACATTATGATCAGTACTTCTCCAAGGAGGAACTCAGAAGTTCTCGGCTCCCATTGCTGAAAAGAATAAAGGGATGCGACTTAGTCTCTGCTAGAATCAGACACTCGTGTGTGGACCTTCTACTCAGAAGTGGCAATGGGAACAATGTGATGCAGAAATTGAGGCAGAACAGCTAAAGCTTCCCAGAGGCTGCACGATGGAGTCCCAGATGCAGCTTTGGCATCAGTGCTGGCAGCTGTAGTGGGACTTGTCAAGAAGAACTTCTAGTATTTGTCATCCAACAGAGGCAGTGACCACAATGTTCTCAGTAATTTAATCTTATGTCGTGCTTGGGAGTATTGCTGTTAGGACTTTAGTTTTGACTTATTTATTAATCTCATCCTGATGACTTTATTAGATATACAGATAGATAGATAACCATCAAGTGGCTCCTGATTCCTGGCAATCTTATGTATAATAGAACACAATGTTATCTGAATATTGTGTCATCCTTGATCCCCTTTCAGTGTCTCTAGCATGTTAGAGTCCATCATTGTGAGGATTCCTTATAGCTACTTTATCAATTTATCTCACTAAGGGTCTCTCTTGTCCTCATGTCCATTCTGTCCAATGCTATCAAGTGTCATTTATGACAGAATGGAACTATCACTTAGGGTTTTCAAAACTGTAAATCTTTATGGAAATAGAGGGTCTCATCTTTCTCTTTATCATGCTTTGATACTCACTCACTGCTATCGAGTTGGTACTGACTCGTGGAAACTCATAGAGCAAGGTAGTTCCCAGGGGGCTCAAGGATTATAACTTGTTAAGAGAGTAGAAAATCCTATCTTTCTACCAAGGGGTGTTTGGTGATTTCAAACTGCTGACCTATGGTACAGCCCAACACATAACCACTTTGCCTCCAGGATTCCTCTCATAGGCCCTTTTATTCACCAAACACATTGTCCTTCAACCAATTGATTCTTCTTGATTATGTGTGCAAAGGAAATGAGAAAATACAGTTTCATTGTGATCCAAAAAGTTCCCATTGGCTCATTTTTAAAAATAAATCACCAGACCTATTTCCCTAAACACACTGAGATGACTGGTAGTATTTAAAATACCAGTGGCACAGCATCCAGTTTCATAATAACATGCAAGCTACCACATTGCAACAAACTGGCAGAAAGGTTGAAGAATAAGTCTATCAGTTTCTTGGTATTCTGAAATCCAGGGAGTCCCTGGGCAGCACAACCGGTTAAGCATTCAACTGTTAATGGAAAAGTTGAGAGTTTGAACCTGCCCAGAGGGTAGGTCTGACGATCTGCTCTGGTCAACCTTCTGAGATTCTACTCTGAAATACGTGGGATCCTCACGAATCGGAATCGGCTTTATGGCAATAATTGGCTTGTAAAAGCAACTATTAGATCTATCCATTTTGATTGAACTAGCCAGAACAGAGTGTTTATGACTAAGTATTCTGACTCATATGCCATTGTAGCTTAGGCACTGAAAAAAATCAAGCTTCTGAACTATTCTAATCTTTACTGGAATAATTTATATGAAGCCAATATATTGAATTTTTCCATTAAAGCATAGAAATAAGTAACAAAGAGTAAAGACAAATCTATACTCGGCAGAGTTTTTGGTTTTGCACATTGATGGCACTGTTACTAGCTATGGATAGTAACTTAATCTCATTGATTCTTAATTGCAATTCATATGACAGGTAATGGAAAATCTACTGGTAGCTAGGATTAAATTGGAAAATGTTTATAATGTATAAATATAATGCTTTATACTTCAAACTGACTGACAGAGAGCTTTTACTTGGCTATTGCTAATATCAAATCATATTGGTCAATTTTCTGTTACAGAGATGATAATCCACTCTAGCTCTTTTAAACAGATAAAGGATTTATTTTAGAGGATTAGCTCGCTTCCAGAATATTTGAGAGAGCTGAAGAAATGTAATTCTAGGAGGTTTTAGTAACGACTTCTAAAGTCACCGCTAGAAGAGACTACCAAGGGACTTGCTCCGCCTCCACTGAACCAGACAAGGTGGAAGCCTACTACTCTAGTGGTTGCTCATGGAAGTTGCTACTAAAGTTGTTGCTCATGGAAGCCTCAGAGCCTCACCACCCTAAATCTCATGTTTAGGAACCTACCCACTGAATCACAAAATCACTGACAAGGCCAGAAGAGGGGTTTTCTGCCTGCAGTAATGGTGGGGAGCTACAATATCAAAAGATTCTATGGGAAAAATATTGAATGATAAAAGAACCATCAAAATAAAATTGAAAAAAGTACAAACTCACTGTACCAAAAAGAACTAGTTTTCTTTTTGGAGGTAGCATATGAGCAAGAACCAATGGCGATGAAGGAAGAAGTTCAAGCTGCACTGAATGCATGAGCCAAAAGCAAGGCTCCGGAATTGATGGGCTAGCCATTGAAATATTTCAATAAGCTGATGACGCACTGGAGGCACTTACTCATATTTGCTACAAATTTGGGAAGACAGCTACATGGTCATTTGACTGGAAGAGATCAAAATTTGTACCCATTCCAAAGAAAGATGACACAACAGAATGCTCAAATTATAGCACATTATTGATATAACACGCAGGTAAACTTTTTCTAAAGATAATCCAACAGCAATTTCAGCAGAACATTGACAGGGAGCTGCCAGAGTTTCAGGCTGGATTCAGAAGAGAACGTGGGACAAGGGCTATCATTGCTGATGTCATTGGGATTTGGGCTGAGGGCAGAGAATACCAGAAAGATGTTTGCTTGTGGTTTATTGACTATGCCAAATCATTCAAATGGATGGATCATAACCAATTATGGCTAACTGAGAAAAAATGGTAATTCCAGAATGCTTCATTGAGCTCATGAGGAATTTGTACATGGATCAGGGGGTAGTTTTGCAAACAGAAAAAAGGGAATGCTGCATGGTTTAAAATTATGAAAAGTGTGCATTATGGTTGTTTCCTCTCATCATATTTTTCAATCTGTATGCTAAGCAAATGATCAGAAAAGCCAGCTTATATGAAGAGGCATGTGGCATCAGGACTGGAGGAAGACTTATTAACAGCCTGCAATATTATGCAGCTGACAAAACATTGCTTGCTAAAAGTGAGGAGGACTTGAATCTCTTGCTGATGAAGATCAAGAATAGCAGTCTTCAGTATGGATCACAACTCAATGTAAAGAGGACCAAAATCCTCACAACTGGACCAATAGGTCCCATCATGATAAACAGAGAAAAGGGTGAAGTTTTCAAGGGTTTGTCTTACTTGATTCACAATCAATGGCCATGGCAGCAGCAGTCGAGATCAAGTGATGAGATTGCAATGTGCTGCACAAGACCCCATTCAGAGTACTGCAAAGCAAAGATACTACTTTGAGGACTAAGGTTAGCCTGACCCAAGTCATGCTATTTTCATTTACCTCATATGCATGTGATAGTTGGACATTGA
This sequence comes from Echinops telfairi, assembly GCF_000313985.2. Lineage (NCBI taxonomy): Eukaryota > Metazoa > Chordata > Mammalia > Afrosoricida > Tenrecidae > Echinops > Echinops telfairi. The sequence continues at coordinate 11,118,449 of NW_022111373.1, forward strand.
CTAAAGGAGACTGAAGAAAAACAGATGCATTTGAATTGTGCCGCTGAAGAAGAACATTGAAGGTGCATTGGACTGTTAAAAGGATGAACGGCGCTGTCTTGGAAGATGTACAGCCGGAGTGCTCCTTAGTGCCAAGGATGGTGAGACTTTGTCTTACATATTCGGACGTGTTGTCAGGAGAGACTAGCCCCTGGAAAAGGACATAATGCTTGGTAAAGTAAAGGGGCAGTGAAAAAGAGGGGAGTTCTTCGTGAGCTGGATTGACATTGTGTCTGCAACAATGGGCTCAAGGCTCAAGCATAGGAATAATTCTGAGGATGGCAGAGGCCTAGGTAATGTTTCGCTCTGTTGTGCTTGGGATCACTGTAGGTCAGAAACATCGTGATGGTAAATAACAATATGGTAACATAGTGGTTACTCGTTGGGCTGCTAACCACAATTTAAAACCCCCAGCACCTCTGTGGAAGAAGCATGAGGCTTTCTATTCCCATAAAGAATCACAGTCTTGCCCATCCACAGGGGCAGTTCTACTCTGTCCTATAAGGTGATTATGAATAGGAGCAATCTAGATGGCAATGAGTTTGTTTGTTCAAAAAGAATGAACAAAGGATGCTGTGAGAACCGTTTGAATGAACATCTTAACCTTGCAGCCAGACCCTGGTGAATATTCTGGCATAGGACTGTAGCTGGAGAAAAAGCCAAAGTATGCTGATACAAAGTCTAAAGCAGAGATAAATTTAAAAGAAATTATGCAAGGAGTCCCGGTGGTGTGGTGGTTACAAGTTGGGCTGCAATCTGCATGGTTGGCAGCTCGAAACCACCATTAGCACCTCAGGAAAAAGATTGGATTTTCTATTTCCATAACCAGTTAGTCTTGGAACCCAACAAGGGTCACTGTGTGTCAGCCTTGACTTGATGGCAGTGAGAGATGCAGGCAGGAGACCCAGGGATGGACCCAGTAACTAATTAGAAACTTGCCGGACCATCTGCAGAGCTGCGACTTCCCTCCCTTTGAAAGTGCCCTTTAAAACAAGGACAACATCCCTTCTCAACTTGCAAGGGGAATGGCTAAGTGAAGGATACATCAATGTTTAAAGTATACTTCTCACCTTCTCACTTTATTTTTTTGGAAGTGATCCTATGTTATAATAAAATAGTGCCTCATTTCTTTTTGCTGAGTGTGTGAGTGTGTGAGCTCATCTTTTCTCTAACTCCTTACAAACCACACAGAGAGGAAGCTTACTATCCAATTTCAGTGGCCAACCAGCACTGAAATTCACAAGTAACACCACACAAGTTAAAGGTGATGGCATGATATAGTTCATATTAAATGCCTTTGAAAAGTTAATGGACCATACAAGTAGACTTTGTTGTACAGCAACTTAATGTCTTGCAATTTTCTTTTGCAGCACTCAGTCAATGAAATATCTGTTATCAATTTAGTACACCGATTTCCATCAGATAGCACAAAAAGGAATCTTAATTTGTCATTTACTTTTTTCATGTACTCTAGATATTTCAGTGTTGTGTAATGTCTCACATTTCCTAATAACCTTCCAACCTTTCTTCTTCATAAAGGGCTCTGATGGTCTAGTGGTTAAACATTTGGCTGCTAACCAAAAGGTTGACATTTCAAAACCAACATCCACTCAACAGGAGAAAGATGACACCATCTGCTTCTGTCAAGAGGTATAGCCCAAGGACCTATGGAGTGGTTTGCTCTGTCTTATATGGTCACTGCATCAGAATGCAATTGATATAATGGGATTTCTTCCTCATGAGGTCAGATAGTAAAAGCACAAGACTGGGAGGAATGGCGAACAGAGAGGCTTTAATTCACTGATGAATGTTCCCTTAGTAAGAATAATGATTTTTTGTATTATGATTATTTTTATTCATTAAACATTGTTTTAGGTTATTTTGAAATAAGTTGTCCTTAAAGATATTTTGAGTAGTTACAGCACTGGTTCTATATGTGTGTTTTCATCCGGTGTCAGCTTTGAAGACTTCAACTCTGCCATAGTGTAATAATTAGGAGTGTGTCTGCTAACCAAAAGGTTGTTTACTTGAACCCACTCAGCAGCTCTCTGCAAGGTCTGTGATTGTGTATGCATGGATTGTGAAAAGAGCTGTATGAGCCCCCAATAAAATGATTTTTAAAAAAAAGAACTTGTGATCTGTGTCCATAAATCATAGTCAAGGAAATCTATGGGTAGTTCTACTCTGTCACATGGGTTCACAATGAGTTGGAATTGATGTGATTGTTCCCAACAACAACTCTGTCATTCTATGTATTTGAGTTTATAAGAAAAAAACTTGAGTTTTGGAGTTGGACAGACTAGAATAAATCCATAATTTACTCTTTTTAACTTTGTAATTTCAATCAAATTGTTTACCATTTATGCTAGACAGGTTTCTCTAGAGAAACAAAACCAGGACACTTATGATGATATATATATATGGATAGTTATATACAGCATGAAGGAATATAACAGTTAATTAGTCCACACAGCAGTACAGAGGGCTCAGTTCAACTCACTTCCATGGAACAGTTAATATACAAGGGCTGCTGGGTCTGGGATCAAGGAAGCAGACAGTTGAATCTTCCCTTAAGCAATGCAGCCAGTCCAGTCACAGGCAGAAAACAGCAGGGCTGGTCGCCAACCATCAGCAGGATCTGACAGTACCAAGCTCAAGCTCAAGTACCAGCAGTTTGGCGAAGCAGGTCTCGAAGGAACCTCAAGCCCTAGCAACAGGAGCCACTGTTGGCAGTCCCACAGGTAGTGTGGCTCACCAGTTGAGGCAGAGAACAAGCAATCACTGGTCTGATCACCAGAGAAAAGAGAGGGGGGGCGGGGAGCAGTGCTTGCCAAGTCATTTATCTCTTTTCCCTCCAATCAAACTGCAATCTTATTAATCCCACATGTTCCTATTGGCCAGGTTGGCACAATAAACCTACCTATCACACCGTTGAGCCTAGACTATTCCTTTTTTTAATGAGTGCAATTAGCATGCTGTTGTTATTGCTGGTGTTAGTTGCCATGGAGTCCATTCTGATTCATAGTGACCCTGTGTGTGATAGACTGGAATTGTGCTGTGACCTTTCAGAAGCAGATTGTTGGACCTATCTTCCTAGACACCTCTGGGTGAGTTTGAACCTTTAGTCTGAAGTGAAACACTTTAACAATTTGCACCACCCATCATCTCCTTTGTTTCCCTTTTAAAAGTTAATTTAAAACAACAATAGCAATTTACCTAACAGAAAGGCTGAAAGGATTAAAGATTAGAATAAATAACGCTGGCTGTAGGGCACTTGACACATTGAAGATACTCAGTGCTTGATGTTGTCAACTGTACTTATTTCAAGAGATGTTCTGAGTGGGGGTGAAGAGGAATGGATACATTTTTTCTTTAAAACCTGAAAATTCTTGGATTAAGGTATCAGAAACCACTGAATTTAGCCTCACCTGCAAGCAAATCATAAACATTGACTTTTGTTTCTTTGTTTTTTTAACTAGATGTCCCATTTGTCACAGAAAGCATCAGTGCCTATTTGCTTATAGTAAGCATCTCTTACCACAATTTACCTGGACTCTGAAGCAAGCCAAATTCTCTATATCATTGTGTAGAATGAATTGTTTCTATAAAGATGGCCCACCATGTGTTTTTTTTGTGTTGGATGATCAAGTTAAATTTTGAGGTCTCGGCAGTTTGAGCAAGAGCATTAATGAAAAGTACATGTAACAAAGAACGTTATAGAAAAAAGAGACTAGTGTCTTTTAATTAAAAATTAGGGACTGAATCTTGATTTTTATTTTACTTTGGAAATGTGTGATAGTTAAGTTTTTTGTTTGTTTAACATTAAATCAAGTGTAGTTGTACAATTGCTGTCATGATTTTCAAAACATTTTCTTTCTTCTCAAACTACTTAACATCAGCTGCCTTTTATCCCCTCTGAATTTCAAATTTTTTAATTTCCAATTCAGTTCTTAAATCACACTTGTGATCATTTTTCTTGGTTAATTTTAAATAATTTTATGAGGATGCTTCTCTCGTTTCTTTTCATGAGTACAGATGGTGGGACTTCAAAGAGTTTGTGGAAGAATTTCATTGCTTTTTAATTTCATTGTTTATATGAACTTTTTTATAACCCCTCCCCTCTTATTAATCCAAATAATTGGACTTCCAGAATAATTATCTAAGCATTACCAAAGTTGTTACTACTCAAGGATGGTTTTTGTTTTTAAAATATTAAACCAGGAGGACACCTGACATTCCAGAAACCTGGACATACTTGTCCATATAAGCAGCAGTCCTGTAGCCTGCAATGCGACTTCCCCAGCCTGGACGTTGTGGACTGTGGGACTTCGCCCAGGCTAGGTTTTTCTCCCTAATAAAGCCTGTTTGTTCTAATTCGGCTGATTTGGCTTCTGGTGCTTTTTGACTACCTTACAGATACCCTCCTTAACATATGGTGCTGGAAAACCTGGATATCTAACTGTAGAAAAATGAGGGAAGATCCTTACCTCACTCCATACACAAGAACAAATTCAAGGTGGATCACAGACCTCAAGGTAAAACCCCAAACTTTTAGTATTATCAACTAGAGAAATAGGACAAACAACCTTGGCACAGGGAATACATGGACTACCAGAAATATGGAAGGATACTCACACAGAGGCTAAAATAGACAAGTGAGACATACTAAAGACAAAACACCTGGCTACAATGAACGACTTCATCAAGAGAGTAATAAGAGAGCCCACAGACTGGGAAAAGATATTAAGCAATGACATATCCTAAAAAGGGATTATTACTAAAATCTACAAAACTCTGCAAGCCTACAATAAGAAAAAAAAATTGTCCACTGAGGAGGTGGGCAAAAGACTGAACACAAGATTCACAAGGGAAGAATCCCAAATGGCCAATAAACATGAGAAAACGTTTCAGATCATTAGCAATTGGGAAATACAAATTAAAACAGCTATGAGAAATCACCTAACACCATTAAAGATAGCCCAATTAAAAAAAATCAGAAAGCAACAGATGTTGGAGGGGGTGTGGTGAGATCGTAACTCTCATCCACTGCTGGGGGTCTTGCAGATACGTACAGCCACTGTGGAAAGAGATTTGGTATACGTAAAACAGATAGAAATTGAATCACCTTACAACCCAGTAATCCCTCTACTGGGCATATACCCAGAAGAAGTAAGAAACAGATCATGAGCAGACATCTTCACTCCAATGTTCATCGCGGCACAGTTCACAATCGCAAAGAAGTGGATACAGCCTAAATTTCCATCAATAGACAAATGGATTAAAAAACTCTGATATGTACACATAATGAAGGATTATACATCCCTAAAAAGTAGTGGTGAAAACATGAAGCATATCATGTCATGGAAAGAGTTGAAGGATATTATGCTGAGTGAAGTTAGTTAAGCACAAAAGGCAAAACACAACATAAATCCACTGAGGTAAGGTCAAACAGGTCATAGAGCAAAATGCACATAGCACATAATTCTCAGGCTAAGGACTGGGTACTCTGGTAGGGGTCAAACCAAACCCAAGGGTGCATATGGCATTTAAAAAAATAAAAAGAAGAAATTTTAAAAAATGCAAATAGCACTGGTGCTGAAAGACATCTTTTCCTCGTCCCTCATGCCTTTGAGGCCCACAGATGGAGGAGGGAACAAAAAAGATGTTAATGGGGGCTCAGGGCACTAATCCACTCATGGGAAGGGTATTATTTATGTCTCCACAGGAAAGAGAGAGAGAGAGAGCAGACATCATTCCAGTGCTCCAGTCCTTGAGGGTGGCGTTCCTGCACAGAGCAGCTCATTAACAGATAGGACTGCAGGGCTAGTCACAGCTCAAGAAATGCTATCCCCTCCCTAGATGGCACAGCTACAAAGGACAGCACTGAAGATACAGTCCAGGGAGAGTGGTTGGTTTGCCCCACCCACTTGGAGGCAAACCAAGAAGCTAGTACAACAGATCAGCAATGGGAGCAAAGCCACAAAGTCCCTGAGGAATCCTGAAAGCAGACTTCTGTCACAAAGAGCAGCACTTGGCACCTCATCTGAACTGGTTTGGTGATATTCACAAGGGGGCCATGCTGGAAGTATAACGGTGTAGCCAGGTATGGGTGGGACACTAGACTACTCTACCCTTTATTGTAATTGAGCAATGGGGGCTTGTAGAAGGTGTGGCCCTAGGTCACAAATGGTGAAGACTAAAAGGGTATAAGTGGTGTTAGGTAAGTGGGTGTTGGGATACGGATCCCTGAAAGAAAAGGGGATTGGACTGATGAATTATAACAGGGCCTGCTTGCTACTTAACAGAGAAATACTCATCCACTTTGGGTCAGGTCAGTAGTTAGACTTAGAACTATTTATATGGTCTCTCTCTCTTTGAAAAAAAATTTATGTCTATCTATATAAGATAGGCAGGATAAGCAATCCCAAGGAGATAGCAATGGGACTCATCATTTGGGGATCTGATCATGGGAGCAGAGGAGGCTGGGAGGCAGGGGGAGGGGAGAAGTGATCCAATAACAACAAGAATAGGGGATCTAAAATTGACAGTGAAGAGGGTGTAGCATTCCAGGTTGTGTATGATGAATTGAAATATATCTGAGAGGAATCATGGAGAGGCAAATGATGGGTAAACATGATAGTTGGCCAGGAGGGAAGAAAAAAGAAATAGAGGAAAGAATAAGGAAGTAAAAATTATATATATCTAGGTACAGATATAGATAGGTATATATGTAAATATATAAAGATAGATGTATTTACCTGTGTTAGTCTAGGTAAACTAGGGAAACAAATCCATGAAACTCATATGTATAAGAGAGAGTCTTATGTAAAGGATAACTGTTCCTTAAGACAGCATCCCAACCCAGTGCTGCCCAAGCCCATAAGTCCAACATTAGCCCATATGTCCGTCACCAATTTGCAACGTCCTCCTCAATCTCACAAAACACATGCAATGATGGCAACTGCAGGAGGAAAGCCAAATCAGTGAACCTGTAAGCATCTCAGCGCTGGCAGGGGTCTCCACATGGCTGCTCCAGCACCCAGGCTGGGCTGCATCAGGGTAGGTCCGTGTGGCTTCTCCTCAGGGATGTCTTGTAGGAAGTGAACCTTGCCAGCTGAAGCAGGGAACTGGATAAGGCAGCTGCACACTGGTCTGACCATCAGAAAGCAAGAGACACGAGAAATAGAAAGGCAAGGCTCAACAAGCCATTTATCTCGCCGCCCTTCAATTAATCCCACATCATGTGTTTTTCAGCCAGGTTGGCACAATAAACCTTAACTATCTCAGCATATATCTATATCTATATCTATATATATATAGCTATAGATATATATATATGCATACACACAAACACACACTGCAGAAGCAGATGAACTTTGGGGCTCTACTTAAATCTTACCTCCATAGAAGAATGGTTTGTTCTAATAATGTGGCAATGTATGATACTCTCCTTCCTGGTATGATTGTTGAACACAAAATGGGTGCAAAAGCAAATGTGGTGAAGAAAGCTGATAGTGTCAGCTATTAGAAGATATAGCATCTGGGGTGCTAAAGGCTTGAAGTTAAGCAAGTTGTCATCTATCAGGGACACAACAAAGCCCACATGGAAGAAGCACACCAGCCTGTGTGGTTATGAGGGATTGACAGGAATAAGTATCAGAAGTTCAAAAACAAGCAACCAAATTGAAGTGAAGAAAAGCAGGTAAAGTGAAGACTCAAAACCTACCTGCAAGGTAATTGTACAGTCCCTCACAGAAAGGCCACATGGAAGGGATGATATATTCAGGGTGTAGTATAGAACTGATGAAACACATAACTACCCCATCGTTCTTTAATATCTCCTCTCCTCACTATTATGGCCTAAGTTTTACCTCACTAATCTTGTTAGAGTTGTGTATGTCCATTTGTATAATTAAGATCATTTGATGCATGAAATCCAAGATAGATAAAACCTTCAGAAACAGTAACAGGTGTAATGATTCCCTGAGGGTACAGGAAGGGGATTGGGGATGGGGGAAGGGAGAACTGATGGCAATGATGACTGTATCACCCCACTTGATGGCAATGAATAACAGAATGGTAGGTGAAAGGATACATTGTATAGTATAAGATATGGCAATAATGATAATGATAATATATAATAGATTAGGGGCTCATGGGATGGTAGGTGGAGGCAGATAAAGGGGAGCTGATATCCAAGAGTTCAAGAAGAAAGAAAATGTTTTGAAAATGATGGTGGCAGCAATTGTACAACTATGCTCGAACTAATTGAATATGGATTCTTATAATATTTGTAAGAGCTCCTAATAAAATGATAAAAATAAAGGTTTTTTGTGTATTTCTAAGAAAATAAATTTAATAGACTAAAGCAATCAGATCCTTCCTTAGGTAAATCATAAGGAACTCAGGAAGTTCTCTTGAAATTTTTAGGTGCCTTGATTTGGTTATTATAGTTGACACTACCTGGTCCTACGTGATCCTCACTATTGTTATGTTTGAGTCTTTGTTACTACCACTGTGTCAATCCATCTCATTGCAGTTCCTTTTTTTTTTTCTTTCCGCTTACCCTCTACTTTACCAAGTATGATGTGTTTTTCTAGGGACTGCTCCCTCTTCATGACATGTCCAAAGTATGTAACATGAATTCATGCCCTCCTTATTTTAAGGAGCATTCTGACTATACTTCTTCCAATATAGATTTGTTTGAAAATTCTTGTCAGTATCATAATCAAAAGGTATCAGTTTTTCTCTTGTCTTATTCATTGTCCATTTTCCACATGTATGTGAAGCTCCATGGCTTTGGTCAGAAATGACATTTTTGCTCTTCAATCCTAGAGAAATATTTTGTAGAATATTTTTCTAGTGCAATATGAAATTTGATTTCTAAACTACGACTTCAATGGGTATTGATTGTGCATCCAAGTAAAATTAAATCCTTGACAACTTCAATTTTTTTCTCATTTATCATGATGTCATTTATTTGTCTAGTTATGAAATTTTTTGTTTTGTTTTTTACCTTAAGGTGTAATTCATACTGAAGTTCTATATTCTTTCATTTTCATCAGCAAGTACTTCAAGTCTGGCAAAGTTGTGCAATGTGCTTTTAGCGCATTAAAGGGTTTTCTTCCAACCCTAATTCCAAGTTTTTCCCTACATGTTTTAGGTGCTGTCAAGTGGTTCTGACTTATAGTGGCCCTATGTATAACCCAAGGAAACATTGCCCAATCCTGCACCATCCTCACAATTGTTCTTATGTTTGAGCCCATTATTGCAGTCACTATGTCAATCCATCTTGTTGAGAGTCCTCCTCTTTTTTGCTGACTTGTTACTTTGCCAAGCATGATGTCCTTTGCCAGCAGTAGTATCTCCTGACAACCTGTCTGAAGTTTGTGAGACTAAGTCTCATCTTCCTTGCCTCTAATGAGCAGTTCTTCTTACAATACTGGTTTATTTATTCTTTTGGCCATCCATGGTATTGTCAATGTTCTTGTTTAGCACGATAATTCAAATATATTGATTCTTCTTCAGTCTTCTATTTTCAATGTCCAACTTTCATATGCACATGAGGAAATTGAAAATAAGTCAGGTGTACCTTAGCCTTAAAAATAACATCTTTAATTTTCCTTTTCATATAGTCTTGTTTATAGGAGTATCTTCTAAGCATAGAGATTTTATATTATGGTGAGAGGATACAAGTTGACACACATCTTTGCCAATTTTAAACAGTTCATTATCCCATTGTTCTGTTCAAGTGACTCTTTCTTGGTCTGTGTACTGGTTCGGTGGAACCACGGTTAAATGTTCTGGAATTGTCATTCTTTGTAATATTATCCATAATTTTTTATGATCCACATGGTTGAACACCTTTGAACAGTTCATAAAACACAGATTATTTTTCCCCTGCTATTCTCTGCTTTCAGCCAAGGTCCATCTGACACCAACAATGATATGCCTCATTCAAATAATCTTCTGAATGTGACTTGAATTTCGAGCAGGTTGTTGTTCATGTGCTGTTGATGACTTCAAGATAACTATGTATTTATTTTAATGTGTGATATTAGCTGTGTAGAACTGAAATAGAGGTAATTATAAATAGTATACTACTAAGGCTATATATTTTTGTACTGAATTATTTGGCCCAAGGTTATGAAATTTCTAAACCTGATTACAGACCAATGTCCAATCATCTAAAATATTTTTTTTAATTTGTGCAGAAATAAGTTTTCTGTCTATAGTGTGTATGGAGAGTAAACATTGTTCACATTCAAATAAATTTTTAAAAGACCATTAAAATACGTTGATATACCAGGAAAGGTTAGCATTCTCTGTTATATTTTTAGAATGTTTTATAGGTCATGTTAGCAGTTATCAGGGTAATGTCCACAAGAGATGTGTGTTAGACAGGGTTCTTTAGAGAAACAAGACTAGGACAGTTTTATATATATATATACACACACACACACACATACATGTATATATATTATATTACATACGTATATGGATAGATATATACAGCATTAAGGAATTTAATAGCTAATTAGTCCACACAGCATTACAGAGGGCTCAGTTCTACTCACATCCATGGAACAGTTAATATACTGGAAGTCTTTCAACTCACAAGGGCTGCTGAGTCCAAGGTAAAGGAAGCAAACAGATGAGTCTTCTATAGAACAATGCAGGCAGTCCATCCACAGAGTGGGTCACCAATAGTCAGCAGCTAATAAGCTTAGCAAAGCAGGCCTGGATGGGATGTCGAACTTAAGCAATGCAAGAGGACAGGATCCACCAGCCTCAAGCAAAAGTGATGTACACACCATCAGCATGGCAAAGCAGGTTTCCAAGGACGCTCAAGCTCTAGCAACAGGATCCATGGGTTGACTGTCCCACAGGTAGTGTAGATCACAAGTTCAGGCAGAGAACTAGCTAAAGCAGCTGTAGGCTAGTCTAATCACCAGAGAACAAGAGAGAGGGGTGGGCCTTGCTGAGTCATTTATCTCTTTGCTTTCCAATCAAACTGCGACCTTATTAATCCCACATGTTCCTATCGGCCAGATTAGTACAATAAGCCTACCTATCACAAAATGTTAAAATATCTCTATGATTTATTGAAATATGGGGAAAAACATATATCCAGTAAGTTAGTTTTTATACTTTAGATAATTGGAGGGAATGCATTATTGTTTCTCTTCTCTTCAAATGTAAAATATGACTTATTTTGAATTGGAATAATAGAAAAGACAAATATTACCTTATTACAGTTTGTGATATGCAAGCCTCAGTTGCCTTCTATGGAAGATAAAAACTTTTTACTGTAAAATATTTCATTTTGAGAGCACAAACAAATTGTCTCTCTGTATTAAAAATTGGTCTTATATGAAGTAATAGATGAAATCACATGGGTTTGTCCAGATGTAATACACAGAAATCAAATTGACTATGTATATGCAAAGAGATTATGTAGAAGCTCAATATTAGTAGCTAAAATGAGGGCAGGAACCGACTGTATAAAAGACTATTAGCTGATCTTAGGTAGGTTGAGGTTGAAGTTGAAAAACTTAATACATATCCAGGAGAACCCAATTATGACCCTGAGTATATCCCACCTAAATTTTGAGATCTCAAGAACATATTTGCTACGTTGAACCTAATAACAGAACACCTGAAGAGCTGTGGGATGACATCAAGAATATCATGCAAGAAGACGGGAAAAGACCAGTAAAAATACAAGAGAGCAAGACAAGATCAAATTGAATGTCGGAAGAGATTCTGAAACTTTCTCCTAATCATAGAGTAGCTAAGGTAAATGGGAGAAATTATGAAGTCGAAGAGCTGAATAGAAAATAATCAAAGGGCAGTTTGAAAACACAAAATAAAGTATTATAATGAAATATGCTAAGACATAGAGTTAGAAAATCAAAAAAAGAAATAAATGCTCAGCATATCTTAAACTCAAAGAACTAAAGAAAAAAAATTCAATCCTCAAATTGCAATACTAAAAGATACTAATAGGTAAAATATTGAATGATGAAGGAAGCATCAAAAAAAGATGAAAAATATAAAAATTATAATGGCTAATGAAGAATCATTACATTTGAATTATGGTGTTGGTGAAGAATATTGTAAGTATCACAGACTTCTAAGAGAACAGACAAGTGTCCCTGGAATAAGTACAACCACAATGCTCCTTAGAGGCAAGGTTGGCAAGACTTTGTTGTTCTTACTTTGGATATGTTATCAGAAGGGACGGGTCTCTGGGAAAGTGCATCAACCTTACCTTTTGAAGTAGAAGGGCATCGCAAAAGAGGTAGATCTTTGGCAAGATGGCTTGGCACAGTGGTTGCAGCCCTGGGCTCAGACACAGTGACAGTTTTGAGGATGGGCAGGACTGGGGAGAGCCTTTGTTCTGCTGTTCCTGGTGTCCCTGTGAGGCAGCACTGGCTCAAACACACCTAACAGTAACACCAACAATTAGTATTTCTTCAGAGGGTTTGGTTGCGAGGAGAATGGAAGTAGAGGTTTAAAAGGTAGCAAGTCTAAGAAAATAATTTTGATAGGATTTGGAGTGAGGAAAATAATTACAACAAACAGCAACAACTTTTAAAAGTTTTACTTACAGGCTTTTCTGAGGGAAGGCGCACCCTCAGAAAATCTGGTGTCAGCTGGTCTAATGGAAGCTCTCAAAGGGGCCATCGGATGTAGGAGAATGTTTAGATTGTTTTCAATTAGCTCAGTTCTTCACTAGAGCCCTCACTGCATTTAACTTGAGCAGTTAAATTTCTAGAATATGTTCAGAATATGAGTGAAATCTCACTGCTTAGACCAATTAGAAGCAAGTGTATTTGTACTCAGTTATTTTGTGAAGTCTCTTCTATTTTTGATTTCACATTTATTGTGTAACCATTATATACTGCCTAGGGCACAACATGATCCCCCACTTCATGATTATTAGTTAACTATCCAAAGCCCCACCTATCTTACACTCTACACTGGGCACAGATTCCATAAATATAAATACCCTATTCACTTTTGTATTTTTTAAATCTTGAATCCCAGCATATAAAATGTAGCGCTCTTTATCACAAAAGAGGAACACAGACACGCTGTCACTTTGGATTCCACATAGGTTTCAAATAACAATCCTCTTAACAGCAGTTCTCCCAGGTTAGCAACAGAAAATGCTGAAAAATAAAATATTAATTCCCAACACTACATCTTTATATGTATTCAGACATGTCACCATTATGCTGTTGTAGCAGCCCAGACTTGGGGAAGAAAAAGTGGCAAAATAAAGCTGCCTGATTTGTCAGAGCACTTTGCTGTTTACCAAGAATTTCTGCAGAATTTTCACTTATTTGATCATTCCAATGAAATGAAGAAGGTCTGAAGTTATTAGTTTTCTTTTCATGGATGAGGGAGTTCAAACTGAAGAGGGGACTTATCCAGGGACACACCATTGGTAAGGCTGAATTTTAAGTTCCTGGCTCTGAACCCAGTATCCTTTAGGATTGAGTTAGTGGGAAAAATATAAATTTGACAAAATTCTGGCTAGAGGTAGTTGATAGCCTCAGAAACTGCTGAAAATCATCCTGCAAAAAAATCAAGCCAACATCTCACTTTTATTTTAGTCATAAATTTTTTATAGCATAGCTCCATTACAGTTGTATTCTTAAGCCAAGTAAATGTCAGAAGAAAATCAACATCCACCTGCCCAAAACTCTCAGTGTCTGCCAAACTCTACGTCATACAGTACAAATAGTTCAGTCTGACTCACACTTGTGGTCCTGGAAACACCTTCCATTTATCTCTGCCTCCTAAAATTTCTTCAGTATGTTCAGACCTATTTCTTCCATAAAACCTCTGATTCCTCTTGACAAGATATGATCCTCTTCTTCCTTTTTTATTTGAAACAACCACCATAGTTTTCTTGTATTTGCTTGTTGTTTAATAATAGTAAGCAGACACTTCAGGTGCTATATCTTTTGGTAGCTGGGCACCATCAGCTTTCTTCACCACATTTCCTTGTACACCCATTGTCTTCAGCGATCATGCTAGGAAGGTGAGCATCTCAGACTGCTGAATTGTTAGAACAAAGTGTTCTTGTGTTGAAGGTGTACTTGTGCAGGGGCCCACTGCCCATCTGTTTTCTTAATACTCAACCTATAAATATATGTACATAGATCTATTTCTCCCTTGTTGTATATAAATATATTTACATCTTTATATGCCTGTATTTAAATCTCTTTGACTACCCTTTGCCTCCTACTTCTTTCTTTTATTTCTTCGTACTTTCCTCTTGTCCCACTATCATGCTCTGCCTTCATTTGGGTTTTAGGAATTCTTCTCGGTTACATTGCCCTTGATCCAGCCCTGCCAGACCTCCCACACCCTCCTTGACACTGATTTTGGATCACTTGTTGTTCCCTTGTCCCTGGGCTTGTTAACACCCTCTTCCTTTTCCCCACCTCCCCTACCCCCATGTTCCCCTGGAACTGACATCCTTTTGTTCTCTCTTCTGGCTTATTTATTCTGCCTATCCCTTCCAGGTACACATGCTATGTACTATCACAAGACTGAGTACAACGAAGCAACAACAGAAAGAAAAACAATAACTACAACAACACACACACATACACACAAAAACATATGAATAGTTCAGTGTCTGTTTGTTTTCTTTCACGTGTGCTCTCCAGTCAAGTCTGATGGGGTTTTATGCCCTGGCACCGTCTCTATCCCTAGGGACTTCATTGCTCTGCTCCCTTCGTTGCTCTGCCGCATGCCCCCAGAGGCTGGCTTCGGCATGGTGAGCTCATGGCGGGCACAATTCCCGCTGTGTGTCTCTAGTGTTGTTCCCAATGGTGCTATGGGTCAATGAGGAACGCTGTGCCCTGTGGTGGGGCTGGCCCTGTGGTCATCTCTGTGCATTGCTTTTCTGAGCAGGAAAACTGTCCTCAGGGATTGGTTAGCCAGGATGTGATTCACTCTTTTTTTTTCCCCCCTCTACAGCCCCTCGTTGGTTCTTGTGTGCTCTGACCAAAGCAGCCCCTCTTCCCCTCTTCTTGAGCTGTAGCTTCAGTGCTGTCCTCTGAAGTGAATTATTTTGGGGGGGAGAGTGGTGCTGTATACTTAGTTGGTAATGAGGCTGGCCCCTCAGGCCTCTCTATCGGTTCCTTGCTTCATGTCAGTGTGTTGCGTTCTTGTCTTGGAGCTCCGGGTTGAAATCTGGTCCCTCTTTCCCTGTGGAGACACAATCAACACCCTCTCCCTGTGTGGGTTGATGCCCTGTTCCCCGGCTACCCATATCTTAACCCCCTCCTCCCTTTTAATGGGCTACCATATGTATCCCTGAGTTTAGTCTGGCCCCAGCCATATTACCTGGACCTCACTCTAGGGATGTATGTATACAGCATCTTCTTCCCTATGCCCCTTTTGAATTTTTTTTTAGCTTACCTCCCCGGACTCATGTAGTACTTGTCCTTTTGTGCTAGGATTACTTCACTTAGCATAATTTCCTCCAGTTCTCCCATGCAACCATGTGCTTTATGTGTTCATCACTGCTTTTTTAGGGATGCGTAATACTCCATTGTATGTATGTACCAGAGTTTTTTAATCCATTGGTCTGTTGATGGAAATTTGGGCTGTTTCCAACTCCTTGCAATTGTGAACTGTGCTGTGATGAACATTGGGGCACAGATGTCTGGCCGTGGTTTGTTTTTTGTCTCTTCTGGGTGTATGCCCTGTAAGGGGATTACTGGATCATAAGGTAGCTCAATTTGCAACTGTTTGGATATCACCAAATCAATTTCCATAATGGCAATACATACCTACAGGTTCACCAGCAGTGGACAAGAGTTCCTATCTCTCCGCATCCCCTCCAACACTTGTTACTTTCTGATTTCTTGAATTGGGCTATCTTTGAGGGTGTTAGGTGATATTTCATAGTTGTTTAAATTTGCATTTCTCTTATGGCTAGAGATGTAGAACATTTTCTCATATATTTATTGGCCATTTGGATTTCTGTCCTTGAGAAAGTCCTGCTCAGGTCCTTTGCCCACCTCCTGAGTGGACAATTGGTTTTTTTCTTGTTGTAGTTTAGCAATGTATTGTAGATTTTAGTAATAAGACTTTTGTCTGATGTGTCATTGCTAAAGATGTTTTCCCATTCTGTGGTCTCTCTTATTACTCTCTTGGTGAATTCTTTCGATGTACATGAGTGTTTTATCTTTAGTATGTCCCACTGGTCAATTTGTGCCCCCGTTCTCAGGTTTGTCCCAATTCCCACATTGATGACCCTGATAGTTCGGGGTTTTACCTCAAGGTCTGTGATCTGCCTTGAGTTTATTCTTGTGTATGGAGTGAGATAAGGGTCTTGCTTCATTTTTCTGTTGCTATGTGTCCATTTTTTCCAGCACCATAAATTGAAGAGAACATCCACTTCCCATTTGATATTTTTGGGCCCCTTATCAAAGATCAGTTGTCAGTATGCTGATGGTTTTATATCTGGGTTTTCAATCCTTTTCCATTGGTCTGAATATCTATCATTATACCAGTACCATGCTGTTTTGACCACTGTGGCTGTATAGTAGGTGCTAAAGT
>NW_022111373.1:11136513-11138109 GCF_000313985.2 Echinops telfairi
CGATTTATCCGTTCGAAGAACCAACTTTTAGCAGCATTGATTTTTTTCCCCCCATAGTTTACTTATTTTCTCTCTCCTGAATCTCAGATCTTATTCTTATTATTTCTCTTATTTTTCTGTTAGTTGGATTTTCTTGCTGACTGCGCTCTAGTTGCTGTAAATTTTGTGCCAGTGTATCAGTCATAAGCCTCTCCTCCTTTTTATGTGTGCATGTAATACTATGAGACTTCCTGTGCTGACTGCCTTTGCTGTGTCCCATAAGTTTTGGTAAGTCATGTTTTCATTCTCGTTGGTTTCTAGAAATTTCCTAATTTCATCTCTGATCTGAGCCAGTATGCTGTCCTTTTGAAAAAGAGAGTTATTCATTCTCCAATTGTTTGCCCTTTATTTCTTTATCTTCCTTTTGTTTATTTCCAATCTTATGACACAATGGTCAGAGAGAGGTCTGTATGATATCAATGTGCTTGAATTTCTGTAGGTTCAACTTATGCCCTAGCATGTAGCCTATTTTCTTAAATGTGCCATGTGGGCTTGAATAGAATGCAAATTCATTTTGTTTGGATGGAGAGCTCTGTAGATATCTATCAGTCAAATAGTCTAATTGTAGTGTTTAGATCTTTAGTCTCCTTGTTGAGTTTCTTTTCAGGTGATCTATCTTTCTCAGAGAACAGTGTATTGAAGTCACCTACTATAATTGTTGAGGCTGTGATTTCTTTTTTCATCCTTTGAAGTGTTTGCTAGACATATTCTGCTGGACGCTTGTTTGATGATTAAATGTTTAGAATACTTATTGGTTCTTTATGGAGTGTTCCCTTGAGCATTATATAGTGTCCATCCTGATCTCTTTTTATGGTTTGCACTTTGAGGTCAATTTTATCCAAGATTAGGATTGCAACCCCTGATTTTTTTGAATTACATTTTGCCTGGTATGTTTGTCCTCAGCCTTTGATTCTCAGTCTATTTTTATCTGTAATGTTGAGATGTATCTCCTGTGGGCAGCAGATCGAGGGTTTGTGTTTTTCAAGCCAGTCTATTAGACTCTGTCTCTTAAGACCTTAGTTCAAACCATTAATATTCAAGGTTATTACGTCTATCTGTGGACCCTGTGATGTCATTTTATCTCTCTTGTGTTGGGTGTTTTTCTAACTCCATTTCTTTTCTGTGGGTTGCACATATGTGTGTTTGTGGTTCATTCTTGCCTTCTTTCCATCACTGAGCCAGTTTTATCTTGAGGGCTGTTTTCCCTTTGATAGTCTCTTGGTGGAGTTGTTCTGTGTGGCCATCTCTTGTATGTGCTTGGTGAATGTTGTTCTGCCCATACTGGGTCAATGAGGATCTTTTGTAGTGCTGGTTTCCTTTTCGCATATTTTTGAGGCTTTCCTTGTCCAGGAAGACTCTCACTTCTCCATCTATTTTTGATATATAATTTGGCTGGATAGATTATTCTTGAGTTTGCATTATTTTCCTGCAATTTTCAGAATGTGCTGCTCCACTGTCTCCTCTTCTTCATAGTGTTGGCTGAAAGGTTTGAGCATATTCCCATCTGCTTGCCTTTATATGTGGTTGTCTGTTTTTCCCTATCTTTTCCCATAATTT
>NW_022111373.1:11139275-11141964 GCF_000313985.2 Echinops telfairi
GGTATGGCAGGATGGGAACCTCTGCATGCGTGTGTGTGTGCCTGAATACAGGCATGCGTATGCATGGGGGGAGGCGAAGGGCGGAGGGGGGAGGCCCAGGGAGGAGGTTGGCAAGGAGCACAGATAAGGGGCGGGCACCTCTGGCCTGAGCCCTCTGAGTGTGCGGGCAGGTCTGATTGGCAGTTTGCGCTGAGGACAGAGGCAGCACTGCAGTCTATTCCATCGGACTGGTTGCACTGTGGGACCGGGTGCATGCCTCCCAGGAGATGGGGGGAGGGTCTGGCTTGTGGGACCGCGAGGGGTTCCCAGGTGGGGTCTGAATCTGCCGGGGGTATGCTGGCTGTAGCACCAACACGGACCCGGGCACCCTGAGCCGGGCACAGGGGGGTGGGGGGTGGTTACTGACTGGAGATTCTGCGTGGAGTGCCGATCCAGGCAGAGCGGGCATGCAGAGTGCCGCACAAGAGCCCACGGGCATCCGCACAGAGCCCTGGTGATCTGGTGGGAGTCCACCTCTGGGTCCGAGAGATGCTCTGAGTGGTCTTGGGAATCAATCAGACAGACTTGATATCCCTACTCTGCCCCCAACTCTCCCCACTCACCGATTTCCTCGGAGCTCTGGTTGCGAGCTACCTATCTGGCGGCCATCTTCCCCTGAACTCTCTACCCTATTTTCACAGGGTTTTTATGAGTTAGAATCAACTCTTCAGCAGATTGTATTTTGGTTTGGTAGAGTTCGAATTCAGTCTTGGTGTGCTAACTGAAAATTCAGTGGTTCAGACTCATCAGCTTCAAGAAAGAAAGATAAGTTTGCTTGCTTCTGTAAAGATGTATAATCTCAGAAACTC
The DNA here is from genome assembly GCF_000313985.2 of Echinops telfairi. Taxonomy (NCBI): domain Eukaryota; kingdom Metazoa; phylum Chordata; class Mammalia; order Afrosoricida; family Tenrecidae; genus Echinops; species Echinops telfairi. The sequence goes on from NW_022111373.1 coordinate 11,140,124, forward strand.
TATGTAGGGTAGCTATGAGGAGGATTCAACTCCATGACGGTGGATTTGATTTGGTTTTTATAACATTTAGTTACTGATTCAGTGCCTGTACATATGGGCATTTAAGTGATTGTGAATACAAGTCTTTGATTAGTTCAAAGTGGCAAGGATTACAGACTCTGGTAAGTGGATCCTACACTAAAGCAGGTGGTATAATGAGGAATAAAATGAGATATGGCAAATACAGAGTGATTGCTTCAACTAATGAGAACATCAGCCCGCCAGGTGTTATGCTGCTTTTCTGGAATGCTAGCCAGTCAGAGAGGAGAGAAGTATGAGCTTTGAAATTATATGACTATCAGATTTTGAATCCAGGTTTAAAGTTTAGATAAAGAACATTGGGAAATTCCTAATCTTTCTGTTATTCAATTACAGACTTCACCTTAGCCATAATTTTATGATTTAAAAGATAATTTTCTGTAATATTTGTAAAGTAATTATAAAAAATGCATAGCATAGCAATTTCTAATTTTTAAATAGAACTCATGAGTGCAAATATTTATGTGAAATCCAAACATGTCCATGCTGATAACTTTGTCAAAACTTTAGGTAGAGCTGCATATTTTTAGACATTAAAACACATCTTCTAGTTCAGTGCCTATATTATTTAATTAATCAGTTGATCAGTTATTGAATACAGTAGCTACTAGAGTGAATAAAATCAAACAACTCTGTTTGTATGGTTCATTCATTCTAGCAGTGGTGTTATGTGATGAAAGAAAGAGTAAGATGATAAGCAATAAACATAAATCATACATGTAAGAATAATCAAGTCAATGGGCAAAAATTATTTGCCGTTAAGGGAGAATGGTATGATAAGTAAGAGAAAAGTAGGTAGTTTATTATTTTAAATATTTAGAGTGGTAGGGAGGCCTCCATGAATGAAAGAAATTATGACAGAAAAGGGAAGTAAATGAGTAGGCCAGCCATAAGATCATCCAGGAAGGGATCTCTTCTGGTAGAAGGAAGAGGACATGCAAAGGCCTAGGGTTGGGCCATCATTGGTATTTAAGGAATTTACTTGAATATAATGAAGAAAAGGCAAATGAGGCCAGAGAGGCTGGCAGGAGGCTGAAGGTAGAGCGTGAGCTATCTTCAGGCCAGGATAAGGGCAGGAACTTATTTTCTGAAGGAGACAAGGAGCCATTGAAGGTTTAGCTCAGAAGAGCGACAGGATCTGAGTTAGGTTTTTAAATGGTTTCTTTAGCTGTTGTGTTGAGATTAAACTGCAAGTGGGTAACTGAGGCAGGAGAGAAACTAGTTGAGAGGCTATTCTAATAATCCATGAAAGTTTGTGGCATCTGACAAGCAAGATCGAGTAGGCAGGTAGATCTGTAAATCAAATTCAGGACCCTACGTCCCAGTCTCCTTTACCTTCCCTCCCAATTTTCTGATCTGACAGCAGAGCTCTGGGCAGGCGAGTCTAACTAGATCCAAATTCAAAAGAAAATAATAAAAGCTGGAACAAATGAAAAATGGGTCAAAAGGGAGAACAAACGATAAGGTGTTAAAATTTCACCTGACTGCCTCAGCCTTAATCCACTTTCCAGTGCACTCTGTCAGATCGCCTGGCTATTAACAGCCCAAGTCAAGAACCGGAAGAGATTCTCCAGACTGAAGATGAAGCCACATGGGGACACTGGTAGTCCTTTTTTCTTGATGGAAATGGGGCTCCTCTGTTCCTGCTTCTGAGATGGCTCGATTTTTTTTTTTAACCTAGCAGAGTAAAAAAACTGACCAATGCTTGGGTTAGAACTCTCTAACTCAGAATTCTCAAACAAAATTTGCTACAAAATCTATGG
>NW_022111373.1:11143888-11145531 GCF_000313985.2 Echinops telfairi
AGTCTTCTATAAACCAGATGTTCATAATTTAAGCTCTGATAGAATTCCTTCCTTTGGATTAGGATCTTATTATTTACAATCCTTGGATCACACTGGCTGGTGTGCTTCTACAATGAAAATTTAGTTCATTTCTCACTTAGAAGGCTGTTTGTTTTAAGACAATCCTTTAAGACCCCAGACACGAGTCTTTATGGTAGCTGGGCACCATCAGATTCCGTCACCACATGTTGTCCAAAGTGGTAATTCTTATGGGAGCATATTGCGTTATCTTCTTCCCATGGAACAGCTCATGAGTTCAAACCCCTAAACATTTGTTTAGGATACAATCAGGACCACTCAGATAAACAACGAACTTCTAAATTTCTCAAGCTATTTTTAGGAAATAGAATCAAAGGGCCGAATTAAGTTTTCTTATCCCACAATTAGTCAATAACTGGCGGGAAACAGGTGACCAAGAGAAGTGTTGCTGTGTTTTAGAAGAAGACAGATGGGTTTACGGGTCTAGATGTTGAGAGGAATGATCCAGTAGAACAAACCAGCTGTCATTGAGTCAATTTGGACTCCTGCAACCCAGTGTTTGAGAGTTGAATTGTTCTCTATAGACTTCCAGCCTTTTTCTGAGGTACTTTCTGATTAGTATATGAATTAATTAATCCTTTGCACACTCTAGGGACCCTTACAATTCTAGACATATCAAAACAATAACAACAAAACACCACTCACATTAAGTTGATCTGACCTATAGTTACCCTAACTTTGAATTCTAGGAACCCTAGGAAAAGGGTGGAGAAACTTTTTTCTGCCAAGGGTCATTTGGATATTTTTAAATATCAAATTCATGGACCATACAAAATTATCAACTTAAAATTAACCTGCCATATTTGGTTAGATATTTAAGTAATGCCATCTGGTTTGATTGATAGTAACCCTAAGGGCACAGTAGTTATGCAATGGCTGCTAAGCACAATGTCAGAAGTTTGAAACCACTAAGCACTCCTCAGGAGAAAAACAGGTATTTCCCCTCCTTTAAAGAGTGAGTATTGGAAGCTCACAAAGGCAGTTCTACCCTGTCCAATAGCGTCCCTATTAGTCAGAATTGTCTACATGGCAGGGAGGTGTCTTGTTTCTCTTTTTTTATGAGTGTAATGACTGGAACCTCTCTTTGGTGAGGGATGTGATGTTAGCTGGTATGGACGGCTTTTCAGGCCTTGAGGGGATACTCCCCATCCCTGCCCTGGGAGGTTGGGTCCAAAGTGTGTTGTATGAGAGGGAATCAAAACCATTCAAATAATTAAAAGATTTTGCCAATTTATATTGATAGACACATGCCAATGAGCAAAAGAGAAACTTCAGTGCAGAGAGAAAGTCTGATTAGCATGAGAATAGGATTCAGTGGAAAGATGGACTGTTTAATTTTAGGTTGAAGTAGAGAAGTCACACCAATTTCCAAGGGAGGAACAAGAGGTATGAATGGCAACAGACATCAACATTGTAGTGAAAACAAGTGAGGCTATTTTCTGTTTGCTTTTATTTTCTCTGTGAAAGGACAAACAGAGTGTTGCAGTTAAATAATCTGTCAACTTGAGGAAGGGGTGGAGTCTAGTCTGTCAATCAGGTTGCAGCTTGATGACATCATTTGGAAG
>NW_022111373.1:11146959-11148642 GCF_000313985.2 Echinops telfairi
ATACATAAAATCGATCAATAACATACAATAAAATTGGCTTTTGGTATATATAACCAAAAGTCCTATAAACCAAAAATCTCACTGCCATTAAGTTGATGCTGACTTACAGCAATCCTGTAAGACAAGGTAGAAGTATCCCCGTGAGATTCCCAGACTGTAACTCTTTATGGGAGTAAAATTTCATCTTCCTCCCTCAAGAGTTGCTGGCGGGTTCTAACGACTGACCTTGCTCTGAGCAGCACAATGCAGAACCATTACATCACCGAGTCTCGGTGCCGTACATGTAGATCTATGTAGTTAGCACCACAACCAGGATGCAGAACAATTTCGTTATTCTAAAACACATCTTCATGCTGCTGCTTTGTCATCACATTCTCCTCACACCCCGACTCTAGGCTGTAACTGTGGGCTATAACACCCCACAGTCTCCATGGCTACAGTTTGACTTTTTATCAAATGTATTTGACTCAGTGTTTACCACAAGGGTTCTCATCCAGAAACGTTCCAGAAATACCTTATTTTCTCTTTGACGGTGGTAACATTAATCAGTTTCTTATGAGTGGACTCTGAGAAAAAATGTCTTGAAATCAATAACAGAACTTACAATGGTGTCTTGAGTCACCTTCTGTGGTCTTATGTGACAAGGCGAAATCACAGAGTAACTGATAGAATAACCTGATATGAATAGTAATCACTTCCTCTTTGCCTAGGAATCCATTGTCGTCTCCCCACTGACTTTTACACTGAAACAGCTTTGACTGATAGGGATAAGTCCTTCAGGGAGAGGAAAGCACCAACATGCAATATTCAAAGGTATTGCTCTTATGAAAGGGGACAGACTTAAAGGGAAGTGCAAAGAGACCAAGTTGATTTTCTCCCTACCTTGAAATGATCTTCGCACCCATGTGTGCGTGCATGCACACGCGCACACACACAACCTATAGAGAACATATAAGCACAGAATATTGTTTTAGTTGGATTTCAACTTGTCCTTACCCTATAGGACAGAGTGAAACTTCCTCCGTTGGTGTCTGAGCCTGTGAACCGTGATGGGAGAAGAACATGCCTTCCTTCTCCAGTGCAGTGCCTGGTGGACGCCAACTGCAGACCTTGAACTTCGCAGCCCAACTAGTAACCCATTCCACCACCAGCACTTGCTGAAGAAGGGAGAAGGGATTATAAATCGATCCCTATGGTGTTTCTGAAAGATGTAGAGGAACTTTTTTCCATTTGGGGATGGACTTTGAGAGAAAAAACATCAGAAATACATATCATTCGATTTGTTAGATATATAAAAAGAATCAAGATGATTAAAATGTTACATTTAGACCAAAGAAAAGCCCCATACTGATGAAATTCCCTATGACTGAAGAGCAGCATTGTGGTATCCATATTCCCATGGCTCTTGGGCGACCTGTGGAAATTAGCTTGGAGTGTAAGCTGATGTGCCATTCTAGAACCTGCCCAAAACCAAGTCATAGATTGAGGAGATACATGTATATTTTCTAACTGTGTGTGAGCATTCAAATGGGGACTTACGGCAGGAGTGGATAAAATTTGTGTCACCTGCTAGAGCCAGCACCGTATGTAAAGGCTAATGGCACAAGACACGCAAAGAGAAGAAATGCCACCTCCCTGCCATGGAGATGTGGCCACCAACAGGAGTGGCCTTTCCTTTCTTAG
>NW_022111373.1:11149599-11150623 GCF_000313985.2 Echinops telfairi
GTAAGGTTTCCAAGACTGTAATCTTTATAAAAACAAACTTCTATTACTTCCTCCAGCAGGCTGGCTGGTAACTTTGAACCGCCATTCAGATAGTAGCTGGACTCTTAGCCTGGTTCCCAGTCCGGAAAACATACAGATGACCCATTCCTTCTTGTCCATTTTCTTCAAGGTGAGCAAACTGAATGTTAGCGATTGTTCAGCATAAAATTTTTAAAGTGAGTTTGATAAACTATAGCCTACGAATATGAGTCCTTGCTCAATGATGCTTCAGTGAGATAACCAGTGGGACAGAAGAGTGCGTGTTTGAGGGCGGCCCTCCAGTACTTTTCCGATGATGTTTCCTTAAGTGGTCTGATAGCACATCCTCGGGGTTCAGGTTTATGGCCAGATTCTCGGGAGCTGGGGTTTCTGGAGCTGATTAGGGATGATGCATGCAAGGCTGAAGAAGTGAGCTGTGTTCCAGTCCCACACCTGTGCTCTTCTGAGGGTGTGTGTGTGTGTGTGTGTGTGTGTGTGTGTGTGTTGGGGTGTGGAGGGGTATTCTATCAACATATATGCCAACAAGGAATAATTAATCCATAATTACTCTTAACTGTGTAGCCTAAGTTTCTTTCTTTTTTTTCTTTTCAAAAAGAAGCCACTAAACATAAATTAGCAAAATGATCCACTTATATGTATGGCTTTCAGCTTTGCTTGTGTTCTGGGCATACCTGTGTCTGCACATCTTTTCAAGAATGCTACTTCTACATGCACTCTTGGAAACCGGAGCTTCAGGGATCGATGCAATGCCTGACATCACCGGCTCAAACACGGCAACCGCTGTGAGGATGGGGAAGGACCGGGCGATGTTTCATCCTGTGATACAGAAAATCAACCTGAGTCGTACCTACTCAGCAAGAGCTAACGCACACAGCTTTAAACTCTCCGTGGAAACAATTGGATGGATGGATAGTGAAACTTTCCCTCAAACTTCTTGCAGGTTTCATAGACATAAATGAAGGGTAGAGGAGGAAGGTAGGAGTTG
>NW_022111373.1:11150723-11151563 GCF_000313985.2 Echinops telfairi
TTTGTTTCTGTAATCTACCCAGACTAACACACTGAGTACTGTCCTTCTGTCATGTTATTTCCTAAACATGGAATCATGCTAGTATCATTTTTCCTGCAGAGAACTCAGGAAACACCTTGTTGTTTGGATGACATTCCTAATGATCTTCAAGGCCCGGCTTAAAAGAAATTCATTCTGCAAGTTTCCTGACGTCTCAGTCATAAAAAGCTGTTCTCACCTCCAACCTGCTGTAGCGTCTACAGGCTGGCTTTGCCATTGGGACTGTTCTGGAAGTACCCGGGGTGCTCTGCTGCAAAAGCAATGGCTCTCCCTTTCTCTAATAGCTAACTCACTGTATTTTGGAAGTATTGGTAATGTTAGTTTTATGTATTTATTTATTTTTGAGAAATGAGGTAAAGATGAGGTTATCTGAATATTTGTAGGCTGACTTTTGCTTTCCTTGTTACGTCTTTTTAATTAAAAAATGTTTACATATAATTACTGGCTACACTTTTGTGCCATAAACTGTGTCATGCTCAATTTTGTTATGGATTTTTCCGTGATTAAAAACAACTTTCTTCTTTATTTTCATGCTTTGTAATTAAAGGAACCATTCTCTCCCTTTGTTTTCTTTCCCACCCTAATATGAAAGCTCACCATTCAAGTCAGGGGCAAAATTTGTTAATATTGGCATTTCACTTCTTTCGATCTTTAGTAATAATTTCAATTTTGTACATGAGAAGATATAACGATTAGATTTTTCTCTAAAAGGCATGTCTGAGTAAGCTTGTAGGGTTCTGTAAACACATATAATGATGACATAGGATGAATTCTTGAGGATTTATATGAGACAATGAAAGC
>NW_022111373.1:11151786-11153541 GCF_000313985.2 Echinops telfairi
TCCTTCAGGGAGAGGAAAGCACCAACATGCAATATTCAAAGGTATTGCTCTTATGAAAGGGGACAGACTTAAAGGGAAGTGCAAAGAGACCAAGTTGATTTTCTCCCTACCTTGAAATGATCTTCGCACCCATGTGTGCGTGCATGCACACGCGCACACACACAACCTATAGAGAACATATAAGCACAGAATATTGTTTTAGTTGGATTTCAACTTGTCCTTACCCTATAGGACAGAGTGAAACTTCCTCCGTTGGTGTCTGAGCCTGTGAACCGTGATGGGAGAAGAACATGCCTTCCTTCTCCAGTGCAGTGCCTGGTGGACGCCAACTGCAGACCTTGAACTTCGCAGCCCAACTAGTAACCCATTCCACCACCAGCACTTGCTGAAGAAGGGAGAAGGGATTATAAATCGATCCCTATGGTGTTTCTGAAAGATGTAGAGGAACTTTTTTCCATTTGGGGATGGACTTTGAGAGAAAAAACATCAGAAATACATATCATTCGATTTGTTAGATATATAAAAAGAATCAAGATGATTAAAATGTTACATTTAGACCAAAGAAAAGCCCCATACTGATGAAATTCCCTATGACTGAAGAGCAGCATTGTGGTATCCATATTCCCATGGCTCTTGGGCGACCTGTGGAAATTAGCTTGGAGTGTAAGCTGATGTGCCATTCTAGAACCTGCCCAAAACCAAGTCATAGATTGAGGAGATACATGTATATTTTCTAACTGTGTGTGAGCATTCAAATGGGGACTTACGGCAGGAGTGGATAAAATTTGTGTCACCTGCTAGAGCCAGCACCGTATGTAAAGGCTAATGGCACAAGACACGCAAAGAGAAGAAATGCCACCTCCCTGCCATGGAGATGTGGCCACCAACAGGAGTGGCCTTTCCTTTCTTAGGCTTGTACATTCTGCAGAGGTGGAGTAGTGAAATTCAAAGTTAACTTTTGAACTTGAAACCGATAAGTGACTGACTGAATTGAATTCATCCCCAATATTGTGATTCTCCGAGAACAGATCAGGCATTATTTTCATTTTCATGCAAGTTGGTGACTGTAGAATTTTAACTTGTTATACACACTTAAGGACACTAAAATTGACTTTGTGTCCCAAAGGTGGAGTACTAACCCCTGACTCCCAAAAAGGCTCTGCTGATTTTTGCACTGTGAGATTTTCTCCATATTTCTTCTATCACTCACCATATTTCTAAGTTTCCATTTAAAATGCGGTATACCTTTCTGCTCGAGCTTACCAAAAATTGTGTATTGACTAGAAATCTGTTTTTAAACATGAACTTTGTATTCCCGAGGAGAATGGCAAAAGCAGAGAATAGGTTGTATCTGTACGTCTCTTTTGTTCTCGAAGGGAGTGTTCAATGTACTGGAGTCTGAAGTGAGTATTTTACAATTCACATTCAAACTCAGGACGACTGTGGCCGTCCCTGGCAGGCCCTCGCTTTGAAAGGGTTTGCTAAGCTGCTGACATCCTTCTCAACCATAAAGAGGGAAAGAATCACGGAGGGAGCTCGTTAGCCAGGAAGATCCTTGGCCCTTTTGGCCAGCGAGTCTCTTGGGCTTCTGAATTTTGAACCATCAAAACCACACCGTGAGTGAAGCCCCTGTAGAAGACGTGCTTAAGGAGTGCTGTGTGCACAGCCTGAATGTTCTCAGTGGGAAGCCTGCTCAGGATGGGACCCCAATTACTGTCACTTTCTAAGCAGATGCGCACTCAACCGTCCTGGCAG
>NW_022111373.1:11154809-11159635 GCF_000313985.2 Echinops telfairi
GGCGATGTTTCATCCTGTGATACAGAAAATCAACCTGAGTCGTACCTACTCAGCAAGAGCTAACGCACACAGCTTTAAACTCTCCGTGGAAACAATTGGATGGATGGATAGTGAAACTTTCCCTCAAACTTCTTGCAGGTTTCATAGACATAAATGAAGGGTAGAGGAGGAAGGTAGGAGTTGTGGAAATGTTCTGTTTGTTATTAAATGTGGATTTTGAATGGTCGCTCTCTGGTCCTTGGCCTATGTCTTTCTCGGTTAATAGGATAAAACTCTTTTATTTTTCTCCAGTATAAATAATCCCAGCCGGAGGTGCTTAGGGGTTAACAAACCTAGCTTTAACCATTCAAGGCCTGGAGGTACCCTCCTCTGTAAGAAAGCCCCTGCCCCAGGGCACTCTGCTTGACCTACGCCCTGGAAGCCCATTGCTCCATCTTTACCTTCTTCTGCTGCTTCTCTTGTGCCCAACTGTCTCTGGGATCAATGAATTTCAGCACAGAGGGATCTGATCTTGGGCTTTAAAGAGTGTCATCTATTCCTTGCTCCTCTTTCTTGATGGCTGTAAAAATCCTCTACTTCTGCTTCTGAGATGGTTCACTTTATACTCACAGGATGGCAAAATTGATTACTCTTCTGGTTAGCACCCTGTCAACAATCACTCACAACTGAATCATACATTCCTACCGGCATCTTCCCCGTCTTCTCTTAAGGATACTCATCAGCAAAGAAGGAAATACACCCCATCTCCATGGGCCTTCCCAGTCATCTGGGAGCAGGTACAAAGACTATGGATAGAAGAACCATATTACGCCATTGCATCACAGATTCTGAAAAGATTACCTTGATAGATCCTCTCAAAGGTTATAGGGAATTCATAGGGATTATTATAAAGAAGTTTAAGTAAATTGGAGGCTGCATTGATAAGAAATTAGATCAGGAAAGGTGCACTGGGAATCGCCCCCCCCCCATCAATATATATAAAGCACCTACTCATTCTTCTATTGTTATTTTAAATTCTTATGAGAATATTATTGAGAAACCTTACCCAACCAAACACAATTACAATGTCCTTGATTTTGTCCCTTCAGACATTTGTTGTTGTTGTTCCTCAAACTCAAAGAACATTAACAAACAACATGGTTTGAGCCCTCAAGGATGAAAATCAAAGAGCATAGAATTCTTCAAGGAATGGTTAAAAAAATGGAAACATCATCTTCAGAAATGTATAGACCTAAAATGAAGGCTACGTCAAGAAACCATAGTGTTACATTTTGATATTTTTATTTCATAAAGGTTTCTATGAGCCTATTGTAATGCTTTCTGACTTACCTTTATATAAGTAAAAATGAGCAAGCTTTGAATTGCCCTTTTCTTGCCAAAGAAATCTAGTCAGAGAACATTTTTTGTTAAAAAATGTTTTTTCCTTATTTTGTTAAAAAATATTTTTCATTTAGAATTTTCACTCCAACAGAGAGTCCCTTGCATTCGGTGTTCATATCTGTATATATTGGCAACAGACATACAATTATATGTCTATAGAAACTGCATTGCAGTAGGTTTCAAACACTGAGAAAAAACAGGGTAGCACGATATCGTCTATATTTGAGAAAAAGAGAAAGATGAAGCAGAGGAGGACAGATCATGAAATGGAGCCATGGATGAGGGTGGGGCATACCCTACTCAGGGAGAAGCCTAAAGTTCCTAAAGAGGAGAGGGTCAGAACTCTGTCGTACATTTTTCCAGTAGTAAATACAAAGAGGGAAATCTGATTAAGGACATGAGTCACCGAGCCCATAAAAATGGAAGCAGAATGGCCGCTTTGGCAGAAGGACGTGGTCAGTTCTGAAGTTGTTCGCTTTAGTTGAATATTTTCACCTCATGTTGGGCAAGAGCCTGGACTAAGTGACTATTTGGAAGGGACCATGCAGAACAATCTCTCCTCTATAAAGCACAGCCTGTTATATTCTGTGTGTCCATGAGCAGGAGTCCAGAGGGGTTGAAATGTGCTCTTTAGAGAGACAGCAAAGGTAGGCCCTTTTAATGGCATCTTTCAAAGCTATTTGCGTGTTCAGTTGTATGAGAAGAGAATGGGAAATTGAAATAGACAGTGGGAACAGAATAAAAGAGGAGCCCTTGGGTAGACCAAACAGTTTTTCTAGGGGAAAAAAGACTCCAAAGTAAATCTATACGATAGTAAATCTAAAAAGGGATCAAGATAAGATGAAGAAAAACCATTGGATGAGGGAGATCATCAGCTCTAGGCCACAATGGTGTCTTATGGACTCATGACAACTAGATAATTATATAAAGCAAAGGAAAATGTCACAAGCTCGTGATTTTTAGCAGAAAAATTCATCACTGTCATGGGTGGGACTATGGAAGGAAGGGTGGGAAGGACTATGATTGGGATACATACACAATAGCAGATTGGAAAAGAAATGGGATTGATTCTGGGGTCATGGGACTACCTGACTACTTGGTCATCAAGGATATGACTGATGATTGGGCGGTTCAGGCATCTCAACTTTCATTACGTGTATACCCAGGTACCCTGAGGGAAAGACTGCCAAGGGGCCGGCTAAAACCAAAAGCGAAACCCATTACCATCCAGTCAATTCAGACTCACAGTAACCCTACAGGACAAAATAGAAGCATTCCTAGTGTCTCTATTTCCTAGTGTCTCTCAAACTGTACGTATTTACAGGAGCAGACAACCTCATCTTCCTCCCATGGGGCAGCTGATTGGTTTGAGCTAAAGACTCTGTGGTTAGAAGTCCAACACGTAACCTGTAGTGTTACTGTGGTTTTCTAGTGGTTATACTATGATTTCTATCATCTTTTTCTGGGTTAGCTATCATTCAATGTTTGCAATTTAATTTTAAACACAGCTTTCAGCATCATTCAATGTTTGCAATTTAATTTTAAACACACTCTGCTTAAGGGCAAAGCTCACCCATAGCAAACCTGTGCCCAACAGAACAAAACACTACCCGTTCCTACACCATCTTTACAATTGTTCTTATGCCACTGAGGCAGCCACTGTATCAATCAGTCTCATCAAGGGTCTTCCTCTTTTTCTCCACCCCGCCCCTCAGCCACTTTACCAAACATGATTCTTTCTCTAGGGACTGACAGTATGTGCGAAGTATGTAAGATAAAGTCTTGCCATCCTTGCTTCTAAGGAGCACTCTAGTCGTACTTTTTCCAATACAGATCAGTTTGTCCTTTTAGCAGTCCCTAATACTTTCAATATTCTTCTCCAGCACCACAATTCAAATACATGTATTCTCTATGGTCTTCTCTATTCAATGCCCAAACTAAACTGTGAGCCGTTGCAACTGTTGTTGGAAGAACTTAGGCGAAATTTTAGTTGTGTGTGATATCAATGATATTGTTCTACTGTTTGAGCATCCAAAGCGCACCCTTCTTTGGAATGGTGATTTCTTCCAGTCAGTTGGCCAAGTAGCTGGCTTCCAAATTTCCTAGAATAGATGAGTGAGTGCTTCCAGTGCTTTTTCAGCTTGCTGAAACATTTCAATGGCTATTCAGTCAAGTCCTGGAGCCTTGTGTTTGGCTAATGCATTCAGTGCAGTTTGAACTTCTTCTTTCAGCACCATTGGTTTTTTCTTATATGCTACCTCCTGAAATGGTTGACTATCAACTAGTTATTTTTGCTATAATGAATGTGTACTCTTACCATATCCTCTTGCAGCTTCCAGCATCATTCAATGTTTTGCCTATAGAATCTATTAAAATTGCAATTTGAGATTTGGCTTTTTTTCCAGTGAGTTCTTTCAGTTTTAGATATGTAGAGTATGTTCTTCCATTTTGTTTTTCTAATTGCAGGTATGTGGATATTTTGTTATAATATTTGTCTCTGTTTTCTTGGGCTGCCCTTTGAATTTTTCAATTCAGTTCTTCAACTTCACCCTTTCTTCCATTTGCTTTAGCTACTCTATGATTAAGAGTAAATTTGAGTCTCTTCTGACATCCACTTTTCTATTTTCTTCCTTTCCTGTATTTTTGAATGGCCTTTTACTTTCTTCGTGAATGATGGAGTTGATGTCCTCCCACAGCTCATTAGATCTTCTGTTATTAATATTCAATGTATCAAATCTGTTCTGGAGATGTTCTCAAAATTCAGCTGGGAGAGTAGACTCAGGGTGGTGTTTTGGCTTCTGTGGACTTGTTTTAATTTTCTTCAGCTTTATGCTGAATTTATATTTGAGTAATTGATGGTCTGTGTCACAATCAACCCCTGGTCTGGTTTCAGCGGTTTATATTGAGCTTCTCTATCATGTCTTCCTACAGAGGTAGTCAATTTGATTTCTGTTGTAGTCACCTTTTGTGTGGTTGAAAAAGGTATTTGGTTTTGCAAAATTCTATCATGCGATCTCCAGCTTCATTTCTATCACCAAGTCAATAATTTCCAACTAGTGTTCCTTCCTCTTTGTTTTCAACTTTTGCATTCCCATTCCCAATAATTTTTAATGCATCTTGATTGCATGTTTGATCAATTTGTGATGGAAGTCATTTGTTGGTAGACTTGTTCTATTTCTTCATCACTAACTTTTTGTGGCTGATATATAAGCTTGAATACTAGTTGTATTAATCGGATTTCTGTGAAGGCAAATAGTTATAATGTGATCACACACAGGACTGTACTTAATGACGGACTTAGTAAGATACTTATTGACAATGAATGCCATGTCGTTCCTCCTTTTTGTGTTATTTTTTGCATAGTAAATAATGTGATTTTCCGATTCAAAAAATCAGCCAAAATTTTTTTTATAATGCAGTTTAATTCTAAAACAACAATAACAAAA
>NW_022111373.1:11161312-11162486 GCF_000313985.2 Echinops telfairi
GGGAGGGACGGGAAAAATGAGTACCTAATGCCAGGGATTTAAGTGGAGAGAAAATGGTTTGAGAATGATGAGGGCAAGGAATGTACAAATGCGCTTTACACAATTGATGTGTGTATGGATTGTGATAAGAGTTGTATGAGCCCCTAATAAAATGATTTAAAAAAAATCAAAGTTAAGAGAAAAAAAAAGAAAACCACATTTTTCATTAAACCAATAAACAAATGTTAAATGCTTAACATTTAATCTCTAATTAAATTGCAGAAGTTCGTCAATAGACTTGATAGCAGTTAACAAGAACCAACAGCTATGTTGACGATTTCAGCTCTGCCTTCAGGGACCAGTATTGGCAGTCACTTCACTTTTTCTTCTTTCTTTTTTTTTTTCCAGGATGAAGAGATATCAAAATCAAAGAGGTAGGAGCTGTGGTCCACCCCATCGCATTGGCTCTCGTCAGTGTTTTCGCCATCGTCTGTGACATGTTTCTAGTGAAACAGCTTTTCCTGGGACAAAGAGGAGACTTTCTGCTTCTGTGAAGAGTCCGGTCTTGACACCTGCACCGGCAGTTCGGCTGCCCGGAGGCTCACTCGCAGTCAGAATCAACTGTGGCAGGAAGTTCGGTTTTGAGGAAAGGGCTAACAGCAATCCCTGGGTGATACAAATGGTTAATGCACTTGGCTGCTTACTGACAATTTAGAAATTCAAGCCCATCCAGAGGATCTGATGCTTTAAAGTCTTGACGATGTAGTTCAGAGAAATCAGCTACAGAAGCCCTTTGGGGTTGCAGTTCTACCCTGACACCCACAGTTTGTGAGGAGTCAGAGGACACAGTGCCATTTGTTTGAGAGAGAGTTTTACGGGCTGTGGAACCAGCAGATGGCAGACGTGCCCTTTGGATAAATGCATCCACCCAGGATCCCTTCTTTGTTTTCCACGCACTACGTTCTCCACCAGGTGACAGCAGTGTTGGAATAGCAATTAATGAGCTGTGTAAAAGCCTATTTTATTCCATCTGTTAAATCTGATAGCAGCACTTTAAAAATGATGGGCACTTGAATTCTTTCTTTTTTTTCTTTGTAAAACCAGTGTGTCATGTTACTGCAGCGGTTCTCAACCTGTGGGTTGAGACCCCTTTGGGGGTCGAACGACCCTTTCACAGGGCTCACCTGATTCATAA
>NW_022111373.1:11163107-11165068 GCF_000313985.2 Echinops telfairi
GATCATTCTGGCTGTACTTCATTCCAAGACACATCATAACAGTATTTACTGGCCACCTAGTAAGTGTTGACAATGGTTTAAAAATGCTTCTAAAACATCACTTCATTGAATCTACACTAGAGCCTTTCAAAGAGCTCAACTTTGAACTCAAGCCTGTTTAGGGCCATAACTTCCCATGGCATTATGCGTTTCCTGCTTAAATCATTCTCCCAGAAACACCTACTGGAGGAGGAAGTGGAACTACCTTTGATATATGATTTTAAGCCTTAAAGTTTAAGGGCAAGCAGAAATATTCTCCCTGCTTACAAGTTCTCCTCCCACACATATCTATGGGGTAGATTCAATGAAAAGCATTGATATGTTTTGGTTCTACTGTTACATGGAAGATCATGAATGATGACTGGTTTGGTAGCAGAAGCAAGTAGTCAACTCAGTCATTCATGCTGAAAGACAAGTGACTGATAAACCGTAAATGAAAGTAAGCAAAGGTTAGCACCAACAGCGGCATACTAGGCATGTAACTGAGAGGAAGAGGGAGAAACGAGCAAGGAATTCAGGTAAGCAGCATTCACATTTCTCCTTCAGTGCTACATTCTTAGAGACGTCAGATCGCCTCACCTAGGTAGATAGGGTCCTAGATAGCCAGATTCAATCCTTTATAGCAAAAATGCTTTCCATGTGTGGTAGATGCCAGAAAATGTTCCCAGAGACTTTGAGGCAAACACTGAGCAGTAGAGCTTTGAAAAGAATCCTTGTAAGAGCTTGTTTAAGTCGCGTCCTTGTGAGCATGGTCCGCTCTCACTAAGTACCAGAAACCTTCTGTTTTCTTGTAATGCACTTCGAAATCGTACTACAGAGGAGAGGAAGAAGTGCCAGGGGTTATAAAATTGATTAAGACAATTTGTGTGCCCCATGATGTTAATGTTTATTAGGAGAAGTAAAGCTTAGTTGTACTTTAATAAGCTCTAAAGTAACTGTAACAAAAACACTAGCAAAATAATTTGACAATCTCGCAGGACAAAAGCTGAGTGTAGGCCAATGGAGAGGGAGGAAAGTTCTCCCTGTTGCTTGATGTACTGAATAAACCCTGGCTGGTTTCTGAAAATTGTTTCATGCACAAGATAGTCTTTGGGCAGATCCCTGAAAAGAGAGAAAGGAGTGGGATAGGGGCAGGGCGGTGACTTGATTCTCCATCTGTGGTCAGAACCGTCACCCCAGATATTTACCAGCAAGGTTAAGCAAACTTATGCTGCCTATTAGCTAACATACATTCATAAGAACATTGCCATTAACTAAGTAACTAATTAGTAGGAGTCAGTCATTATTCTTACCTGTGTTGCTTACTTAAACCTTACAATCCATTGACATGGAATTAATTCCTGCTCAGAGTGACCCTGTAGGACAGAGTAATAGCAGCCATGCTGGCAAAGCTGTCACCTATATGGAAACACACTACCATACCTCTCTTTAGTGGAGTTCTCTGTCAGTTCCAGGTTCACCACTGCACCACCAGGCTTCCGTGTTCAGGTCAACCCTAGTGGAATTGGAATTGATGGAATACCAACGACGCACTTCAATTAGAAACTGGAAACACCCACTCATCTGTGTCAAGAAATCTAGAAGAGAGCTATAGGCTCAACAGATTGGGAAAGACCGATAGTTGTACATGTCCCAATGAAGGTAATACAACAACATGCAGAAACTATCAAGCAATACAATCAGAATTCAATATAAGCAAAACTTGGCTAGATATAATATAAAAAATGTTATAATGGTACAGTTAAGATATGACAAAATAATAATAATATATAAATTATCAAGGATCATGAAGGAGGGGGTCATGGAGAGGGAGGGTGAAAAATGAGGAGCTGTTACCTAGGGCTCAAGTAGAAAGCAAATGTTTTGAGAATGATGAGGGCAACAAATGTATAAATGTGCTTGACAAAGTGGATGTATGTATG
>NW_022111373.1:11166089-11167586 GCF_000313985.2 Echinops telfairi
AAGAGGATTTGGTGGATCTTAGTGATGAAGACCAAAGACTATACTGTAGTCTTCAGTACGGATGACACTGAATCAGGAAGACGGAAGAACAATCTATGCAATTGCATTCTGGGACTGGTGAAGAAAACTGAAAGGACCAGGGAGTGCCAACCTAACAAATACATCCGCCCTAGAGGAAGTGCAGCCAGTGAAGGTGGCCTGGGACACTGAATCCTGGCTCTTCAGACCCCACGTGGGAACTCCACGGGGTAATTTGAGATTCTACCTCAGGTGCACTTGTAACCTGAGGACTTTAACTGTTCAATACATGGTGTCTAAGAAAACAGAAGACAGCTGTATCAAGAGCGGTGTACTGTTGCTTGGCGGGCAAACCAACACCCTACATGCGGTATTAAGATACATATTATTTCTGTGATCCTGTGAAGGTCGATCTGTTATATGTTGCCTATGCTTGTTCATATTAGGGTGCATCTCTGAGGTGTATCACCATTGGGGGATCACCCTCTTGAAGGTGTGTTACTTGTTTCTCTGTTTTTCAATACATGAAACCCAGGAACGCTGAGCATATAGGGAAAGCAAATAGAAGAAGGGTTTTGGTGGGGAGGGGGAATATAGAGGGGTGAGGGAGATAAAAGGAAGATGATGTCAAGGAGTCCAGGAAGGAAAAATATGTTTGGAGACTGATTATGGACGCAAATGCACAATTCTGTTTGACATTATTGAATTGTGATATGATATGACATAGGTATTAACTTCCAAGTTACAGAAAATTAAAAGAGGAAAAAAGAAAAATCATAAACCCAGGAACAGGTTTTGGGCTTTCACTAAATCCTAGCTCTACTATAGCAGCAATTAGTTCTTACATCATGGTCCTACTCGATACTTACCCTCAGGGAAGGAACACAGAAGATACAAGTGCTATAGCAAAATGTGGAGAAGAATTTAGATGATGCCCGACTATCAGATAAAACAGCATCTGGGGTCTTAAAGGCTTGTTTTCAAACAAGAAGCTATCTAAGAGAGATGCCAACTAAGACCACATGGAAGAGACATACTATTATCAGTCACTGAAGGATTGGAATCCATATAATACGAAGTCAAAGGAGGGATCAGTATCAGATCCTAAATTGTGAGAATCTGATGTGCAGAAGGTGATGGAGCCCAAGATTCATTTGTGGAACTACATAGGAGATAAGCCTCCTAAGCATCCCCCCTATCTAGGAAAGTAGTCACTAAACAGAGTGCAAGGGAGAGAGGAGTATAGAAGATCAAAGGCATAAATCTGACTTGAACAGTTAAAACTTTGTCAGTAGATCCCCTCTACGATGCAAGCTGACCTGAAGCTGATCTGGTTTCTAGAATTGTCTGTATTTTAGTTTTGTATTGTTTGGTTGGGTTGTTCTTCGTTCACAGTAGAGTATATCTTAGAGGGGTTACATCCATGACGGTCACCCTCTTGAAGCCATGTTATATGTTTTTTTTTCCATTTTTCAATAT